>NW_004955425.1:27232355-27329960 GCF_000276665.1 Chinchilla lanigera | reverse complement strand
TGGTACCGGGAATCGAACTCACAATGTTGAGCTTGCCAGGCAGGTGCTGTGCTGCTGAGCTAGATCCCAAGCCCCAAGGTTTATGGAACATAATTCTGCCCTCTTCTCACCCCGCAGAGCTCTTTTTCATTGCCTTTTGCATCCCAAGCACCAGCTATTCTAAATAGCTGAAAAATATTTGGTCAATTGATGATACGGGGATGGAGAGTAATGGAGAGATTCCTCCTGTGCTTGAAGCTGGAATTATCATATGTGGCCCCTGGGCTGTGAACAGCTACATCCCATCATGGCTGATGATCAGAGGTAGAGCTGAGGCAGTGTTGCTAGTGCTGGGAGACTGTGGATCAGGTGTGTTAGTTCACTTTCCATCACTATAATAAATACCTGAGACAATCAACTGGTAAAGAGAAAAGCTTTACTTTGGCTCACAGTTTCGGAGACTCTAGTCTATGACTGGTTGGGAGCACTACATTGGGCTTGTGGCAAGGCAGCACATTGTGGCAGCAGTTCATGGGGGAGCAAAACCACTCACCTCATTATCAGAGGACAATAAGAGAAAGAGAGGAAAGGGCTAGCACCCCATGATCTCCTTTAAGGGCACACCCCAATCACCTAACAACCTCCCCCTTACCTCCACCTTTTAAAGTCCCAGTGCTGCCAATAGTGACTCAGTGGGATCAATCCTTTACCACACTGGCCTTCAGGACACACTTCAGATCCAACCTATAGCAACAGGAAAATAGAGAATTCTGGGGAGGGGAACTTGGGCTGGCTCTCACTTGTTCTTCCTGTTCCTGCTACCAAGACTTCAGCAGACCAAGCTGCAGACCTCTTTATCTTTTAAGTTTTTTTTTTTTATCTTTTAATACATTTCTTTCTTTGTGCTTAAATTAGCTCCAGGATGCTAGTCCATGATAACACAGGAAGTCTAAGCGTGACTGACAGAGAACTGATCCTTTCACTACCAGCAGTGGTGGAGCCAAGACAATATGTCTTCTAAGGGAAATCTGCAGTGAGCTAGCCACAACCCACCTCTTTCTGTCCCACCAGTCTGAACTCAGAAGTGTGTTCTGGGGGGCTGGGGATTTAGCTCAGCGGCAAAGCGCCTGCCTGGCAAGCGCAAGGTCGTGAGTTCGGTTCCTGGTACTGGCGAAAAAACAAAAACAAAAACAAAACAAAAAGAAGTGTGTTCTGACAGTGATACATGGTCAATGGCTTAGCACACTGGGGTTGAGGGGAGCATGAAATAGTTCAACAATGAAACCCTATTTTCCAGAAAGATCTTTGATAATGTTGCACAGGAAATATCATGGAGCCCATGTTAGAGCTCTAAAAAAATGGTCTCAAGGGTAATTGTTTTGTCCTACTACCTCAAAGTAGAGGTAAATAAATACCAGTCCACATCACCATAGCTCCACAGAAGCGCAAGGACAGATTATAGCATGGCTAGAACAGAAAACTGGGAAAATGAGCTGCAAAATCATGCACGCAGACTGTGGCCCTGCCAACCAGTGATGGGTGGAAGGTCTCTGTGGAGAATATTGTAAGTGCAGGAAATGCCCTATGTTTTGTGTTATTAAGAAGTGACTCTAAGAGATACAGCTGATGATGTTTTGCTATTTCAACTCTGAGCTTTAAGTATTTACAAGATGATTCATAATTTTCTGCAGTTCATATTAAATATGCCATTAAAAGGCAGCACACAGTGGTGGTGAACACAAAAAATTCAGATGATAAAACAGAGTTCCAGACAGAGCCAGGACCTAGGCATTTCACCCAGCCACGCCTTGCTTAGTATTTTGCCAAAACTAATGAGAACCTGTGACAACGGCTGGTTGCTAAGCCACTCTGCAGTACCAGCCAGCTCTGCAGTCTCAAAGACACTCAGCAGCTCAGACTTATTCTACAACCTTGACTGCTGTGGATGCTGCTGTAGCTCCACCCTTCCCACACCACTATTCATCCTTCCCCCTCAGATCCAGACTTCAGGAGCAGTTCCTGTCTGGGACACTCTGTTTTTAGGCACAGGGCAGAACCAATGTGAATTTCTGCTCACAGCAACATCCCTAGTTCCTACTCTCATTTCATTGGCCAAACAAGTCACATGGCCATGGCTAACTTCAATGGGGCAGAAAGTTCAACCTCCCAGGGGCAGACTCCTAGGGTTTGGTTGAGTCAGGAGGAGGGAGTATATCTTGACAGTAATACAAGATAGCAGAGATAAGGTCGCATTTCCAGAACCTCATCTTCTATTTATGGGAGTCTAACCTTTGTATACATGTTTAAGTTAATTGTAAGGAAATAGCTCACAATCTCAGTTCAAAACCTGGGCTCCATGATTTCTAATGATTTCTTTTGTGGCTCTCACACTTTTGGGCATTATAGGATGTCCCCTCTCAGGCATTAACCAAACCATAAGACAGGTCTGACAAATCCCAACTGGCAGCTGCAGGCAGGATTCTGAAAGAGGGAAAATGACTTCAGTGATGTGTGAGTGTGGCCCACATACCACCTGCAGCAGAATGGCCTGGAAGGCAGGTGAACATGCACATCTCGGGGCTCTACCTTAGTAGTGCTTGCACTCCTGTCAGAGTGCATGTCTGCAGCTCTGGTCCTCAGGGCTGCCATAAGCAGGGCCCATGTGTGCCTTCGCACCTCTGTGCCAGGAGTCCAGTTAGAGCTTGGGGTTTTCTGGCCAGTCTGGGAGAAGGAAGTACTTTCTATGGAATGGTTTCTAATGAGGGCCTCTATCCTTCCCTCAAATACGTCTTAGTTTACATACTTTACTATTTTTCTTGTAAATCAGCATCTGTGAATCATTTTATTTGTCTATTTTTAGAAACAAAATGTGACTACATCGAACAATGTTCTCATTATAGAATTTTCTTACAATAGTAAGAATTGTTGTAAAACATATATTTTTAACTATTTTTCCTCAACAATGGACATTTGGAAGCAAATCTGGGATGAAAATGTAAGTTTCCAAGCCTGATTTTTCTTTGTGTCTGTGTGAGGTTGCATTTGATTAGAATGAGCTCTAGGATGTAAAAGGTTATATTCTGACTGGGCTCGGCCTCTGATTTTTCAGGGTTGTTTCCAGAGAAAGCCCACAGAGTCCCAGGCAAGATGGTTTAGTTTTAGAGTTCTGTTGCAAGGACCTCTGCAGCTGCCCGAGTCATTAAATCCAGTACATTTCTGCTTTCAACTAAGAGTTTCCTGGCCTTGTGCTGCCGTGACTGGGCCTGGTCTAGCAGCCTGGTGACATTCGCTGCCAGCTCACTTCAGGATGAAGTTCCAACCCTTTTCGGTGTGAGTCCAGTTATGAGAGGAAGGGGTCCTTCCCACTGGGTGCATCAACCTCCCCTCAGAGGCCCCAGTCAGCAGAGCCTCTTCGGGCTACTCTGCTCTGCTTTCCCAGGGCTCTGGTGCCATTGCTGTCTTCTGGGGAGGGGAGGCTGTGTTTAGATGCCTTCAAGTATATTCTGCTATCCAACAACACCTCGATGGGAAGAGCCTTCTCAGCATTGAACATTAGAATCCCAAGTGCCATTTTCAAGTTATCTCTGTCTTTTTGGAGTCATGTTGTAGCCAAAGGAGGAGGAGACAATTTACTGCAAAGTTCAGTTGAAAGGAAGGAAGAAAGGAAAGTAGAGAAGGAGAGAAAGAAAGAAGGTGGAGGAGAAGTTAGTAGTAGGGCGGGAAGGAAGAAAAGAGACACAGAAGGAAAAGAGGGGAGGAAGGGAGGAAAGGAGGAAGTAAGGAACGCAGGAAGGGAGGGAGAAAGGGATAAAGGAATGCAAGAAGGGAGGGAGGGAGAGAGGGAGGAAGGACGGATGGAGAGAGGTATTTCTGCCTTTGCTGTCCTTACCTGCCCCATTGTCCCTCTCAGCACAGTCCAGACATTCACATCTTGCTGTCTCCAATGCTCAGATCTCTTTCCTGTGGGTCCTAAACTGTGAAAGTTGAAAGCAGTCAGATCCGTGTCACAAGATGAAAACCATCGTGCCCAAGGAACTTCTGGGTCTCCAGGAGGCTGGCACCAAAAGGACAGAGGGCGGCGTGAAGTCTAACCCCCACCGTGGCTGTCATGAAGCTGTCGTGAGCTGGCTCCCTGGAAGGAACAGGCTGCTTTTGTCCTGACCACACAGCAGTAGCTCATTAGCCTGGCATCCAGCAAACCAGGCGCATGGCAGAGTCACTGTGCCAACGCAGTGCGCTGGATTACACACAGCTAATGGAGGATTCGTTTAGTTTCTTGGGATTAGAATGTTTCAATACTATCTTGTAAAAATGGTCCAGTCTCGTGCTAGGGCAGAGCGTTAGTGCAGGAAAAGCTGTGAGGGTTCTGCTGCCAGTTCTCGTGCATTCCTAGTATCGTCTGTAATTCTGAAGACTGGTAAGTAGACATGGCACTTTACAAATACACAAAGACAAAGGCCTGGGCTTTGGTCAGAAAAACACAACCCAGATGAAAATAATCCAAGCAGAAGCAGTAACAGACAGATCTGGGGGCGGGGGGCGGGTGCTAGGCTTCCGAAAGCTGAATTGAAAGCACTTCTGTTTTTGTGTTGTGAAATCGGAGTGATAGGGAGGGCGAGGGGGCAGACGGGTCTGAGGTTTGCTCTGTGTTTCATCTTTCCAAACTCCTGGTCTCAGGAGGTCTCAAAAGCCAAGTTGTTTGGATACATTCCTCCCCCTGCAAAGAAACCGCTTCCTAAGGCAGACTCCTTTTCTCCAATAGCTTTGTGGCTGACCTCAGCTCCCCAGACAAGTGTAGGCTTAAATGAGATCACTGCTTCTGAAGGCATAGTGCCTGCACTGAAGGAAAGCTGTGACGGAGAGCACACCTCTATTGGGAGAGGACCACACCTGAAGTCACACCTCTGATCCCTTGTCCATTGGCCTTCATCAGACCGCTCCCCTGACTCAAGAAAGTAAATGTCAGGCAAGTCTCTTCTAGAGGCAAGCCAGCTACTTGGCACTGTGGCACAATTCATCCAAGACACATTTTTATGAAAACCTCAAGTTATAACCCACATATGGTGGCAGATCATTATCCTAAGACTCTAAATTGAAACAGTTATATAGTTGGAGGTGGATCTATCATAATCTGGAAAACTTTTCTTTTACTGGTCCATTTTAACAAGTGTAGGGAGGAAATAAAACTCAAAAAGCATAAACTGTTTTATGTTTTGAATTGGACTTGGATAAAAATGGAAATGCTCCAAAATAAAGGAATACTGGCAAGAGAGGAAGGAAAGATACAGAGAGAAATAAAAGGGAAAAATGTGGAAATAAAGTGGGTCTGTTACTACTTTTACATTTCCTGATTTATTCAGTGAAAAAGGCAGGATACCAAATTGTACAGAGATATAACCCCCAGAGAGAGAGAGAGAGAGAGAGAGAGAGAGAGAGAGAGAGAGATATGGAAACAGAGACAGAGAGTTAGACAGAGACAGAGAGTGAGACAGATATAGACACAGACAGAGACAGACAGACAGAGGTACACAGCTAAAACAAAATGGATTAAGTAGAGTTCAGTGATTACCTCCGGGCATTAAGGTTATTTTGTGTTGGGACCTTTTTGTTTTCCAAACTCTCTATGATGACTATGCTTTTCTTTAACCAGTATCAGTAATATATTTTAAAAATCAGTTTCTGGGGCTGGGGATTTAGCTCAGCGGCACAGCGCCTGCCTGGTAAGTGCAAGGTCGTGAGTTCGATTTCCAGTACCAGAAAACAAACAAACAAACAAACAAAAAATCAGTTTCTGATTCCAAACACAATGGTCTTTACCCGGGAGTCTGAGCACAGGTCAGCTAATGGGTGCAGGTTTAAAGGGAGGGTTTCCATGTGTGTCGTGCACCCTTGGGCCCCAGGGCACAGGAGCGTGCTCACACACTCCCACCTTATCACACAGCTGACAGGTAGATAAAGACTTCTAGGCCGTACATGTTTTTAACAGTTCCAGTGCCTGAGGCTGTGTAACAGGTGACAATGCATTCTTTAGTGCTGGTCTACTGTGAATGATTATTTACCATGACCATCAGCAGATGCCTTGTGCAAGGTCAATTCCAGTTGTAAAGGATGCATTTCTTTACACTTTATGTGAACTACACAATGTGAACATGCCACAGAGGAAGTTCATGCACTAGGGAGGAGGCCAGGCTGGTCTGGACAGTGGGTTTTGACTGCACTGGTTACTTCAGAAGCCATGAACTCCAGATTCTGAGCCCTTCCAGGGCTGGGACAGCTGGAGCTGGGAGAACAGGTGGGGATGTGCCGTGGGCATTTCGTGTCCACCCGCACCAGGTAGCTGGCTGCACATCTCCTCTGCACACGAAGGTCTGTAGAACACCATGCCTTCTGGTCTTTGGTCCTTTGGATCACTCTGCAAGCCAAAGATAGCCTGGGCTTGGGCTGCAGAGGGTTATCTTGGCCCACTGCCTACAACTATTGACTCTGCTGTTCTATTTGAAAACTCTTAAATTAGAGTTTTATTAGGGTAAACAAGATCTTGTCCACAGAAAGGCAAGCGCATGAATGCAGTTATAAACCAAGGAGTGGACCAACCTTAGCATGAGCCAGCTTAATCCCATCACTTCCTTCTAACAGCTCATCAGCCGGGTGGGGAAGTGGACACACTGATGACTAGCAAAGGAGCTGCGTGTTGAGCGGGGTGGGAAGGATGCAGCTCAAGATCAAAGCAACGGGGAGCACTTTGACCCTAGGGCCCCGTTCCCCTGGAGCCTGCATCTTCCTCCTGCCCTCCCTCTCCTGCACTCTGCCTTCCTCCCCCGTAAGGATGTGCTCATCTCCCAATGCCAACTGCACCAACTCCCCCTCCCCACCTGCACGAAGCCATCCTGCCTGACCCTTCCCTCTGGGGCCTGGTCCTCTTGCTGGATACTGGGTCCCACCCTGTCCTCAGCAACCTCGCATGAGTTCCTTTGTCGCATCTCCTTTCTCTCAAATTCTTTATTACTTTTTGTTTGCAATCCATAATAAGTGCGTTCATTGTGGAGAATCAGTACACATCCATATCACATCTTTATCCTTTTTACCTCCCCTTCCTCTCCCCTCCCCCCATCTCTCTCCCCCACCCCCAGAGCCCTTTCCCACCTCCACTCTCTCTTGAGGGCCTCCTCCAATGCACCAGGCCAGCTTAGCCATGCTGTCTGTAAGAGTCACACTTGCTGCCTTTCCCCTCACACTTCTTGTACTCCGCTCAGCCCACTCCATCTCTCTCATACTCTTTCCCCTGCTGGGAGAATGCTCTTTCCCCAGGCACTGGTCATACTAGGACAAAGCTCAGTGGAAGCTTCTGCCCTTGGCTTAGTTGGTTCCCTAAAGCCCTTTATCCCAGGAACCCCTTTCTGCTTTTTGACTTTTTCTCTGGGCTTCTTGGGGCCTACTCTCCCTGTGTGACTCCATCCACACCCACTGTCTATATGCCAGTGCCCTCAAATCTGCACTCAGCCCAGCCTTCCCTCTTGAGCTGCTCATTCCCTGCCCAGCTGCCTACAGGATGGCTTAGGCCTCACAGACACACAGTCGACGGTTCCAAAGGAGCACCCATCTCGTCTCTTCCTACCCTACAGCCCTATGCCTCATGTGCTAGGGACTTTGTATATGCAGTTTCCCTGGACTGTTTGGCCCCTTCCTCCTGTTTAATGAACTGTTACTCATATTTGGACCTAGGGTTAGATGGCACTTCTTCTGGAGAACCTTGTTTCACACCCCAGATCTGAGTCAGGTGCTTCTATAATCTTATAAGCTTCCATTTGTAATTCTTTATTAAAATGTCTATCCTTTCAACCAAAATAGTTTCCTTTCAGCCTTGTACATCATAGCCCTAGGCCCAGCATGACACAGGACGCTCAATAAAAATGGTTCACTGGAAAAAATACAGCAGCCAGTTGACAATACTCAAGTAGCAAGAAAGTGCAGGTTGTGTGCAGAAGGCTCTGAAGTCTCCTCCCGTCCTAGTCTTCCGTGCCCCTGTTCATACGACCAGGATCCAGTACTCACTCCAGTGAGCACCTGTTGCCCCAGTGTTCAACTTGCCCACAGAGTGTGACACCCTGGGATGCCCTGTGACGCCCTGTGTGTGTCTCTCCTGGCTCTTTTTCCTCCACATATCATAATTTGTTTCCATGAGTGCATTTTTAGTTTTAATATCGACTCACGAATAAGCTCGTGCATTTTTTTTTAAGCCTGAGGATGTCTCTATGGTATGTAAATATGGATTACTCAGCACAAATTCTATCTGCACTGGTTTTCCAAGTTAAGATAAATACTGCTGCCACGGGATAATTCTTAAAAGCAATTTGGTGTACGTCAGTTTTTGTTTCCTTTTTGGAGTCTAACTTTACTAAAGAAAAATGTTCAACTCTGATACGGTGATTGGAGAATGCATTTCTAAAGTTTTAAATGCTCAATAGTCATTCTTTTTGCTTTGGCTAGTTAGAAAGGTTTATAGGTCCAAATACATATTCTTTGATGCTTTAATTAATGCTTGTGGCTAAGTCATGGAAGAAAGAAAATATTTTAATCAGTTTATAGGAATGAGTCATATGATTTTCCCAACTGAGGTCACAACACACAGCACCCTGCACTATACAACATCTGTTTGTTTCTTTCACAAGGTTCAGTACAGGGTTTTAACAGCAGAATTGAAAGTACCGGCACTGTACTCACCACCGCACTGGCAAAGATCTGTCTTGGGCCCTTCTTCCCGGGTCATACACGAGCAGCTGTATATGAGAGTCTGTTAAGCTCTGGCACTCTTTAAACCAGTGATAGGGCAAGGGACGTTCTGGTGTCTCTTTTGCCAAAGACAGGTGTTTATTGTGAGAATAATAAGAGAAGTGTGAGGAAAACAGAGCGGGCAGTCTGTGACTGAGCGAATTACTTACCTCTGCTTGTAACTGTTGGGTAAGATTTGTTCGTGGTATCAAAGGCACCACACAGCTTCTAAGGCAGTGCCTCATGACTCTGATGAGCACAGTCTGTCAGCCCCAGTCCTGACAATGCTTTGCAGAATCCTTCTGCTTCCCCTTCAGCTCCTGTGCTCCTTCGGGAAGGGCTGGCTCTTAACCTGACTTGCTTTTCTTCTTCATGTCGCTCTCTCCAGTAGACACCTGTTGGGAAGCCAGGCAGAAGCTTGATCAGTGGGCCCATTTCCCTGTGTTCCTGGGACCCCCTCCAGCACTCTCGTAGGTCCAGATCCGAGCCATCTTGGTAGCTCCTTTGTGAACGGGGGTACGAAGGGGGATATCCAGGCCCTTTATCCCACCAAGGGGTCCCTCTTCCTGCAGGCCTTACACTGCGCTGAAGATGTGTCCCATCCATATTTAAGGCAGTGCCTCTCAGTGATGTTTGGGGCCAGCAGAGTTAGTCCCACTGGAGAGCTTGCTGGACATGAATCTTCTCAGCTTGTGTTAAATGTGCGGAACCAGGATGGCCGTGAGGAGGGTCCTGGAAGCCGCGTTTCCGCAGGCCGACCGCATGATTGTCACCCAGCATGAGGAGCACTGGCTCGGGCCATAGTTGTGTGAGTGAGGCGGCAGCGATGAGTGACACTGTGCTTCTTCCAGCTCCAGGTTACAGGGTTCTCCGTGAACAGCCGGCAACTCTGCCCTTCATCCCAAACTGCACATTTTCTGAGATTAGCAGCAAGGATTGAGTGCAGAGTTTTACCAGCTGAGAAGCATCCCTCGAAGAGAAGCATCTGTTCTTCTCTTCCACTGCACCCTGCGCCCAAGAACATTTTGCAGCAACCAGTCTGAGGCTCACTGCAGGCCAATGACATATTCTCCTCTTTGCTTTTGGCCCTTCACAGAGCACTGGCTTCCCAGCAATCTGGAACAAACTCAGTTCTTTCTGATTTATTTCACTTATGAGTATGGTCTCTAGCTGTGACCATTTACCTATAAAAGCCTCGAGTTTAATCAGACTTGCATGTGCAAGCACCACATTGTCTCACTAGTGTAAAACCTGAAAGAGTTAATTTAAACTCGGAGGTATGATAGACATTGTGAAATGATAGGAAAGTACTCAAGGGTAAAGGGCAACTGGGATGTGGGAAAAGAGAAGGGCAAGAAGGAGATATTTTATATGTATATATATCCAGGATAGTTAACATAGTTGATCTACTATCTTCTATTTCTTTGCTGAAAGAAACTGTCATTGAGTCCTTGATTGATCAATATTGCATGTCTCTGTTTTCATGAGAAACCACTTTGAAGATATCAACATGTAATACAACAAGCACTGTTAATTTCCTACCACTTTGTTTGTAACTCTGTATTGTCTGTACTGTTCTTTTGCTATTTTGTAAAAGGTTGGCTGTCAATGTTTTCCTCCTTTTATTTTCAAAATAGAAAAAAAAACAAACAAACTCAGTTTTTTCCATGGGTTGGCTCTGCCCATAAACAAATATCAATTGAGCACTTCATGTATGGGAGTTTTTTTTTTCCTCAGTACTGGAGATTGAACCCAGGGACTTTCCACTGAGCCACATCCCTCCTCTTTTTCTTTCTTTCTTTTTTCTTTTTTTAAATTTTAAGAGAGTCTCTTGCTAAATTGCCCAGGCTGGGATCCACCTTGCGATCCTGCTGCTTCAGCCTGTCAGAGTTCTGGGATTACAGGTGTGTGCCACCATGCTTGGCTGCAAGGAATCTTTAATTGTCCCCTCCGCCGGAAAACTTCTTGGCCACTGCTGTGGTTCCCCTGTAGCATTCCTGTCTCGGTGACTTCCTGACAGACAGCAGGTGCCCAGCCACAGAGCCTCGGAGCTATAGCCCCTCTACAGTCTGCCCCAAAGCCTTGCAAACACTTTCATTACATAACCACATGGCAATGGCACACAATCGGACAAAGAAGCATTTATTAGTATTAATCCATTTTGAAGCTGAAATGAAGCTAAGTTGTATGTTAACCAGTGAGTGTCATAGGCTGTTTTGATAACCCCCAGTGGGAAGTTAGCATGGAGCCGTGAGTTCTGGCTCTGTGTCCAGTGTATTTCTGTAGCGCCTGTTTGCACAATGTTGAGAACAATTCTTCTTCAGATAACTAGTTGCACATGGCAATAGGGCTTAAAAAATTTTGTTATTGTTGCTGTAAGATAGCTTTCTTTGCAACCTCAGAATATTTTCTATTACACAGATGGCAGGACAGCTTTAGTCCAAGGTTTACCCGCAAAAAGATGTTTACGTGGCATTAGAATGAACACACTGGCATTCTTCAGTGAGTTAAAATTGGTACAGTTGAGTTTGCTTGCCTCTTTCTCTTTTTAAACAATACACTGTTGAAAAAATTTTGATGAAATTTAAATCAAATGTTTGCGGCAACTCTGAAGAACGCCGCTGCCCCTCAGGGCTCTCCAGAGCCAACAGTCACTTTACAGACTGAGACCAAGGTGAGAGAGGTGAGGTCACTTACTGGGTCCCGCGGCTTTGAGGGTGATGGGCGGCTGCATCTCCTGTATCCTGATCTCGATGTCTATGGTTCCCATGGACATCAAGGCCAAGGAGATTCCAAGCTCCTTTTGCTCAGACCTGAATCTTTCAGTGCAGGAGCCATTTATCCCACTTAAGCGAATCATGACAGGAATTTCCCCAGAGCTGTCTTTTCTCCTCAGCCAGAAGGTGCCAGCAGCCACAGTGAAGATTCTGCGGAACGACTCAGGGTCTTTGACCACTGGCTGGCACCCACGGTCCTCTGGAAACAATCCGGCTTCCCTTTTGGCAGCCAGGGCTTGGCACGCTGTTGGAGCTCTCCTCAGCTTCCCCTGCATCAGGCCTGTTTCAGACAGCACTTGCTCATTTAGACGAACGGCTGCTGGCATGCGCTCCCACTTAGCCAGCAGAGATGTTATTCCAGCAATGTGGGGAGCAGGGGCAGAAGCGGCCCTCACCTCACAGACCCTCTGCCCAGCAGCCCACTGTTTCCAGACCAGCATCCTGGGACACAGCCTGGGCGCAATAAGGGCCAAGATTCTGAGAGAAAATGGAACCTCTGTAGCTCGTTTGGTGGCTGATGAGGAAAGTTCAAGAAGCCTTGTTTGGCTTCTCCTTTGACCCCAGAACTGGCTGCGTCTTCCTGGCGATGGAAGATCTCCCTCTGTTGGCTCAGAGCTGAAGCTGCCCAGCTTCGTGCCAGGCTGGAGGTTAAACAGGTCTCAGGCACATCTGTCTCCAGGAGGGAGAGTCTGTCACACAGGCCCGTGTGGCCCAGTCCACAAGGCCCTGCAGGCCTCTCTGTTACTTGCTGAGCTTGGATTTTTCCAACTATTTTTGCAAGGTGAAATTTAATTAAAAAGAGAAAGAGAGACTTGTCAGGAAAGCGGCAAGGGCTAGAAGACAGAGGTTCAGCTGACGCTGATCCCTGGAACTGGCCTACTTTATGAGAAAAGCTGGGCCAGTCCTGAGTGTGATTTATTTTCTACTTTCTGTTAGAATTAGAATCAAATGGATTGCTTTAATATTTTCATCTCTCACAAAGAAATGTAATAAATTGAAGAAGGCTACATGCTGTTAATGTGCAGGCCTAAGCTTTCTCACACACTCACCTTGAGGAAGACATTGCTGATTGCTTCCCCAATATCCTTCCCTTTTTCCTGCGTTACCAGAAAGAATGATGTGCTCAGGTGAAAATACTCCTATCCTCAGACTGTCCTCTACATGGAAGCAGCTGTGTCACCCAGTTCTGGTCAGCAATATACCAACAATCTGCAGAATGGGCCTTCTTATGAAAATGGACACCTAGGAATACGGGAATTCTGTGCAGCCCTTTATCTGCCTTTCTGGTTGGAGCGTGGACACGATGGCTGGAAGCAGAGCAACCACCCTGCAACCACAAGGAGGACAGTTCCACACTAAACATGATGAAATAAGCAGTTCAAAGGAGTGAGACTCCTTCCTTTACCTTGTCCAGTTGCAACAGTCCTTCACTATCTGCCCCAAAATTCCTTCTCACTGAGAAAAGTAAAATCCTTTTGGTTTGACTTTATATTTGCATTTCTCTTAAATGCAGCTAAATGCAAGCTTAATACCCTAAAACCATCACTCCAAGCCAGCTTTTGTCCAGCTGATAGACAGATAAGAATCTTTGTTCTTGTTTCACAGTGTGAAGAAACTGAAGCCATGGGAAAGCATACAGTTACAAACTTCCCTTCTGCTGGGTCAGGTTCTCTCAGCCCTTGGCTCACAGAACGCGGAACTCCGTCTGCAGCACTGGGGCCAGCATGGCTTCTTCCTTGAACCTTTGCCCCTCTGCTCCCTCCCTCCCTTCCACGGTATGCCTTTCCCATGCCCTTCCCTTATTTTTCTGGCCCCTTTCTAGTCTCATGAGGGTCCCTCTTCTTCTGCTGCCCTCTAAGTACAGATATACTCAGAGTTTTACACAACCCTCTGGATGCCGGTCTTGTGTCTACCCAAGTTGTTCATGGTCACCTAGAATTAGAGTTGAAATGGTATTTACAGACTTTGGGAGATGTCTGAGAAGAGAAAAAGCAGCTCACAAGGCAGCATATGCAGTCTGATCCCATAAAGGCAAAATGGAAGAAGAATGGAGGCTGTTGTAGTTTGGGGTTTTGCAAGAGGGAACAATTTAATACAGGCCACACAGCGTATAGAATTATTTTATAATAATCACCCAAAGAGTCATATACAAAAAGAATGCAGGAAATCTGTCCACATACTAAAGAACAAAGAATCCAGCTGAGGGCCTGGATCCCATGGTAATTTCCTGCATGAGTCTAGCTGAAGGCCTAGAGCCCATAACAGTGCCTCCCACAAGTCCAACCAGAGGCCAACAGCCCATGACAATGCTTCATGGAGGCCTGCTTCACAGATCTGTGCTAGCAGGGCCCAAAGGTCAGTGGTGGAAGCCAAAAAGTCTGTGCCAGCGGGATGAAGGATCTCTGCTAGCAAGCTGAGAGATCTGTACTGAAACCAGGAATTGATGCTCAAAGTAAGAACTAGAGCTCCCCTGAAAGGTATTACAGCCATCCTCAGCAATAGTGAGGTCCCAAGCTCCTCTGATGATGAGAACAGCTGAGCTGTTATCAGGAAAGCCAGTACAACAAGCTTCTCTGGGAGACTGAGCAGTGCACTGTCTTCCCCTCTGGAGCCAGGAAGCAATGCTCAAATCAAGGACCAGAACTCCTCCCCCCAAATGAACCATAGCCATTCCTAGTAATACCAAGGTCCTGAGCTCCTTTGAAGATGAGAACAACTGAATTCATCAGGAAAGCTAGCATGACAAGGTCCTTCAAAAGATCCAACAGCAGACCCAGGAAAACCAACAGCCGCAACAGCTCCCAACAGCTTCCCTTCTTCTCCATGTCTGCCTCTTATGCTGCCAGCAACAGTCCTCAGGTGGACCTCCCACACCCAATCACATTGGTTCAGTTCAGCTGGGTGTTACAAGTTGAGCACAAGTTATCAATCCACTACAGAGGTATAAAAAATTATCTAAAAGGAATGACCAAGATGTCAACATTGGATGGATGGTAGAATGAAGGATTCAAAGTCTTTGATTTTCCTGCCCTTTCTTCCCAAACTATACTCATGCAGTCAAATGCTCTACCACTGAGCTATACCCCCATCAAACTATACTCATGAAAAACAAAAAGCATGAAAAAGCCTGACAGCTCCTGACAGTACAGCTAACAAATGCAGAATAACTAAATTGGAAAAATCACTGTTTCATCATTCCAAATGAAATATTGCATGTAGGCAACAGTCTAAGCAACACTGGTTGTGATTAGGTGAAACATTCATATAAATTTTTAAAGGCCAGAATAGGGATAGAGCTGACAGTACCTGAACCCACAGATCAAACTGAGTAGTAGGACAGTGGGACAACTGAACACAGGATTCATGATGTGATACCAAGTCACACATAATACCTGTATAAAGGATTTTTATCAAAAAACTTAAACTCAAATCTAACAAAGCTGCTGAATTTACCATCAATTTAGAGGAAACAATTAGAAAAACAAGTTAAATGACACAACAAGGAAGCAATTAGCCAAATCCAATTTAGTCCAGGGCACAAATGATCCACTTTCTTAAATAAGTCAGTGTGTGTGTGTGTGTGTGTGTGTGTGTGTGTGTGTTGGGGGGACACCTAACAAAAAAGCAGACAAGGGGCTGGAGTGTTGCTCAGCTGCAAAATACTTGCATAGCATATGCAAGACCCTGGATTTGATCCCCAGAACTGAAAAAAAAAAAAAAAAAAAAAAGAAAGAAAGAAAAAGCCGGAAAGTGACACTAAATACAATTGTTCTTAAATGAATTCTGACTCAGATCAACCACCTATTAAAATATATCTTTGAGGAAAAAAGAGGAATGTAAATCTGAAATATTAGATGATTATACGGAATTATTGCTAAATTAAGTATGATGATATATTGTTGGTTATATTTTAAAAGCCCTTACAAAGACAGCAGTGAACAGTGAACCATTTCTACGATAAGTGAAATTTCATAATATGTAGGCATCTGACATCCATGTATCTCATTTGTTCTGAAACATTCAAAGAAATCAAAGGGCCACATGTGGCCCTGCTGAAGCCTGGAAAGAGGGATTATTCCACCACTTCAAAATGTCCATAGTAAAAACCAATCAAAATCCAACTAGAAAATGAGCAAAAGACATAAAGGAGAGGATATGGACATGGCAGAGAAACATATGAAAAGATATTCAACATTGCCAGCCGTAAGAGAAACACAAATTAAAACCACAACGAGACACGATCATACGTGAGGTAGTAAAATTTTCATGTACGGTTTTAGAGCTGTAATGTTCCCCTCCCCCCCAAAATAAAGACTTTGATTCACATGTCAAATTAATCCTTTAATCCCTAGCAGTTAAGAGGTAGTAGTAATTGTGACAACGGACTTTTAAAGTCATTTGCAAACTATTTCCCCATCTTTACAGATACCTTCTTGTGAAGTCACTTATTCATTCTTTCATTCAGTTTTTGTTGTGTTACCGCTGTACCAAGTGTGGTGTGAGGGGTAGTAGACACAGCGTTATGAAAAGAAGAGCCCTTACCACTAAATACAAGCAGTTTTCATTTGAAATAACTGGGCACACACTATTATACTTTTCCATGCAGAGAGAAAGGGCAAATCTGAGCAGAGATGCTCCAGGGAGCACACAGAATGTGTAAGGCAGCAGCTCCCCCTGGCATCTGTCCTTACTAACTAGCAGGCATTACACCAGGCCCGGCTGAGACTGCTCCTCCATTGTCCCCAGAGACTCTTGGGGCTGAGGGGCAGTTTATGTCCGAAGTTTCTGGAATCTGCTGGGCCTGTCCTCTCTGGGAACTCCACAAGGTCTCATCCCTGGGATATTTTCCAGCTTCTCTGGTCAACTCTAAGCACCCTAAAGAGAAAAGTTTTGAAAAATGGGGGAGGGGCCCCCACACAAATGTAAGCTGTCACACAGCTTTGTTCCATTCGGAATCCTGGCCTCTCACCATCATTCTCTTTGTCCCTTCTCCAGTTGCAGCCCCGTAAACACTTGGACGAAGCAGCTCTTGTTTGCACACAGAATCAGGACAGAATTAGACTCCTTCGCCATCAACAGCAAACCTGTAGCCCCAAGGGCCATAGCCTTGGCTTTCACCCTTCCTCCCATAGCAGCACCGTTGTGACCACCCCTCTGCTTGCTCGCTGGTGTGCAGCTTCCTGCTTCTTCGTGGATCTCTTTCCCACCCTCTTCTTGATCTTCAGCCTTTCTCTCTGCACCAGCTCGGCCTCCTCAGCATTCACACACACTAAAAGCTTCTTCCAACTGGGGAATCATGCTTGATGGATCGATACTGTTGTGAATTTTGCATGAGGAGGGAGCTGCCCGTGCTTGGACTTGCATCCTGCACATCTAACAAAGTGCTGGGCCCTCTGAGGTTTGCAGGCCCTTTAGTGGCTGCACTCTCCTCGAGATCCTTTGGGAAGTCTGCAAGGTTTTTTCCCATTCTGCAGCCACCTCCCTTGGTGGAGAGGCAAAACGTCTCTGGACAGAGGTCTGATTCCTCATGTGTGGAATACTGGCCACATCCTCCTACTGACGTGTGTCCAGTTGCTGCTGGGCAGTGCAGACGGTGCCAAACAGGGCCAGAAGGGAGGTGTGCAGCATGCCATTCGTTCTGCCCAGATGTGGCAATCAGTGTGAACTTCCAGACATGTTGGCTCCACAGACTACCAACCTGGGAGCTCTCTGTGTCCCATCACTTAAACGGAGGCTCTGTGCCTAAAAAACTAGAACACAGCTTGGTGCCCAGGTGGGAAGGACCTGGAAAAGTGATGAAAACTTTATGGAAATTTATTTCCATTTTCTGAGGAGAAATGCCCCTTAGCATTTTAACAATCCATCCTTCAGAAGCAGAGGTCTAATTCCTGCCCTAGAATCCTGTGAGGATAGTATGATACAGTCCCCCCCGCCTGAGAGCAGCAGGGCTGCACCCCGTAAGAATCCGGATGAGCATGGAGGCGCCTTCACTCTGGGAACTTCCGGAAACTTCCCGCAGCTTCCGGGAGGGCGGGGGTGGGATTTCAAAGGATGCAGCGTGACTTCAATATAACAGGGGTTGTTTTCGAGTGTGACCTGAAAGCTAGAAGCTCTGGTGACTGCCAGATCTTCTCATCTGTCACTGTGTCACAGAATGTTCCCCATCCATCCCCTGGGTCCCAAGCTGAGTGTACCGTGGCACAGGGACACTAGCTCCATAGATTTCTGTGGATTTGGCTCCTGAAGCCAGGCTTCAGCTCTGCATGGCACAGGCATTTGTGGAAGTGTTAGTGCGCATGCTCGACTCCCTCACCTCCACCCCTTGCACCCTTTCCTGCCCTGCGCCCAACCCTGGCACTTCCTTTTCCCCCCCTTCATTCAGAGATGCCAGCCCCACAGTCTGCCTCAAGTCCTGCCCAAGCTAGTCTGCTAATGTGTTTAATTATGTTGAAAATAAAAACAGGCTTGAGAAAAAAATAAGCTTTGAAAGACACCAGGACAGGGCCAAGACAGCATGCTTGTTCATCCACGTCTCGGGTGAGTGTGTGAGTGTGCACGTGTGAATGTGCGTGTGCGCGGATGCATGTGACCTTTTTCCTTTTCCATTGGACTTTGTGCGGATAGAAGCATGGGCTTCGTTGGTAACAAGTGATTTTGATATTAGGGAATGTCTGTCCCTAACCTCTGGTGCACGTGCTACCTCATTAAAACAGCACACGTCAGTGTCTGTCACACACATTGTCTGGATGTTACCTGAGCAGCTGTGTTTGCTAGGAGAGAAATCGTGGTTGAATTATTTTTATGCCAATGTTTATGCCGTTTCCTGCATGTTCTTTTCATCTTCCTCTGGACTGTGCCCTTCCTTTGGGAATTCTCCTTTCTAGAACAAGCTGCCAAAGTCCACTTCAGTGTGCGGCCAGCTGCGGGACAGATTTGCTTTCAGTTTCCATAGCAAGAAACCCCGTTGGTTCTAGCACTCCCTAGCGCCTGTTTCCCAGATGAAACTTTCTTGGGGCAGAAGGAAAAAAAAGAACCAGACTCCCTTTGCTACATAAATAGATGTGACATTCAAACCCAGAGTTACATGGAATTTCTTGAACATTAGTAGGCTTGTGCAATGACCTATGAAGTCAAAGTCACTGAAGTTTTCTGATTAATTAGTTGCACGTAGTAATTCAGTGCTCTAAG
Source organism: Chinchilla lanigera (assembly GCF_000276665.1). Taxonomy (NCBI): domain Eukaryota; kingdom Metazoa; phylum Chordata; class Mammalia; order Rodentia; family Chinchillidae; genus Chinchilla; species Chinchilla lanigera. The sequence goes on along the minus strand of NW_004955425.1, from coordinate 27,311,247 downwards.
GAAAAACGAAGGAAAGGAAGGAATGAAACACTTTGCAGTACTCACTCCCTACTGAGATTTATGAAGGTTCTGGTGAGATCTTGAGGCCTTTCTTTTTAAGATCTGTGACTCAGAATTTCACAACGAGAAATTAGAAGGTAGGGAAATACATAGTTCGTAATGTATGTCTTTGAGCCAGGCGTGGTATTTTCTAAAAGGCTGCCTGGCTTGGTTCAGCATCAAGATAAAGGCGTGCCAATGCTGAAATTTGAAAACAGAGGCCCATGCAGTTCTCCACAGCACTGGGAGACGGACAGCATCCCCTGTCTGTGAAAGTAACAGTTACTTGGAAAGTAACAGTTACTTGGCATATATGAGGTGACAAGCAGACCACTCTAGAACTGAAGTAGTGAGACTGTGAGGAAGCATAAGGGTAATTGAGAGTGTGGGACATTCTAGAAGAGGGCCAGAGAGAGAAGGGCTTTTGATAGAACCATAGAGCACAACCCCAGTCCTCCTGGTTGGGATGAGAAGTGGGTTTTCTGCATTAGCTGGCTATTCTGGGCTGGGAGAAAGGAGAGAGAACAGAAACCTTTGCCAAAAAGGGTTACTATTTCTTGTTTCAGTACTAAAGATTAAACCCAGGGCCTTTTCACTGAACTACATCCCCACATGTTTTTAAAATCTTTATATTTTGAGACAGGGTCTTCCTAAGTCATTAAACTGCCCAGGCTAGACTCAAACTTGTCATCTTCCTGTCTCAGCCTCCCAGAATACTGGAGTCACACACCATGCCTGGCCCAGAAAGGGTTTCTGACCCAAATGCAGGTTAGTTCCTGAGCAGCTACAGAGCTGGGGTGGGGGTGGGGCTCTCTGAAACAAGACACTGCCCAGTGGTCGCAGCCTGGGTGGAACTGAAGAAGCAGTTGGCCCATGAAACGCTTCTTCCTGCCTGCCATGCCGAGGGATTCTCTTCCTTTGTAACATAATAAATTCCCCTGTAATCTTAAGACACAGGTAACAGCTCGGCCCTGGTGAGAAATGGCTGGCTTCATGTTTCCCCCCAGTATGACTTCCTGTACATGCAGCGAGGGGCCTGGCCCACTCCCTGGCAAGCTTAGAAGGGAAAAACAAGCCTGATTCATGTTTGTGATTAACTTCTCACCTAATGCTGTAATCTCATATGCAGAAGCAGCCTGGCTGTCGGCGTTGGCAGAGACCTCAGGTCTCAGAAGAAGGTTGAGCGGGCAGCACAGACTCTGCGCAGACCAGGGCTGCAGCCACCCTGCTGATGCCACCCTCTGTGGTCTGCTTCTCAAATGCCACCTCCTTCTGTGCACCTTTTTCTGTCTCTGCCACTGGACCTTTCCCTCTGCACATCCCCCACCCGATGGCATTTTATTTGCGCCTCTTTCACAGCACTTTTTTTTTGTTATCGTTATCAAAAGGTAGCAACCGTGTTCTCCTCTTTCAACCTTCTGCTGGGCCAAGCCCAGTGCCCCGCACAGTGCAGGGTCCAGTTGGTCACAGTGGAATGAGCTGAGCTGCACAGGATGACCTCCCCGGCAGACGCTGGCTTGGAGGGAAACGAAGCCCAGAGTGAATTCCAGCCCTGGCCGGCAGCTCAGATGCGACCTCCCTCTACTTTTCTCAACACTAATCCCAGGCCCGTGTTATGATAAACTACTTGCTCCTTGTTCGGCAGTACATTTAGGAACTGGATGGCGGCCAAGGAAAACACAGGGGCAGTGGTGGACTATTGAAATAAATGAATGGCCTGTGATAAATACAGGAAAAATAGTGCTCGTTAATACGCTTGTGTGCCAACAAAATCACATGCAGGAGGGGGAGTTTTAACATGTATGTGTATGGTTTCACAAAATAAGGTTGATTAAAAAAAAAGAACAAATAATCCACAACCTATTTAGCAAAGTAAATGCTGGTCCTTCAAACTTGGCATTAGTGTGGTGGGAAAAACAGCTCTGTTATTCTTGTTGGAGGTCTTCAGAGCTGGTACCGGAGGAAAATTAGATACATTACTGGATAATGAAGCTTTTCGGTTTCAAGTCCCAAATGATATCAGCCAACTTGATTACTGGTCTGGTTCACCAGACTTGGCTCCGAATTATTTTTGACAGCTTCCAAAAATTAAATCCACCTTCAAAAAAAAAACAAAACCATATCCAAACACTGTACACAGATCTTGCTATTCCTCAGGCAGGCAAAGAAGGTCCCGTAAGGTCTGGAGTTGCTAAGGGAAGTTCCCATACTCCATTTTTCTGAGCAGGAAAAATGCCTGTGTTGACCTTGCAGGTGATTTCTGCAAATATGTGAGTTTTGATTTCTTTGTTTGAAGATCTGTCATGTCATTTTAGGCTCTGCCTTCCTCCTTCCTCATTCTCCACAGACTGTCATCAGGTTTGGTTTGCACAAAAGAGTTGACCCGAATCAAGGAATTTAAACTTTGAATACCAGACCAGCCATGACATTCAGATCTGTGGGAGACTTCGCAAATCAATATGCAAACCTGAGCAGCCCACACGGGTGTTTCCCCAGCTGGCTCCCGGCAGGAGGCACAGGCTGAGCAATAACTGAACGCAGCCTGCTTTCCTTCCAGCCCTGCATAAATCACTCGTGTGCAGGCCTGATGGTGCCAAGCCCAGCAGTGAAGGCTAATTGAGAACCTCAGAGTCCTCGGGGTCTGCCTTCCTGACAGTAGAATGCTGCAACGCGCTTCCAGATGACAATACACACACTCCTAGCACACACTCTTTGCTTAATGCAAAGCAAATCCCACGGGCCTGATTTATGGAGGGACAGCTCTGATGGCTGCACCCGGAGGACAGGAGCTGAATAGAAATTCCTGCTTCCAGACTACATTCATGTGCCCTCAGGAGGCTCGTCTGTCTGTGTCTATCTGTCTTCTCTTCCCTCCCTTTCTTCCATCTCTCCTTCCCCTCCCTCTCTTCTTGCCTAAGAAATATAAGTGAATGAGAGGGCAGAGATATACTGTATAAATCCCTGCTGATTTGTGAAGCTAATCATCGCCTTCTCCCACCCCACCTAAGGTTCTCCAGAGACCCAAGGCTTCTTGCAACTGGCCGCCCGCCTGTTCTGTACCCTTTTCTTTCTAGACTGGAGGAAATACTGGAAAGGCTTGGTTCAAGGGCTTCAGGTTAGTCAAACTTTATCAGATACAGTGTCTGCCATGTCTTTACTCATGAAAACACACACACACAGACACACACACAACAACCCGGGGAAAAAGAGCTTGTTTCTCTTGTTACGGGGACACATCAGCACAAATCTACAGAAAGCAGACAATGAGAAGAGCTGTAGGACATGATATATACTGAAAGACGGCCTTGACCATGAAAGCCGTAAGAGGATAAGAAGAGCTAACACTGTTTTGAAACCCAGGTGGCTGCTAACCTAAACTATAACATTGCCCTGTACGTGCTGAGTCTGAATTAGCTGCCATTCTCCAAGGGATGTGACCAGGATTTGTACTACTGTGCTGAGGTCCACAGGCAGGTGGGGAGTGGGTGAGAATGTGACCTTTGAAGGACTTTGGGACTTTGAGTCAGGGCATAGAATCTGAAGCCAGGCTGTCTGGTTTTGAATCTGGAGCTCACAGTTACTAATGTGTGACTTTGGGCAACTTCATTAACCTTTTTGTGTTAGCTTTAACACAAAACTTCATTAACTTCATTAACCTTCATTAACCGTTTCCTCCTCTGGAGAAAAGGTATCATAATAAGCTCTTGTAAGGACTCATGATTGAATATACACTGTGCTATATGAGGGTTAGTGGTTGTTGGAGAGATAAGACACATGCCAAATTTACATCCAGTAAGGACAGACCAAGGATATGTACGAGGATATGCAGGAAAAGTGCTTTGGAACTGGTGAAGAAAGAGAAATCTATCGGAGTGCAGTAGGCAGAATGGATCTCTCAGGACAGGTGAGGCCTGTGTTAGCACCCCTTGGGTGGGCGTGGCCTACCCTAACTCTCTAATCTAGACTGTAAAGTAACCACTCATGAAGACTGGGACACCAGCCCTCAGAAGGGCCTCCAGTGCCGTTTCCCAAGCCTGCAGCCAAAGCTATAGAGCCTGGATTTACCTTCCTTGCTGTCTACCTCCTCAACAGCTTTGATTTCTGGCTCTGCCCGTGTGCTGCTGAGTAAGAGTAACAAACTTCAGGAGAGGCCTCCTTTGAGTAAGGAACTATGCTGCAAAGGTGAGGGTCAACAATACCAAATGTCACCCTCGAGAATCTCCTGGCTTGGGACACACATAGTGATCTACAAGGAAACAGTTCTGTAACTGAGTGTGCTGAGAGTGGTTGCCATGGCAGCCGAGGAGGAAGGTCTGGCCCAGGGGAAGCCAGAGGTCATGAAATCTTTGAGGGTGACAGGGAGAGGCAGGGCCAGGGAGTAGGATGACAAGGACAGGGGGAATAGGAGTCTAGACAGGAAGAAATTCTTCAAGTTAAGTTTGGAGCCCCAACCCTCACCGAGGACCTTGAATGGTACTTTCCTGTTGTCTCCTGCCTTGATCTATTCTGGAAGCTCCCAGGATGCACTGAGCTAGAAGCAGAGTACCTGTAGTTGGCTGGAGTCTACTTGTCTCTCTGCTGGGCCGGGTGCAGGGCACCTGGTGGGCTTCCTCCAGACTGGGTGTGGGCAGAGGGCATTCTAGGCAGGCAATCCACCACAGGGAAAGACTGTGACAAGATATTCAAGTAGAGATGCGGGCACAGTACCAACTTTAAAATTGAACCTCTACCATCTGATGGCTCTGTCATCTGGAGCAAACTGCTTTGCCTCTCTTGAGTCTTGGGTGGAATAGTACTAGGCAGTGCGGTTACGAGGATCGAGTAAAAACCATCAGGAATACTTACTAAGCTCCAACCAAGCACAGCTGGAAGGAACTGTCAAAATCCCAGCCCCACTTTCCCATTCTGCTGTCTCACCTGTAGAAAATGACATGTGCATGTAACTTTTTAGTGGGATCATTGGCAAAAGATTATACACAACATAAATGTCCATCAATAGAGGGTTTGACTGATGTATTATGGAGTGGAATACACACAGATACATAGGTACGTGTATACATGCATGCCATGGTTAATTTTATATGTCATTGTGGTTGGCATATCCAAGGGATGCCCAAGTGGCTAGCCAAAAATGTTATTTCTGGATCTGTCTTGGAGAGCATTTCATGGAGAAAACAGCATTTGAATTGGAGACTGAGTAAGAACATCTGTCCGCCACCGTGGGCAGGCACATCCAAACTGGTGAGGGCCTGAGCAGTGCAAAAAGGTAGATGAAGGATGAATCTTGTCTGCTTGAGATAGGACACACTTCTCTGGCCTTTAGACATCAGGACTCCTGGTTCTTGGGCCTTTGGAACTGGACTAGAAAAGTTGATGTGAGCTGAAGTGCACACGAACTAATCCCTTCTAATAAATGCTGTTCTGTGTACTGTACCTACCTACATCCTCTTTGTTTTTCTTAAAAATTCTGTAATACACATATACATATAAATTCTAGTATGTAGATATCTCTGAGAAATGTTAAGTAAAAAAGAAAGTTGTAGAATAGTATGTGTAGTATGCTACTATTTTCTTCCACATGTGTAAAAAACTCTCAAAGGATCTGCAAGAAATAAATTCTGTTGGCTTGTGGGTAAAGGCACTCAGTGGCTGAAGGATAGAGGCAGAAAACTCATCATTTTTAAATACTATTTGAACTTGGAATCATGTGAGTGCATAACCCATAAAAATAGTTGCCTTAAAAATAAATTGACACATACACACAAAGTTAAATTGAAACATATCCATTGACAGATGAGTAGATAAACAAAATGTGGTATATGCATGATGAAATATGGTTCAGCCTTTTAAAAAATGAAATTTGAACATGTGCTGCCACTCCAATAAACCCTGAGGATTGTATGCTAAGTGAAATAAGCTAGATGCAAAAGGAAAAAGATTGTATGATTCCACTTCCATGAGTTACCTAGTGCAGTCAAATTCACAGAAATAAAGCAGAATGGTAGCTGCCAAGGCTTGGGGAAGGCAGGAGTGAACAGTTATCATGGAAGGGACAGAGAGTTTTAGTTTTGCAAGATCTAAAGAATTCTGTAGATTGCATGCATGACAGTGTAAATGATTTTGTCATTCTGCCAAGGAACAGCCTAGCTGCAGTCACCTAGAAGATGTGTTAGAGGGTCCACAGACATCAGGGCCACAGACAGATACTGGTCTATGGCCTGTGAAGAACTGGGTTAAACAGCAGGAGGTGAGAGGCTGAAGGGGAGAGGGGTTTCATCTGTATTTACAGCTCACTCCTCATCAGTCATATCACCACCTGAGCTTTGCCTCATGTCAGAGAAGCAACAGCATTAGATTCTCATAGGAGCACAAACCTTATCACGAACCAGGCACATGAAAGCTCTAGGCTGTGTGTGCTCTTTATGAGAGTCTAATGCCTGATGATCTGAGGTGGAGCTGAGGCAGTGATGTTAGCTGGAGAGTGGCTGCAAATACAAATTAACATTAGCAGAGAGGTTAGAATGCACAGAGACCATAATAAATCAATTGCTTGCAGACTAAGATAAAAACACTATCAGTGAGCAGCAAGTGACAATTAAATTGCATCTGATGGCAGGTTTGTTTTTTTTGTTTTGTTTTTGTTTTTTTGGTTTTTTTCCAGTATTGAGAACTGAACTCACAACCTTGTGCTTGCCAGGCAGGCACTGTGCCACTGAGCTAAACCCCCAGCCCTTGATGGCAGATTTTAAACCAGAATCAGACACTTATTTCAGTCCTTGCATGGCCTGCCCATTATCTTATTTACTTGATTCTGCATTATGATGAATTGTATAATCATTTCATTATATATTACAATGTAATAATAATAGAAATAAAATGTACAATAAATGTATTGCACTCAAATCATTCTGAAGCCACTCTTCTGACCCTGGTCTGTAGAAAAATTATCTTCCATGAGAACAATCCCTGATGCCAAAAAGGTAGGAGACTGCTTGTGTTAGAGGACTCTGGCTTTTCTGTTAGCTTAGCAAGGCAGATTATCTGACTGGTCTCTGTTTTTGTTTTTTAATCTGAAAAGTAAGAATGCAATTCCCCAGTCCTGAAATCTTAATTGCATTTTTTGCCTAGTGATGTTTCTCCATGTGAGCTCCCAGCCTTTATGATAATATCAATCCTCAAATCAAATGAATTGTCTAATTTCATTTGGTGACACTCCCTCCCCTAGGTTTTAAAGAAACCTACTGAGATGGGATTTGGGAAATGCTTTAACCCCCGCTATTTAAATAAGGTGAAGTAGAAAGGATCCTTTTGATCACCAGGCATACCTACCCGCAGGTCTCTGAACACTGCCTATGATGCTCATTCATACACAAAGTGGAGAAGTAGAAGGCAGAGATCTCAGAGCTCTCTGGCCAAATGGTGACACTAGCACAGCAGTGAAGCAGGCTGTTAAATGTCTTGAGATGCCCCATCTCCCCAGCTCTGTGAGAAAGGTGGCACCAAGGTGGTAAATATGCACACATATGAAGCTGGGGTTTGTCCTGTCCTTCCCTGATAAATATCTTAGAACATTCTGCCCAAACTGACAAACCAAACAGTATACAGCCACTCTCCTGGGCTAACTCCATAGGCTACATTACACCCTGAAACCAACATCTGCTTAATTTTAAAGTGCTTTTCATGAGCCAGCTAACTCACTCCCTGACTAGAGCTTCAAGGAGTTGTCAGTGGGGTCTTCCACCTCCCCACAGAGGCCCTAGTTAAGATGCTTCCCCTTACCCACCCACCAGCTTTCCCTTTTCAGGGCAAAGACCAAGAATGAAGGGAAGGAGTGTCCTCTGTTCTCCTGGCCTAGATGGACCTGAGAGGGGTTATAGCACTTACTCTAAATTGTATTTTGTCTGTTCCTGTCCCTGTAGTTCTCTTTTCCTTACCCACCAGTGTACCACATCTACTCCTGCCTCAGCCTCAGCCTGGGGCCCTGAGTCCTTCCTTAGGTTGTTCCTGCAAAGCTGGGCAAATCCTCCACCAACCAAAATCCATCTTTTCCTCTTTAAGTTTCTATGGCATTTAGAGTGAGCCCCTATAATTTCCCAAACCACCTAATTATGTACTCTGGGTTATTGCTCAGTGATTAGATCCTGCATTTGAGTCTGGCCTCTTGGACAGATAGTGAATCCCAGGTGGGGCAGAACATGAGTCTGTACATTTTCATTATACTTACAGAGCATATAGTGATATTAATGGGAACCATTTATTCAGAATTTAGTGTATACTGTGCATAGTACTTTATATATGCTATCTATTTAATACTCACAGTATCTGTAGGAGAGACTAGTGTATCTGCTTTTCAGATGAGAAAACCAAAGTTCAGAGAAAGAAACATGTACTCAAAGCCAGAAAAGGCTGGAAGAGTTCCAGCCTGTGGGCCTCAAAGGTGTTCATGAAACTTTTTGACAAATACAAGAAAATGGAAGAAAAATAATTTCTTGAGATCATCCCTTTATTACATTCTAATAGTAAACTAGGACTACTTTTGATGTCTAAAAACAAAACCAAAAGCCCTTAATTTCTACTGTAACAATTAGCTCTCCAAAGTTAGTCTATTTTGTTTACTGTTTTGTTTAATGCTACAACTCCAGCTCTCAGATCTGAGCCTGACTCACAGCAGGTGCTCAAAAACTTATTTGTGGAATGAACAAGTGAATGTAATCAACAAACCTATTGTATGAGCCTATAAGGTATAAGGAACTGCTCATTTGAAGAGAAAAATAATATCAAAGATGCTCAAGTTAGCTTTACTAAACCTCACCCACTGCAGATTCTTCCTCCATGGATTCTATCAACTACGGTGCATAAATATTCCCAAAATGGATTGTTGGTGGTGTATTCTGTGTAGTTAGGCTCATGACCGTTGCATCTGTATCGAACATGCACAGACTCAGTTTTGGTCACCATTCCTTGAACAACGCAGTTCAACAAGCACTAACATGTCATTTACATTGTAATAAGTATTACATAAGTAACCTAGAGATGATTGGAAGTACACAGATGTGTGGGGCTGTTTTTGAAATATGAGACTTGAGTATCGATGGATTTTGGTGTCCATGAGCAGGTCCAGGAACCAGTCTCCAGGGGATACTGAGGATCAACTCTAGCAAAGGACTGTCCAGAAAGAGAAAGCATGGGTCTCCTGCTTGAGGGAAAATATGTCATTTTGGGCTGGAAGGTTTTCTATTCCCTGCCTGTTCCTCTCCTGCAGTTCCACAGGAGCCATCAGTCAGCCATTGTTCTTTGATTTCTCTTCAGATGGAATCTTGGGCCTTTTACAGCAATCTGCTACCACAGCCCAGAAAAACAAGGAGCAGTGCCAAGCCCCAGGAGTAGGAATCAACAGAGACTCTTCTGGAGCTACAGAGAGGAAGCAGGGCTAAGCACTATAGGTTCATGATGTAGGTACAGTATTCAAGTAACATAGGCACACCTACAGGTTTGTGTGTATGCATGTGTGTTTGAGAGCATGTGTGGGCACATTGCTCTGCAGGTTGTTACTGTAATTTATCCTTAAAAATCTTTATTTGTATAAGTAACTCAGATTTTAAAGCCAAAGAAACTTTTACTTAAATTATATGGATGATTTCTTACTATGCATGTGGACACCCTACCTTCTCCCTAGAGACTAAAGGAAAATGAGTTGCTTTCTGTCTCATACAGCCTACACATGCATTACCTGTGTTAACAGCAGATATAATCAACTTCCTAACAAGTAATTGTTCAAGCCAGGCAAGATAGAGCATATACAATATAACAATTAAAACAAATAAGTAAAGCAATCAGTCAATAAACAAAGCATGATTATTTGAAATTGTTGTAATTTGAGAGGGAATAGGACCAGGGCATTATCATATAAAAATCAAGACTTTGGGACCCTAACTACATCAAATCATCATATTCTCCAGTCACTTTGAAGGTTTGCTGCTGTTTAAAATTCAGTGTCCCCTTCTATAAGTTGGAGACAATAAAGGCAGCCTAGGTGTTGGTGGTGGAAACATGAATGTGGGGCTGGAAGGAGAAGAGAAGGCAAAGGAGCTTGCAAGTTCCCTTGGACTGCCTCATTCAGGGGGTTGCAGGGGTACAAGGGGCCAGTTCCATTAGAAAAAAGGTAACAGACTTCATATTCACAGAAGCTCCTTGTGCTCCAGCCATATGAACCACTTTTAGTTTGTTTCTGAAGCACATTTCCTCATCTCTTCTTTTTGTAATCTTCTACTCTCAGATCTGTCCTTAGTTCAGATTCCATGTCACTTCTTCAGAAAGGCCTTCCTGACCACTCAATGAGAGGTGCACCTGGTCTTCTGCACCTACTCCACATAACTTGTGCTTCTTTGTTTATTTATCAGGGTATCTGAATCCCTAGATCCTGGGTCAGTGTTGGCTACAGAAAAGGCATAGCTTGGGACCTCTGGTGGCCAAGATTTGCTCACAGTGGGAAGGCCATGTTTTGAAGATGGAGGCAGGAGTGTAACCATGGAGGTCAAAGGGCAGGAACAAATGCCCTCCTTTTGACCAATTTTGGATAGTGAGCTCAAGCAAGTGTAGAAAAATGCTCCCCCAAAAGTATTTTTCTAGAAGAGAGTGAGAAGAAATAGCTGAAGTGTTTCATTGTCTTTTCTTTGAGGAAAGTTGGTATGGTTCTGTTGCCTTCTGTAAGATTGTGTGTATGTGCAAAACTGGAAAAATAGGAATGAAGAGAAAAACTAAAAGTTCATGAGATTGTTCTCAAATCTTTAAGTTCTCCTCCAGATACCAGCTATCCCAGACCTTCACACTAAGAGAACCAACAACAACCTTGTTGGTACCTGTGTACTGATAGGGAGTTCCAGGATATAAAGTCAAAAGAGAAGACAGAGGAGTGCAAGTCTTATGCTGCCTGTTGCATTAATGAGGTGGATGGAATGAAGAATACACTTATGTTTGCAGGAACCTAGAGTGATACAGCAGTAGCTAATCAGAGTAGTTATACATCAAGGCAAGTGAAGTGGAGAACAGATAGTAGGGTGGGAGCCAGACTTCTCAATTCTCATCTCAACACATTTTTTGCCTCTCAAACCATGTAAGCGTATGAACAATTTTTAAAAAAGTAACTTTGGGGAGTGGCTGAAGCTGGAGATTGATCATATGTGCGGAGCTAATGCAAAACCAGCCCTGAGAACACAGACTGCCTGAGGCAAGCTACATAAACAAGCTGTTCCATCTTTGAGAACACAAGGAACCTGAGGTGAGCCAGGCAAACAAGTTGTTAGGCAGAGGGGTTTCAACTGACATCAACCTCCTGAGGGTAGAAATAAATGCAGTGCAGTTGTTGGGCAGTTTTTTCTCTCCCACCAGGAGAGGAGGCTCCACCTGACCTCAGCTTTCTGCATCTTGACTCTTGTTTTTCTTCATCTTCCACTGCCCCCCCACCAGAGTTTCAAGAGCTTTACCAGACTTGGCAAGTAACCTAAAAAGTTTAATTATTCTTACATAATATTGATTGTAAATGAAACCTTGTGGCTCAGTGACTACCTCACCAAGATTTGGTGCAGGTAAGAGTGAAGATTCAGGTCAGGAGGGCCACTGTCAGCATCTTAGAGTAAAGCTCATGCATGAGAGAGACCACCTTATCCTCATGTCTTCACAGAATAAGAGGACTAGAGATTAAAGGGTGTTTGTAACTCTGGAAGTGGTCTCCCAATTTGGATTTCTTCTTAGGAATCATACAAAATACTGCACTGAGAATGACAAAGACTAATTATTCCTCCCCTTATGAATAATGACATGACAGTGGAAAACTACCTAGGCTAGCTGAGCTTGAGTAGACCTGCATCCTGATATAAGTAAGAAGGGAGCAGGTTATCTCTCAGCCTCCTACTGACTCACTTCTCTTATTTTTTTCTTAACAGAAAAACATGAGAAACAAACTGCATGTCCATCAATAGGTGTCTAGTTCAAGAAATAAGTAAATGCAGTGAATGAATAAATGATATCCCATGTGGCCATTAAAAAAGATCCTACAGCTGAACACACACCAAATGATCTAGCAGATCTAGTCCTCTATATATGTATATCTCTACCCGCCAAGAATATGTTTATCTAGTTGCCAAAAATACATACAACAATGTTCATAGCAGCGTATTCATAGTAGTTCCAAACTGGAAATGATGTGCACCTGTTCACCAATAGTAGACTAGATAGACAAAATGTAGTTAGAGTCACAGAAGAGAATGCCATATAGCCATTAAGGCAGATAAACAATATACCCCACAGTGTGGATGACTTCCACGAGCAGAATGTTAGAAGGAAAGGGTGAGGAAGTATATTCTGTATGATTCTACTTATATGCAGTTCAAAAAGCAGACACAGCTAATTCCAGGCTGTTGGAAGTCAGGAGAGTGATATTTTTTTGGAAAAAGCTGGGGGCTGGGAGGATGTAAGCAAAGTTTCCCAGGCATTGGAAAGGTGCTGCCTACAAGTCATCTGGGTTTGCTCACTTCATAAAAATTCATTGTGCTGCACATATAGGACTTGTGCACTTTTCTGGGTGTTTTATACCCAAAAGAATAAAAGGAGGAGGAAAAGGAGGAAGAAGAGGATGAAGAGTGATGACACACCTTTATGTGTACTGACATGGAAAGGAAAGCTCATTGCTATTAACTATATTCCGTTTCTCTTAAGCTATTGACCTCAAACTCTAAGTGCCTATGTGTATAAAAAGTGATCACAGGAAAATAGTTCACATGGATGTAGCAACAGTTACCTCTGAGTAAGATTTTAGGTTTTCTTTTCTATGCATTTCTTTGTATTTGTTTACATTTGTATATAGCATATATATATATAAAATTTCATACTCAAAAAGGTTAGGTTTTCAAACTCTTCTTTTATTAAAAAGAAAATAACACCCACTTTATCCAGGCGCAGTGTCATGTGCTTACATCCCAGCTACTTGGGAGCCTGAGGCAGGAGGATCACTTGAACCTAGGAGTTGGAGACCAGCACGGGCAACAGGCTTTCCCTAGAAATAAATCAGTAGGCACCAAAAACCTATCAACAGGGGACACAATGTGCACTGTGTGCACTGAACACACTTTGCAATTGCCCAGGTTCCTAAGTCTTCCCAAACCACCACCCTTCACATCCGCAGAAGGCAGACACACACCTGTGGTGGAATCAGAGGGCAGATGAAGGGGAATGGCCTTTGACTTGGAGAACTAAGGGTGCTGCCATGAACATTTTAGGCTATTTATACTTCCTGCCTTGGAGTCAGGAAGCAGATGGGTCCTTTTATTAAACAAAAGTACTCTCCCTATCATTTGTCTTTCTTCTGTACTCTGTTGTCTCTCTGGCTCAGGTGGACGGAATTCCACAGCGTTATCCCCAGCCCTGCACTCTCTGGCTTAGTAGCGAATTTCCCATTTCTCCCTCAGCATCCTTTCCCACCCAGAGCCTCCCCCACAGGTCCACATACTCGACATTCTTTTAATGGGGATAAATTACTTTCATCTAAATCAAAGCCAAGCTTAAAATGTAAATAACCCTGGGTGACTCAACACATGGCCTTAATATTCACATGAAGGTGTAAATGTCTAACATGATTTCTGAGGAGCGGGACATGGATGGAGAAAGAGCAGCACAAATCTCATCTAGAGCTGGGCTGCTTGCTGAGGTACCTGCTTCCCCACCCCCAACGCCATTCAGACCTGCTTAACAGATCCCAAGCCACCCAGAAGCTGAAAGTGGCCATGTCACCAGGGCCAGCTCTATATCCATTCCAGACTCAGGATTACAATAATTTGGGAGGGGGTCAACCAAGTCAGAGCCCCAGATGGCAGAAGAGCTGCTTTAGCTTAAGACTCTTAACTCTTTCCTCAGGGCAGGAGACAATGAAGGATGAGGCTTTCCAGGCCTAGGACACAACCTTGATCCAAAGCCTAGTTGTGGCTTTAATTTTTGTAAATCAAAGCCTCCAGTTCTTCTTCACTTTCTTAGCTGCGGACATGTTTCCCAGGATGCATGGAAAAATAAATAAAAAGCACCGAGTTGGGGATTGTGTGACATCATGTGTCACTTAAACCCTCTGCAGGCAGGCAGGATCACTGCCCTACTAACCTCCCTTTCCTATGCTTTTCCCCTGGAATATCGTCTTCCCAAGATCATCCCATACTTGGAAAACATTGTCTAATTATCATCACACACAATGGGCCTATTGCCAGCTGCTTTTTATTTTTACTTCAGATTTTTTTCCAGGATGTTTTTTTTTGCCTGCTTGGGGGCGGGCACAGGGAGAGAGGAGTGTGTGTCTGTTTTTGCTATTACACAGAACTGATTGGATTTCCTTTTATAATCACAAGTAAACTTCCAGACCTGATCATATGAAAAATATTTCACATTCAGCTTATCTGAATGCACACCAGTGTGGTTAATCTCATAAAACTGCCCAAGTTTGAAGTCACGGAGCTGACCTGTGAGGTTGAGCAAGCTGTTCTGAGGGACACAGGAGCACAGGGAGGCTTGGGGAGCCCAAGGCTTAGCCTTCTGTCCACCCGGGGTGGCAATTGTGCTTAATCCCGAGAACATGTACTGCAGTCCCAGGAATAGGACTGGAAGCTCCATGAGAACAAGGCCTTTGTCTCTCCTGTCCCCTACGGTAGCTCCAGCACCTGAGTGGTGTCTGGCATTGCAGTTGGTGAGTAGCAAATCCTTGTTCAACAATGGATCGGCCTTCGGCACCCGCTCCCTACAGTGATGGGGTGCAAGTGAGGACAGGCATACAGTGGACCCTTGTGTTACGACCAGCCTGACATATGAACCGGTTATGACTAGAATTTTAGTTTTAACTTATGATCAAATCTTGAGTTATGACCCGAATCCTGGCCACTTGTACTTCCAGATGATCTCAGATACAGATTTAACCCTTAAGGAGCTCTGGAAGGAACCTTACGACACCCTTCCCTGTATGGGGTTAGCTGAAAATTCCCGGGCCAGTGTCTCTCTAAGGACATTGAGATCCACAGGAGAGAGACTTTGAAGGCTGTAGAGGAGCCTGAGCCTTCAGTTGACAACTTGAGTTCCAACCAGCCCTCAGGAACGTACCGAGTTGATACGTTGAGGGTTCACTGTACTTCATAGACCATATGTGAAGCAGGACTGTCAAGTGTTCAAACTAGTCAGCCCAGCAGCTGTTCTAAAAGGGACTACACACAGCACTCTGGCTGAAGGGCATTGTGTTGGGAGCAGAATGTGAAGGGGAGGGACTATGAAGTTAAAATCTGAGTGTCACTTTGCCCCAAACTTCAGCGATGATATGTATACGCTCCAAAGTGGGCCCATCTTCTTCAGGCGTTTGGCACCTGTTGCAAGTGGAGCCCTGAATTAACATTCACTGCTGTGCCACTGTGAGCAACAGACACGGCGGCCCACTCTGCCTCCCTGAAGGGTGTGGAGGTTGTGTGGAACACCAGCTCTCTTTAATACTGTGTAGGGCCGCCGAAGGGGTACATCTGTGCATTAGCCAGACCTCAGGGAGATTTAATAAGAATCTAACAGTTAATATTAATGAGTATTTAAGAAAGAGAAATGTACTTTAATGCTTATTGTTCTTCCCTCGTTGGAGGGGGCGTGAGAAAAGAAGACCAGTAAGGGGATAATAACTCAAAAACTACTGCTTGCTTTCTGTGTGCTGGGAATTAACAGTTTACAACCCAGGAGGGGAAACAGGGCAACAAAGGACTCCTGAGCACATCTACCGCAGTGGTAGGTGTGGGAGGCAGGGGAAGGAGAGCTCACAGATCCCGGGAAGTGAGTAGTTGTAGACAAGACCATAGAGGATTCTGACCAGGGAGATGGGAAAGAGGTAGAGCAGGCAGGGGAAGATTTGAGAAAAGTGTGGGGACGTGAAAGCCGGAGGGATTCCAGTGATGAAGAATGAGATAGATGAACGTGGAGGAGGGGACAGTTGGGAGCTGAGGTCATCCCAAGGCAAGGTTGGTCAGACAAGGAAGAGAACCACAACCAAGCCTAACCAGTCAACCCATCAGCAGCGCAGTGGCTCTGGAGGGTTCTTGATCGATCATTCAGCAGTCTGAGGCCTGGCGACTCAGTGGCCGTGAAAGCAGGGTGGGGGGAGTGGAGGCAGCAAGCGCTGATGTAAGTGGAGGTAATGAGATAAGGAGGAATCAAGGGGCAAGCAGAGGTGGGCAGGCCTCTAGCAGGGGAGGGGAGTGGGACAGAGATTTTTCAGTTCTACACATTTTGCACATTTTGAATTTTGACCTTCTTGTGTATATTGTCTATTAGAATGAGAATTTGTAACGCTGGGACCCAAGGTCATCTCTGTTGTTGTTTGTGGGAAGTCCGGCCTCGAAGTGTTGAGAATGCTCAGGGTTCGCTCCCTCTCACCCACCATCCCCCACCCCAGCAGCATGTGATTGGGCTTCCACTGCCTAGGGAGCGTGGACATGTTAGCTGGGTCAGCTCTTAACCGGGCACCGGTGCCAGAATCAGGTGAGAGGGGAGCACGCGCGAGAAAGGAAGGGAACGCGTGGTTAGGAACAGTAGCGCTGGAGAAAGGGCCCTACCCACTGTCGTCTACATTCCTGCCACTTAGGCCCAGCCCGCGGCGGGGTGGCGCAGTTCTGCTAGGCCGCAGCCCCCAGTGCGGCCAACACCGCGGCTGCCACGGGTCTTCCTTGGATTCCAAGGAAGGCCCCATGGCCTCCAGGTGGGCCGGCCGCGCGCGCGCTGGCGCGGGATGCGAAGGCCGCCCTGCCTCCTACTGCAGTGGAGGCTGCGCCTTCTCCAGTCTTTCTAGCAGCTCTCAGCACAATCCCTTTATCCTGGACAGTGCAGCCCGGGAAACCGGGGAGCCCTGCTAGAGGGGCAAAAGCCCCGGAGCGGGTTGTTGGGGTCGTGCAGCCGACTCTCCCGGCCGCGCCTGGGTCCCGAGTGCGCGGGCCGTTCCGGCGTGGCCGCTCCAGGCGGGGCGCGCGCTCTGCGCCGCGGAGAGCGCGGGCGGATCCCGGGCCGAGGGTCCGCGCGCTGCTTCCGCCCAGTGGGTACGAATCCGAATCATCCTAAATGCATTTCCCCCTCCCTTATAGTCTGTTAAATTGACTAATAAACTCAACACAGCGTTCTCTGTGCGGCTTCAAAAAACTCGATAATTTCGTTAGAAAACGTTGAAATCCAACCCCAAAGTATTCAGCCCAAATGTTTGGTTAAAGTAACCCCGTGGGTTAATAAACTAAACAAAGGCAACCCATGCAAAACTGGAGCAATGAAAACCAGGCTAAATAAACGAAGGGAAGTTTATAAGAACCCTTTCGGAGAAAAAAAATAAAAAAGAGGGAGAAAGGCACCGGGCACGGAGGTTTAATGTGAAGCATGTGAGCGGGGCTCAGCTTACAGGTACGCGCGGGCCGGCGGCGAAGAGCGCAGTCGGGCGGCCTCGCCGATGCGGGTGGGTCTGCGCGCCCGCCGGGAAACCCTCCCCGGCGCGGGGCGCTGAGCGGGCTGGCGGCGCGGGCCAGGCTCCCTGCCCGGCGCTCCGCCTGCACCTCGCGCCCTGCAGCCGTGCGCCCCGGGACGGGTGGGGCCAGCCGTCCTGCGGCGGAGTCTTCCCTACCGGAGGGCAGTCCTCTCTCCCTTGCAGAGAGCCCCGACTCGGGGACACTGCGCGCCAAAACGGCAGAAACGGGGGTCCCGGCGCCCACAGAGCTCCCACTCCCGCCCTTCTCGCCCTCGGGCGCCCGCTGTGGTGACAAAGCCGAGGCCGCGCCCTTGACTCCCCAAGCAGCTCCGAAGAGGTGCAAGGCAGGCGGCCGGACAGAGTTTTCTGCAGCGGGCTTCCTTTGCCTCTGCAGTCCCCGGAGGCAGAAAGGAGAGAGATGTGGACAGGCTGGGTACCGAAATCAGGAGCAGTTGTTTTCCCGTTTTGGATTTGAGCGGTGAAAACCGCTCTTCTCGTCCCCACCCCCCGCAGATCCAGCCACGAAAAGAAAAAAGGGAGTCGAAAGAGCAGGTTTATTTTTCAGAGCACTCTCACTTCCCTCTCCCGGGCTCCCTCGCCCCCTGCCCCCTAGGATTGCTAGGAGGGGCGGCCCCAGCCGTCGGAGCCGGCGCTGGGCGCTCCGCTAGGAGATCAGAGGCTGCACAGGTTCGGAGTTAAATGAACCTCCAGGCCTCGGGACAATGGCGCGGACCTCACACGGGGGCACCTCGCCTTCCTCGGCCGCGCTCGCCCCCGCCGCTCCTTTATTCCACGTGGTGAATCCCGCTCCGACCGCCAGACCGAGGGGCCGCGGGGGACAGCGGGCGCGGGGAGGCGGTTTGAAAGGAGGTGTGGGTTTTAATTTTTAAAGCGCATAATTGGAGAAGGGTTATTTTTTTCCCTTCGTCCAGGGAGGGAAAAAAGAGGAAGACGAAGAAAAAAAAAATCAGGCGAAACACAACACATTTATCTATCAACCGCTAGACAAGACAAAGAGGTTTTAACAACAGTTTGAAAAGAGCGGCCTGTGAATGGTTACTATTCAATTTGTATTTTATTCCCCGCTGGTCATGGAATTGAGATCAGAAGAAAAAGTGAAAACACATGGCCGAGGTCAGGGGATCAGAGAACCACCACACACAGCAAAGGGAAGGGAAAGCAACGGGAACTCGTGTGAAGAAATGGATTATATAAACAGAGCTTACCATCGCCTGCGCCCCATTATCCTATAATTTACCCCGCATGGGAGCATAGAAATATATTAAACTAGTGATAGGTTTTACCATTTCTTTACAACCCAGCCTCGTGCCAATCAAGCCTACTATATACTTTGAGACATGTTTAGAATTCTTGAACTAATGTGTTTATTTTAAATATCACAGGGAAATTATTACATCACCAGAAAATAATGCCAGAGCGGGGGTCTGCCGCCCTTTTGAAGTCCTGCTGCAAAGAAACATGATTTTAATTACATAATCACTTTGAAACTATAATTATACAATAAACGATGAGGATTAAGCGGGAAGTATAGAGTACATTAAAAATTGCTTAGGTCTTGAGAAAACAAACTGAACATGCAGGGGAAAAGAAAAAGATGAAATGCTAGGTCTTGGGCGGGGGGGTTGATAAATCCTACCATTGGCTTCCTCTAGCTTGGGGCTCTCTGCTTGGGCCAAGGGGGGGCGTGCATGGCCTGAGTCGGGTAGCTGAGTTAAAAGCCGGTAAACCTGAGACAGAATCAAAGGGTTCTTCGGAAAGGGTGGCTCCACGTGCTTTTGCTAACCTTTCTACACAAAAACGAAGTTGCTTTGGCGTTTACGAATTGGGTTTATATCAGAAACTGTCGTTCATCAGGAATGCCACAGGGAGGCTGAGAGTCCACAGAGACTTGTTTGCCCTTCCCTTCCAGGGACAAAAGCATCCAACAGGAAGTCACAGCGGGTGACCACCTGCCAGTAACCAGTCTGTAAACAACCAACCTCTCTTCAGTGGCTCCGAAGGACTCTCAACAACCCAAGGCGAAAGCACTCTCTGCTTGCACCAGCTTCCCGGCCTCAGGCCCCTTTCCCCAAAGCTGCCTGACTCTTAGATTCGCCTCCGTTTGCATTTCCAGTGAGGCCAAGGCAGGCACAGGGCTTTTCCTTTAAAACACAGAAACTTGGCTGCAGCCAGGTAGCACCAATGTGTGTCTCTCTTCCTTCAGCTTCCAAGAGCCCCTAGAACTTCTACAGAACCAGGCACAGGAACCGGGCACGATGCAGGCCCTGTTTGCCTTCCGATCTTGCTTTTAGGCAATGCACTGGAGGCTTGGGATGAGGGTTCTAGGTTCTGATGTGCAGGCCAGAATGCTTTGAGAAGCGCCTTAGAATCCTGGAATGAACTCATTGAATAGCAATTGGTGGCCACCTTTGTTTACCTATTTTACCTGCTGGGCTTTTCAGGTCAGAGAGCAAAGCAGAGGGAGGGGCATGCGGTCCTTGATTCTGGCCTCATCTTTAAAAGGTGCATGTTTAGGAGGCTGCCTTTACTAGCATTTGATAACCTCAGATTGCCTCACTGCAGTGCCTCGGGTGCCTGTGGCTGGAAAGCGGGTGCCTGGCCCAGCCCAGTTATACACACGCAGTATTCTCTGCTACCTCACTAACTACAGGGGAGAGGGGTGCTTCAGCACAAGTGGGCACTCCAGCTTTGTGCTCAAGTGGAATTATGATTGAAGAAGCATTGATGTTTAAATTCACTTGCAATTGGAAAGATGTTTCTCCAGGAGCTCAGACTTTAGGTATGGGGAGAGACTTGGGCTCCATGGTGGTTCCTAAGTTTGCCTAGTGGGCCTGCAGCATGAGACCAAAGACCTTCAGCTCTGAACCCTTAAAGTGAAGACACATCAGCATCACTTTTGTCTGCAGCAGACCATCAACGACCAAGAAAAAGTGTAAGAGAAATAAAATAGTTCATCCAGAGAGTTCTACTGTGAAAGTGTTTACTTTTTGCTTTTCTAAGCCTGGGATATAATTTATTCACTGCCCCCTCGGAACAAAAGCGCTGCACTCGCCTTACAGTGTTGACCAGCTCCTTTCAAAACCCCTGAGGAAATTACAACTGAGCACCAATTCAGGGGCCGAGCCTGAAGTGCAACGTGCCACGGAGGTTCTTTCCCTGATGATCACTCAGAGGGCCAAGATTTAGAAGATGGGGTCAGGGATCAGACTCCTCAGGATCGTTGTAATACTAATAAGTGTTATTTACCACCTTATCCAATATAGTCCAATATATATCCAATACATGAACTCCTACAGGACTTCATTTGGTGCTGCAACAGTGCAGCAGGGTGAATACTGCAGTGTTTCATGAATAATATCAAATACTTATGGGGTTTATTATACACTCTAGCACTGTGATGTTTTGCATTCATTTCTTCCTCTTAACAGCCTAGTGTAGGTAATTTATCTTACTCTTATCCCAATTGTACAGATTAGCAAAGGGGGGCACAAAGAGATGATTACTTAATGTGCCCCCCTCACCTGACCAGAAATGGCCAGGATGGGTTGGAATCTAGACTTTGAGATCTTAGAAGTGCAGACTGGGAGAATTTGAGTCTTATAGGAGCTTCCAGCGACCCGCAGGGATCAGAACCCAAGTCGTGGTGAGTACAGGCTGTGGCACGTGGCTGTGGCCCACGGAGCCACCCCAAAAGCGCTGAGATCCAGAAGTTTTCCTTGAGGCGGAGAGCATGGGCCCAGCGCTTCGCCAAGGGCCAGGGTTGACAGTGGAAGAGCCCGGCGGGCCCTGGGCTGTTGTCTTCACCTTGTAGCCGCAGTGTCCTGGGCAGCAGTTGTTTTCACAGACTCGTTTTTGGGGGAAACAACCAGGAGAGGTTGTCTGCCCGACGTCCCCACGCGGCCCTTGGAGCGTGAGGAGGCGCGGGGGCTTGAGGGGTCGTCCCGCCTGCCAGAATGAGGGGCGAGGCTGGAGAGGCTGCGGGGATGGGCTCAGCCCGAACTTCCCTCCTCACCCGGCTGCGCTGTGCTCCCAGCAGGTCCCAGCTGGCTGCGCGCTCTCCAGGGACAGGCGCGCTTCTCGGGGAGGCACACCTAGCCCAGCGCCGGTGCTTTGTCTCGTTTCCTCCTGGTAGCTGGTAAGTGGCAGGGCAGAGGTGACCCATCCAAATTCGAAGGGACATTGTCCAGGTCGCGTAGGACAGTGCCCGGTATCTCTAGGGGAGTCACAGCGCCCCTTCCTCTCATCTCCTGGGAGGAAGGCACCGAGAGGGTAACCAGCCTGGAAGACACGGCCAGTGTGGACGCAGGTCTCCACCAGAATGTATGTGTGACTGTTACCCGCCACAAGGGCACCTTTCATTTCTCTGCAGACTTCTGAGTCCAGTGTTTCAGAAAAACCCAGGGTGGAAGCTCTAGGCAGAACTGAGGAAGAGTAGGGAGGGGACAGGAAGGTCCTTCCTGAAAATCCAAAGGCAGAAGGTCCCCTACAAAGCTTTAGGCTACAGTGGGGAGGGAGCTGTCTGGTTACCCCATTTCTAGAGAAACTAATTACCTGAGCGCTGACTCCTTGCCTGGTACTATGGTGAACCCTTTAGAGATATTTTTCCATCTTGCCTGCATATGGGGATTACTAAGGGGAATTTGAAAAATATGATGCCCGGAGTAATACAATCATAATTTTCAGGGACAAGACCAAGGCATCTTAAAAAAAAAAAAGAAAGTCTCTGAGATAATTCCAGTGTGTTGCCATGTTTGAAAGCCCTGCTGCAGGGCAGCTCTCTCAATCTGCACAGCTCCACCTGGCTAATGCCTATTTCCTAGGTAAGAAAGCTGGACCCAGGCCAGCCCAGAGACAAGCGCAAGTTCCTCTGGTGCCAGAGAGCAGGTGTTCAGACTCTAAGAGCTAAGTCCCTTCCAGCTCCTTCCCTGCCCCAAAAGTTTATCCTACTGGGGAGACACTCTGAGGTCATAGCAGGAAGAGATAGGAAGCCTACCAAGGTCCCAGCTTCAGGGCAGAGAACCGTCTCCACTCAGGGTCTTGAAAGGGAAAGGGGCAGTATGGGGAGAAAGGGAGAAGAAGAGCATCGGTGTCTTTGGGAAACGGAGGTCCACACGTGACCCTGCACTCCAGAGAATGCCCTGGCCTATTGTTTGAAAAGGTGACACATGGAGATTGAAGCCCAGTCACATAGGTGCATGTCATCCCTTAAAGAAAGCTAGAGGAGTGTCACAAAATGAGCACTGGATTAAGACTCAGGAAATAAAAAATCTGTGTAGCTAAGCCATCCCCTGGCAGTGTCACCTTGGACAGGTCGCTCCTTCTGTGCCTGCGCCTGTAAAACAGCAGTTGGATGGGATTGTCTCTAGGGTTGCTTCCTGCTCACACATGTTATGGTTATTTCAAACCATGATGTAAATAGATTCAATTCTGTATTCAAACTGGAAATACTGATGACAACATTTCAGCATCTTTAAGATCTCTCACTTGCTTTTCATGCTTCTCAGAAAGGAAATATTATTTCCCTTTTGGTAATGAAGGACACAGGCTCTGTGTTGATCTGACCCCCTGGTAGTTTCTAGTACTACTCTGGTAACCTGTCTACACGCAGCCCCTCTGTTCCTGTCTTGTAGGTCATTCTGCAGAGAGCCTTGGGGTATTTGGAGAAGGAAAGCACAATTGGCAGAATGTGGGAAACAGTTCGAGGCCCTCCATACACCCTAAAGCGGGTCTGGAGTTTAAGCAGAGTCACAGTGGGTCTGTGCTTGAGAAGGGGTGGAGGGATGGAGAATGAATCTTTTGAATTGGACTTTTTCTCATAGACTGTCTGATTCTTGGTCATGCATTCACTAGTCATGCTGTAAAGATCTTCAACAGGGTAGGCCAGAGTTGTTATTCATTATTCCAGAGGACAGTTGCTATGGCTTGGATCTAAAATGTCCCCCAGAGGTCATGTGCTGGGGCCTTGGTTACCAGCAGATGGGCTTTTGGAAAGTGATTGGATCATAAGGGCTCTAATTTCATCATCAGATTAACCCACTGATGGATTTACAATTTGATGGCAGTATTAGGAGGTAATGGAAATTTAGGAGGCAGGTACTAGCTGAGGGGAATGGGCCATAGGAACATGACCTTGGGGTCTACATTTTGTCTCTGGCCCCTCTCCTGTGCTGTCCTCTCCTTTCCTCTCCTTTCTGATCATGATCTCTTATCTCTTTCCTAGCAACCATGAGGTAATTAGCCTTCTTCTCCTATGAGTTCTCTGCCATAATGTTCAGCCTCACCTCACTGACCATGGACTGAAACCACTGAAATTGTAAGCCACAATAAATCTTTCCCCCCTAGTTTGTTATTCTCAGTTATTCTGTCATGGTGACTGAAAGCTGAGTAACACAAGGGGCCAGCATGGGCATGTAAAGATACCCTCATCCAAAGCCCTGCAGCTCTACATCTGTGTACCTTCTACCTCAGTGTCTTAATTTCTGACTATTCATTAGTTTAAAAAATATGCAGGCTCCTCTACTTATGATGGGCTTATGTCTTGATGAGCTCATCATAAATTGAAAACTTTGCAAGTCAAAAATACCAAATATACCTAACCTACTGACCATCTTAGCTTAGCAATACAGCAGTCTGTAGAGACTGGTTGTTTTCCTTTAAGACTGTGGGGCCAACTGGGATCTGTGGCCCCCCTTTCTTCAGAGAGTAGTGTACTATGTATTGCTACCCTAAGGAAGAGAACAAAATATAGTTGCCACTGATGCACAACACTTTCAAACTATTATAAAGTTGAGAAATCCTAAGCTGAGCCATGGTAAGGCAGGGTCTGTCTATAATCACGGCTGGGCCTACCCAGACAGATTAAACCAGTAGCTTAGGTAGTAATACCTGTACATGGATACTTTTAAAAAACAGCTATGATTCTAAAGTGTGGCTGGGTTGAGAGCAAGTGCTATAGGTGCTTGTAGAGATATCATGGAGAGGCCAGAGGGCCACTGACAAGTCTGCCTGGAGACCCAGATCTGAGGCTGAAGCCGTGGGGGTGCTGGTGACCCTACAGGGAAAGGCAGAAAGTCTGAGGTAGTTGAAGACAGAACCTCAGGGGACCCTGACACCAGGAAGGTAAGGAGAGATCGTGAAAGAGACTGAAGTGAAGGAACTTGAGATCCAAGAGAAAAGCCAGGAGGGATGGTAAGAGAGAAGAGAAGGAATGTCCTGCTGGCCAGAGGGGCCACTGCCATGCAGCTGATTTGAAGATGAAAACTGGAAAGTCTTTGCTGGACTTGGCTTCTGAGAAGTCTTGGGAGCCCTCAGCAAGAAGGAAGCAGTGGGGCCAGGGAGCCGCCCCATTGGGTGGCAGAGGTGGAGGGGAGCTGAGAGGGGTGCTGACATTCCTTTCAGCCAGACAGGAAGGCAGTTGTGACTGGGACACTTTTCCCTCCAGGCTGTGAGCACCTCCTCACCACTCACAGGAAACACAAGGAATCTGGCTGCTCCTTCATTTGATTTTATAAATTTGGAACACCTCATGAGTTTATGTGTTGTCCTTATGCAGGGACCATGTTACCCTTCTCAGTGTCATTCTAATTTTAGCATATTTGCTTCCAGAAGCATGCATTGGCTATCATTTTTAACACCTGGATGGAAATGAGGTTCTCTGCCATAGACCTGCAGACATATACCAGCATGCATGAGGTATACATACCACAGGGAAGCCAAGTCCAAACTCAGAACCAGAATGTGAAACCAATTTAAAACGTGCTCAATTATTCTCCAAATCAGTGTCAAAGCCGGGGCGAAATGGTCTACTGCAGCCAGGTGGCAAACTAAGCAAAACCAGCCGTGACTCCAGGCCACAAAAATCAGTACTGAGGCTGCCAAACCTTCGAGGCTGACTTTGTCGCCTAACAGGAAACCCATGGAGAAAAACAACCTATACTCCACCCCCGGGGATGGTTGACCACTATAAGGAAACTCAGAGAGCCTACAATGAGAGAAAACCCACAAAAACACCAAAAAAGAAACAGAAGAAGCCCTCTGTGAACATCCCATCCCTGTAAGTGCAACTGAAGGCCTGGACGCTCAGGAGACTTGGTGTCTCTCCTCCCTCTGCCAGCTTCCTGCAGGCCAGCTCCGCAGTGAGACAGGAGGAGGTGAGGGCCCGTCTCCACACTGTCACTTCCCCACTTCTCCACGGGGCTGCCTACTCCTCTTCACTCACAGTGACCCTGTCAAGAGCCACGTGCACCTGAGGGGCTGCTGGGTGGGACCCAGCAGGTTGCCAAGCTCAGCCCTTTGCCACAGAGCTGTGAGAAAGATCTGGAGCAAGTCCAGAGCTCTGTCTGTCTCCTGCTGGGCTGCCACTTGGCCTACAGGAGAAGACAAGGACAAAGTCTTGTAGCAGCCTCAACCTGGGGAAGGGATGAATGGAAGCAGACGGAAGGGGAGCTCACTGTTTTGACCTGGGGGCAGGTTAGGGTTATGGAGTCTTTAGAGCTGCTATGCTATGCCGTGTGTATGTTGTACTGTGTGTTTTTTTCTTTTAAAGTTGTTGCCGTTGTTTTTTTTTAAGGCAATGACAATTATGTCCAGTGGATCCCTGTTGCCAGGCCCCAAAATACCACCCTTCTATTTCTCTCTCTCTGCAGGCAGTGGCCTGCAATTTTCCTCTTGCCCTGCAGCCACCACCATGCAATTTGCACCTCACGAATGTCCTGGCTGAGTCTTAATGCTGTCTGGTCACTCCCCTCCCCTCCCTGAGAGCAGCAACCTGTTGTTGGTCCTGCCCAGCAGTTTGCTAGGTGGGTTTTTAGGATCTGCATCTGATTGGCCATTGGTGACCTGGAAGATCCTTCTCAGAAATTCAGCTTTGAAGAGACACATGGAGGGGTGGATGCTGGGTGGCGCAAAAGCACCATCTCGCAGCCTTCTCAAAATCCATGCTATGAATGGAGCTGAGGTGGTTTTGGAGTTGTTCTGAGTGGGCAAAAATATGACATTTTACTTGCAGTGGAGAGGAGGTCACTTGGCAGTGTTTTGTGATTGATGCTCTGGCTGTCCAATTTTCTGCTTGCTGAAGCGTTAAAGCGGCAATCCTAAAGTCACTATAAAGCCAGCCATCCGGCACAGAGCACTTAATTCCAACCCACAAATAAAAAGCTTTTATTAGACCTTTCCTTCTTATTTTGCCTTAGATCTTAAATTGTTTTTCACAGGCGCTTGCCAAAAATGTAACTGTAGCAGATCATGAAGTACTTTTGCAGGTGGCAATTAAAACAGCTGAGTTCTTCTCCTTCCATAATGAGGGGTTAGGGAGTCTAAATATAAGTGCTGACTAAACACCTCAGGTTCTTTATTTATGCTTCCTCATTCTTGAGGCAGGACAGTTCACTGGAAAAATTCCCTTGGGTTAGATGGTAGAAGAGCTAGGTTCTGGGACAGATTAGCTGTATAACCTCAGATAACTTATTTAACATCTACGAGCCCTGGTTTCCTGACCTATAAAATGAGAGGGTTGGACTAGTTAATACTCAAGGGTGCTTGTAGGCTAATATTCTTGGAATCCATGATTCTGTTCCATAACAAAATATATATTCATTCACCTTAGTTAAATGTGTTATGCTTTGTAAGAAAAAATTCTGTGTACTAGGAGGTGGGTATTCTTTAATTAAGCCAATATTTGTTTAACAAATTCTATGGCAGGCACACTTTATCTCTGTGAAAGCCAGAGAGATGAATATAACTAAGCTCTTATTCTTAGGTACCTATGACTATCCAAGTCCCTATCGGATGCAGCATATATCTCTTTTGAAAGACAATTATGGGGCTGGGGATATAGCTCAAGGGTACAAGTACCTGCCTGATAAGCACAAGGCCCAGAGTTTGCTTCCTGGTGCCAAAAAAAAAAAAAAAAAAGAGACAATGATGGAACTGAGTGTGGGGACTCCCGCTGAGTGAGCATGAGTGAGACACAAACTCCTGCCCAAGTGATGGTCCTGACTCAGGTTTTTCTCCTGATTCCTCCATTCAGGACATTATTTCAAAGTCATCTCTGTCCAAATATCTTGTCAGATTCTTCAGATGAATTGATGTAGAAAATTTGCTTAGTTCAAAACATAGGCAACTTGACATCTGATTCACTACTGATCTTAAATTACTCAAGCTTTGTATGTGTGCATGCATGTGTGTGCTTGTGTGTATCTATTCACATTAGATATATGCACCTGTCCATGCTTTTTAAAAAAAGTCCTCTACCAGTATGTGTTCACTGCTACATGTGTGCATGTCCACATATGTGCATAGCCCCATGGATCTCTTGCCAGGAAGTCTGTGGAGCTGGCATCTGTGACAAGGGTCCCTTGCAGGCTCTCTCTTGGCCACTAGTTTCTGGTCCAGGTGGCTGCCCACTGACAAGGGACCCGGCTAGGATTGGCGACAACATTTGCAGAACCCACTGCAAAGTGAAAACACAGATCCCTTGTTAGAAAGCCATCAAAAATTTCAGCAGAATAAACATCCAATCATTGCACATTTGAGAAGCCCACTCTGCCTTCTGCTTTTCCTTCCTTCTGACAAAGGGCATGTATTAGGGCCAGGGACTGCGGAAGGCTGAAGGCCAGCCCTGCCCTGCATCCCTTGGACTGCTGTGCTTCTAGGCCACTCCTCCAAGGGCACTGGCATGCCATCAGTTCACACCGACCGTACCTGGCTGACAAAAGAGAGGATGGCAGAGCAGGATGCACAGGAGTGGCTCTCGGCATCAGAGAAGGTCGTCCAGGACTATTCGAGGTCATAGCCAGCCTTTTACTTACCAGTGAGAAAACTGATACCCAGAAGCCCATGACTACCAAGACCACAAGGGCTCTGCTAAAGTCAAACCTGAGACTAAACCTAGGCCTGGATGCTAACCCGTGGTACTTCCTGCTAACACACACGTGGTCACACCTGGTTCCCAAGGCCCCTGGGAATGCAGCCCGTCTATAATGAAGCATATTATTCTCTTTTTGAAAGAATATTCTAAAGTTCTAGAAACATCTTCTGTTTCTCCTTTTGTGGTGGAAGGCAAGGAAGGAGGACCGAAGTATGAAGCCGCCAAGTCTTCTATGACTGTCTTCAGCATGCCCTCCCCTTAGGCCCTTGTCCCTGCGGGGGCAGCCTGTTCCTCACAATCAGACTCTAAAGTTCCCCAAGCTCCACCCGTTATCTCCCTCCAGTTTAAGGGGTTGACACCCTGGGTGTGAATGTTTTAGTCCCAGCATGGGACTTAGATCCTTCTAGAAAGCTATTGTTGAGAATGGGATAAGAGGGAAGGAGGAGATAAGAAACCTCCCTTCTTTGGACCCACAGAATCCTAGAACTCCAGGTCTAGAAGGGGTGGCAGGTGCAGGGCCCAACTCTGTCCTTCTAGCAGGTGTCACAGCTAAATTGGCAGGTGACCTATCCAGAGTTAGTGGCCAAAGTCCAGAGCTCCTGGCTTCCATCCCAGCCTCTCTCTACTTTGCCATCCTGTCAGTGGTCAGCCTCTTTACTTTTGACTTTAAAATCTTTCTCTCGGGGCTTTCATTCTTCTAAGGGCTCTGAATTAAACCAATGGGTGCTGTGGCAGCCTCTGGCCCAGCAGTGAGCTGCTGCTGCATGTGTTGGGCTAATGGACAGCATTATCTGCGGCTTCTAGAACCCCAGAGGTGAGTTGGGCCAGCGAACCACTACAATCTCTGGACCTAGGCTCAGTCCTGGGGGCAGGTGCTCTGTCCTGGGCTCCAGCTGAGCTAAAACCTCCTCTGCCTCACCTTTCCTCTTGGTAATCACTCTGACTCCTTCCATATATCCCCCACTGTCGTCCTCTTGGGTCTGGGACGATTTTCCACGGCATACCCTGCCCTCACTGCCTCCTCCATGCCTCCAGAGTGAGTGGTCTGGCCAGAGAGCCCATGAAGTCTCCCGGCTGCTGGAATGCACTGTGAAGGGCAGGAGAAGTCACTGTGGAGCACAGGCCATGGCGTGGGTGGGAGCATGTGGCTGTGAGCAGACCCCTCACGGACAATGGGACTTTTATTTCTGGCCTGCCCTGGCTAGCAGGCTCTCTCCCACTCTGTTTTTTGGTTGAGTTTTGGCTTAAGGTTACTCTTTTAGGATTAACTTGGTGTTTTCTTTCCCATGCCACCGGGGAAGTTTCTGTTTTCGAAGTGGACCATATGCAGACAAGCCAGTCAGTCAAAGGCCCTTTCTGGACCACAAGCATTGGTGTTCAAAGGCCTCTCTACGGCGGCCTGACAGATGGAGGCTAGCCAAGCTCACCTCTTCGTGTGGACAGGCACACTGTTCAGCAAGGTAATCGCAAAATTATTGTTTTCTACTTGGGCTATGTAATTGTAAGCAAGCGCCCCTCTCCTCACCGACCCCCAAGGTCTTCACAGAAGATTCTAGGAGACCTGCTTATTTGGGGGTGGGTATCTGTTTAAGCAGGTCTTGTTCTTTGAGCCTCATTTCTGTGCTTCCAGTCACCATGAGGTCTGGGCACCGAACACATCCTTATCTCCTTTTCTCTGAAATTCAGCAATTAAATGAGCAAAATAATCAAAAGGTTTTTTGGTTCTTGGAACTCAATTAAGAAGGGCCAGCTATTTTTTTCTTTTTTTTTTTAAGAAATACTAAACAGTGTGGGGAGGAAAGGGCAGGGACCAGGATCTCTGTGAAATCAGTGATGCTGTCTAGGAAACCAAGAGCTTTAATCCATTTAAGCTGAAGGTTGTAATTTTTCTTCCTTTTTTTTCTTTTCTTTTTCTTTTTTTTTTTTTTTTTGTTGTTTTGAGACAGGGTCTTGCTATGCAGGTCAGGCTGGCCTTGAATTCCCTACGTAGCTCAGGTTGGCCTCGAACTTGAAACAATCCTCCTGCCTCAGTCTCCCGAGTGGTGGGATAACAGGCGTGCACCATCACGCCTAGCAATTTTTTTGAATTTTTGCATGAAATTCACGTTTATTATGTAGAAAAATTCAAAGAACAATAATTTGAAGGAAAAAAATTTTGTTCCCTACTTATGTGGCAGTCAAAAAATGGAACACGAGGCAAAAAAGAATTAATCCTAAGGTTAAACTCTGAAGGGTCTATATGGGGCTGTCAGGACCTTCCCTGAGCCATTCTGATGGTCAAGTGGCTGATTATTTTTTCTACTTAGGGAAGCAGGCCCCCATAAGTGGACTATGACTCAGAGTTTAAGCCCATAGTCTCAGCACTGGGGATTCAGTAAAGTTGCCCCCTTGCAGGCCCACAGTTAAATGTTCACCACAGAGTTTCTTCATTCACAGCCACATTCATACCATAGGAGTGAGCATAAGTGTGAGAACGTTAAGAGCAAGGGTATGTGCTCACTTTCCATCACTGTGACAAAATACCTGATAATAACAACTGAAATGAAGGAAGGTTTATTTTGGCTTATGATTTCAGAAGTCCCAGTCTGTGGTTAGCCAGATCCTTTGCCTATTTTGAGGCAGAAACATCAGAGTAGAGTGATGGATAGAGGAAACCTGCTCATCTCATAGAAGCCAGGAAGCAGAGAGGCAGGAAAAGAACCAGAGAGAAAGGGGCTGGAGGCTGGATATAATCCCCAGTGCCACATCCTCCATGGTCTACTCCCTCCAACTGGACCCTATCTCGTAAAAGTACATTCAGTTATGTGATCTAACCACCTCTCTAGGTCCTACCTATGAGTGTCACTGAATTGGGAATCAAGGCCTCAATACATGATCACTTTGAGGACACTTCATATTTAAACTGTAACAAGGGGACTTCTCTCAGTGTACCATTTTTTTAAACCTGGGTTTTATCTTTTTGCAGTTTTTTCTTATTATTAGTAGTACAAAAGAAACATCTACTAATAAGAAAGGCATAAAGTAAACAAAATACATTCTTCTCATCCCTCCTTCCTATATTTTTCTCCCTAGGAATAACCACAGCTAAATCATTGGTTTGTAACCTTTCAGATTTCATACCTTCAATGATCCACAGCTGAGTTTGCTCTACCACCAAGCTGTTCTTGATGCTTTCAGGTCTTGTTTTAAAATTAGCCTTACTGAGATACATTTATATACAATAAAATTCACCCACTTTAAGTACGTACTTCGGTGAGTTTTGATTAATATATGACTGCTCATGACTAAGTCATGATCCTGGACATTTCCCAACAACCACAAATTCCCTGATGTCCGTCATTGTCGGTTTCCATTCTTGGCCTAGACAATCATAGATCTGGCCTCTGCTGTTATGGAGTAGTTTTACCTTCTCTAAAATTTCATCTAAGTGGAGCCATGCAGTGTCTACTGTTTTATGTCTGTTTTCTTTTATCAGCATGTTTCTGAGATTTAGTCATGCTGTGCTGTGCGTCTGTAGTTATTTTCTGTTGCTGACTAGTATCCCACTACATGGATTTGCCATAGTTTGCTCATTCATTTTTCTACTGCTAAACATTTGAGTTGTTTCCAGTTTACAGCTATTGCAGAATTGTCTGAAAAGTTGTTATATTGTTATTTGTAATCAAGAAAAAAACAGAGCAAATCCAAATTTAGTCCAGGCTATGATTCAAAGCTTGGTAATTAGCAGGCCTATTTCTAAGGTGAATGTCTTCATGTGAGCAAGTACAGACAGGCTGTCTAACTGTTGATTACAATGATGATTATTAACATTAAATGCTCACACAATACTTCCAATTTGCAGACTCTGTTTTCAGACATGATCTCCAGCCACTTAGTATATTTATTTTATAACTTCCAGGCTCCTAATATGCTCTCTTTCTGCCCCACTGCCTCCTCCTTGGCCCATAAGGAGGGGCAAGGCTGAGTCTGCTGGCCCCTGGACATGAGGAATTCTGCTGATAATTTTACCCATGAAACACTGACCGCAGTCCTGCTTACACAGATCATTTAAGTCCTGATTTAGATGGAGTTCTAGGAAATTTAATAACTACTCCAAGAGGTCTGCTATATACACACCCATTAATTAAAAGGATCTATTAAAATGAATCTTGAAAAAAATGTGAAGTAGATAGCACTAAAACATGGTTTGACTTATTTTGCTGACTTCAGGCAGTAATTTCGATGATGGAAGACATGCCACCCAAAAGCAAAATCATCAAGCACATTGGAAGAATAAGCCTACACTGTTAAGCCATGATGTTCATGCTTCTAGCCAGGAATGCAGTTTTCCCCTTGCTTAAATTATTCATTTCCTTTTTAATAGGTCACGTCTCATTGATTTAGCATTGGGCCAAATACAGTTGTAGATTTGGTGTGGGGGAAGCAGGAGAAGCAGAGAACAGAGAGAACTTCACGGAAGTAGGGTGACCCTGCTTTTTAGTATCCGAGTGTTAAGAATTGTGCCACATCTTTGATTCTTTTCCCGTTATGGAAGGAATAAAGAACTTTCACATGTTTATATATTTGAAAGACTAATGAGAAGTAGTCTTGAAAATATTGTTTGCTGAATAGGTTTTGCAAATGTCCCTATGAGGAAATACTATAGTACACATTTCATCATAAAGCCAGGAAATTCTGGTGTAATGTGAAAAATAGACCAGTCCCTACATCTGTCTCCAGGAAGAATAAGTCACCAAATAAGCATTTTAATCAACTTAAAATATAATAAAAAAAATTCCCTAAGATGGTTAGAGTCCTCCTTAGAAGGTTTATTTTGTCTAGATTGTTTGTATCCAAAATAACAGTTATGATGAAGTCACATAAAAAGCATCAGATGGCCACATCCTGTTAATTGAGATGGACAGAAGGACAGTATGAGACGCAAGGTAAGCTGTTAACAACTGGTCTTGCTGGGGGTGTGACATAGTCTGAGCTTCCAACTTCAACAACTGACTTAAAAATCCACTTAGAATGTTAATTTCTTTCCACCATCACCTTTTATGCTACAGTTCTTGATTTACTAAAAAATTCACAAGGTAAATGTAGCACTCGGTAAATATTTGTTGTACAAATAAATATCGAGCCTAATGTAGTCTTAGCTTTAGGCTAACTTTTAAAATAGCATTTAAAAAAAATAACTTATCCTTGTCCCAGTGGGTAGAGATCATTGTATCAGATATTAAGAAATCATTATAACATTGAGAAACTTGGTTTATTTTTTGATAAAAAGTTAGCATTGTTTTCCACTGAACCCCATATTATAGGGTTTCATATTTTTAAATGAGGTATAAATTTTTTCAACTAAAAAATTAATACAAACTTTCCTATGTTGAACAATGCAGAAATGCATAAATTATGCAAAATGTGACAGGTATCTTCTTTCAAATCAGCCGTGGTCCTCAAAGGCAGCCACCATTAACACCTCAAGGTGATTTTTTGTATGTCTCTTCAAATGCATAGAAAACTTGTCATTTTTCAAGCCAAAAAAGTTTGCATTGTATTCTACATATTATTTTTCAAACTTTTTTTTTTCAGTGAGAGTTTCTTAAGGTCATGTTTGGGCCAACCTTTAAAGGAAAGGGTTTCTAACATTCAGGGATCCACTCAGTTAACATTTGCTGAGACTGTGCCGCAGAGTTCCAGGTCTCGACTTTCACACTGGCTCCTGTGTGCCAGGTTTGTCATCTATCCCTTGAGCCCGGGGAACATGCATTTTTAGTTTTTGGCTGAAGAATTGGACTACAAACCTTTTTTTGGAGTACTTCAGGCTAAATTTGAAAGTGTAGTTAAACAGATCCAGTATCTAATAGGGATTTATTACATATGCTTTTGTGTAATCCCATGGAAGCCGAAAGATGTTTTTATCTTTTAGTTTGAACTAGAGTATGTTTTATTTCCTGCTATTTATCACCGATGGGCAGTACCGTAGATCTTTAGCGTCTAGTGGTGACACGTAATCCCCTTGTGCCAAAGTTATCCCTAAATCATACCACCAACCGCAAGCAAAAACATTCCTCAGCAGGAAGCCAGCCTGTTCCCACACATGACAGACAAACGGTTGTCTTGGCTCAGGTAATGTTCTGGACACAGAAGGTTATCTTTAAACATAAGGCATTAGAGAAGGATAAATGCCTCTGGATTTTCTAGTTTCCTACTTTTCCATACCAGGGACTCTCTCACACATGCACACATTTAAGCCCTTTATTGCCTGGAGTCTTTGGTCCAAGAAGCTTGGAGCTTGCATGCATGTTCCTCACTGTCTAGGCCTCTGTAGCTTCCTCTTAGGAGAAAAGGCAAGCCCTGGGCTATGGAAAATATGGGACGAGGCAATCCTTCAAGCACTCTTTCCTACACCTGATTGGTTGGTTAAGAGGTAGAGCCTGAGCTGGGCCTCTCCCCTAATGCCGCTGGCTTAATCTGTCCTCCAGTCTCTCGTGGCGTTCAGAATTAACCAACCAGCTGCACTGCACAGAGATGCGATTGAAGCTCAGCTCTGTCGACTTGCTGGCCATGTCAGGGTGGCATTTATGGCTGCCTGCTGACCTTGCTTGGCACAGGTCAGAATACCTCTGCCCAGTTCTTAACCTCGTGCAAGAATTTCTTGAGCCAAAGCAATGAACGGTGTGGAAGACAAAGAAGCATTTGCTGGGAACCAAACAAGACTCTCAGGTAGGTGATTCAAGACCATTCCTCAGACCTGGTGGGGCTGGGCTGAGGTAGGAGAGCTGCCCGTGGATAGAGGCAGTCCTACCTGGCCCTGAGTACCCCTGCATGTCCCTGCTGAGTAGGGCAAACTGCAACGCTAACAGTCTTCTGCCCCAGAGTTGTGTCTGTATTAAGTCAGGTGGGTGATTGTGCAGGTCAGGGGGGCCGCAGTGTGACTCCTGTATTGAATACTCCCTTACCATAGGTAGAGAGCAGGTGGATTATTTACTGCCTGGAAGAAGTGGTGAAGAGCTCATGGCCCTGGTTCCTGAACTGTGGCGCAGCCCACTGTATGCACGGTAGCTGTCTGTGCCCTTCACATCTCCCCTCGGGGCTGTGGGGATGGGGAAGCAGCTCTCCCGCCTGTGTCCCTGCAGGATACCCTGTTGTGAAGAATAAACTTCACATTGAGCCTATGGGGTATGGCAAGACAACCTGCTCGCTTGCTGCATTAGCTTCCTGTGGATGCTGTAACATTACTGCAAATTTAGTGGCTTAAAACTGCACAAATCTTACAGTTCTCGAGTTAAGAATCTGAAATCAGTCTTATGGGGCCAAAATCAAGGTTCAGCATGGTCTGTGCATTCAGTGCTTCAGGGGAGACTCTGCTTTCCTGTTTCCTAGCTTCTAGAAGCGGGCGGGCTTTCTCGGCTCATAGCCCTTCCTTCATCTTCAGAACATATTGTCCGACGTCAGCCCCCATGATCTCCTTATTCTGCCTGACTTTGCCACCCTCTTACACAGACACCTGGGATTACTTTGGGCCCACCATGCCATGTCAAGATCCATCATCACAGCTAAAGAGCTATTATTGCCATGTAAGGTAATATATTCAAAAGTTCTGGGCATTATGGCACAGATGTCTTTTGGGGGCCATTATGTAGCCTATCACACTTGCTTAGTTATCTTTTTGGCATCTATGGTTTGTGTCTTGATGTACCTTGAAAGCTTCATACAGTCATAGGGCTTTTTCAGAGGTGGTTGGACCTAGAGTGTGTGATGCTGGGATTAAGGATGTGTGAGTAGTCTAAATCAGTCCACTTATTGGTTTGGTACAGTTCTGGCTAAGATTAAGAGTGCAAGTGCTACACCAGCCTTAGGAAGAGTAACCTGAATGCAATATAAGGAACAGAAAGAGTCTCCCCTTATTTGTTTGGTTTTGCTGTCTTCCACCACTATGAACTTTTGGCTCTCTGCCATGTGCTACCCTGCCTTGGAGCCAGCTGATTGGACTGAAACTTCCACAAACTGTGAGCTAAGTAAACCTTTCCCCCTTTAACTTTGGGTGTCAAGTATTTTGTCTCAGCAATGGGAAAAAAGTAACTAAGACAGGGTCTTGTCATTTGCTGGCAATAATAGCATTGTACTCTTTAGCTCATACAAAGCAAGGGCATCTGTTCTTCCTGATGTTTCCTGATGTTCTAGCAAGATGGTCCAGCTTGCTACTCCTGGGCATAAACTGCAAGCCTGGTATTTCTAAAATGAAACTCCATAAGGCCAGAGAACATTGTCTGATTTATTTGCCAGTGATCCCCAATGCCTACAACTGTGCCTTTGGAACTAAAGAGGTAAATCAGTGTAAATATGAAAGTCAGTTTAAAAAAAAATAATGGTGCTTAATACTTAAAATGTAGCTCAACCTTCCTGGAATATATGAAAAATAAAAAATTTTCATACTCTTTGATGCAGAGGAGAGTCTAGAACTAGACCTTATGGGAGCAAACAGAAAGGCTGATACAAATTTTAAGCCTAAAATGTTCACTGCAGCATTTATAATGGGAAGGTATTAGATACAATTGTCAGTTCAATAGTAGGGGATTTCTTTAAAATTAAGGTAGATCCATTTCATTTGAAATTGTGTGGATACTGGAAACCAAAGTTATAATTTTTAAAAATTAATTAAGTTTATTGGTACATTTTAGATATACATAACGATTGCATTAATCATAGGGAATGTGTACCTGTGCATGATATATCTTCTTTTCTTCCCATTCTCCTCCCCTTTCAACCCCTCTTACCCTACTTATTTACAAAAGCTTTGTTTCCGTTTTTTCCTTGTTTTTTTCTTTTCCCTTCATTACAGGGAGATGTTTTTAAAAATGAAGGATACAAGATTATAAATGTAATATAGCATCAACTGGGGTAAAATAAATACACATGAAACAATTGCAGAAAAATGTGCTAAAGTATTAGCACCATTTAATGTTTGAGTAATCCTTTGAGGCAAGGAATTTAGATAATTTTTTCCCTCTGGATAGTTCTCAGAATTTTCACATTCAATAGGTGTTACTTTTATAATCACAAAACAAATAAATGTTTAAAAGTTTTCCATGCGTAGGAAGTATCTTAAAGTACTTAGTATCTCCCATTGCCTCTAATCTAAGAACCACAGTATATGGGGTGATTCAGGAGTGATTCACATTGAAATCTCTAGTAAGCTTCTCTCTCTCTCCTCTTTTTTTTTGGTGGAGGTGGGATTGAACCCAGGGCCTCCCACACACTAGGCAAGCACTCTACCCACTGAACCCCATGAACCCACTTCAAAAGCTTCTCAGGCAGAAGCTTCTCATTTCTTCTTGTTCTTTCAGGTACCAGATTCATGGACTTCCTCTGGGAAGGCAGTGGAATGGGAAGGAAGGAGGGGTTGGGGAGGGCCAAGAGGAGATGTATCACTGACGTATTTTGCATGTGACAACTGCCCAGGGTGGGGTGGGGCACACTGAGGAAGGCCCTGCCAGCTCAGGGTTCCGTGGCTTTTATTTAGGGATGGAAGTGGGAAGATAGAATGCAATTACAAGAACGTGGTCACTGACTCTGAAAAGGACCCAAATTACTGACAGCTTTAAGTAATCAATGCTATGAGAGCCATAATTACCCCAATATTAGAAAAGTTTGGGATTTTAAACACACATACATACACAACAAAAACCAGCTCTCCCAACCCTGCCTTTCTGTCTAGGTCTCTCTGATTACATAACAAGAAAAGGAATGAGTCACAGATGGCTCTGCTTGGCTTGCTTTGAAGTGGGTTCAACTCGATTTATCTGGTCCGTGGTTTGAGGATGGACTGGAAGGATCCGACCCAGAGAGGGGACAGAGCATCTGCTTCTGGGCACAGTGCGTGAGGAAAGGGTTTGCCCTTGGAGAGTGCTGGTTCTCATCTCATCTGCTTGGGGCAGAGCCAAGGAGGTTTTGGCTCCCTGGTCCATGAGCCAAGGGTCTGCACTGCTGGCTTGAAGCTTCCTGTCACATGGCCCGGCTGGGGGAAGACTGTGGCTCTAACATAGCAAAGCCTGGTCTCCACTTAGTCCCTCCCCACAGGGAGGCCTCTGACCATCTTAGCTGCAGGAGGTCAAGTAGGGCCCTGGGTTTCGGCCCTTCATGGTGGGACTTGGTATTTATAGCTGTCACTTTGTTCATTTTCTCTCAGGTGCTTAATTATATCATTTCTCTAGTTTTCTGAAAGGGATAATTGACTGAAGAGGCAGAAGTGGGCCTGGGATATAGCTCAGCGGCATAGCGCCTGCCTGGCAAGTGCAAGGTCCTGAGTTCAATTCCCGGTACTAAAAAAAAAAAGAGGCAGAAGTGCCACATATTTGTGGAGGGCAGGCAGTGAAAGTGAGAATGGGCCAGTGTGGAAGGCCAGCTCCAGGAAGGCTCTGTGGTGACACAGCTTGGGGGCTGCAGCCACAGATGGGGTAGAATAGTGCCTGGCAGGTACAATACGGAGTGAGGGCCAAGGGGTATGGACTGCAGGGTGCACATCTGCACTGAAGGCAGGAAAACCATCTCAAGATTAATTTTTGGGCCAAAGAAAACATGACTACAGGTTGGGTTTGGCCCAAGGGTCAGCAATGTGACAGTCTTGGTTGCAGAGATAGTAAGCAGATCCAGGGAGAGGACGCATTCAGGTAGTGACCAGATGGGCCTGAAATCCGGGTCTCCCTGTGCTGTGGCCAGGGACTTTCTAGTCTGGACTTTGGCCAAGAAACTGCTCCATAGCAGCCTTTCCACCCTGTCCCCCAGTGGAGAATATGATAGCAG
Source organism: Chinchilla lanigera (assembly GCF_000276665.1). Lineage (NCBI taxonomy): Eukaryota > Metazoa > Chordata > Mammalia > Rodentia > Chinchillidae > Chinchilla > Chinchilla lanigera. Next base: position 27,272,029 of record NW_004955425.1, on the reverse strand, counting down.
ATGGACCAAAGATAAGCATCTCATCAACTTCTACTCATTCTAGGAAATAGCCAGACTGTCCACCTCTAATGTCATGAAGCTATCTTCTTTTTTTTTGAATACTGGGGATTGAACCCAGGGTCTTTGCACTGAACTACATCCCCCAGCCCCTTATTAATTTTAAATTTCGAGACAGGGTCTCACTAAGGTGCTAAAATGCCCAGGCTAGGTTCAAATTTTCAATCCTCCTGCCTTAGCCTACCAAAGGGCTAGGATTACAGGAATGCTACACCACACCTAGCTACAATCTTCTTTTTATTTGATTGAAAAATTTTTATAAGTATATGTTTTCAATATATACCCAGTACATTCATCATGGGGAAGTGGTACATATACATATTGTATTTTGATCCTTTTTACTTCCCCTTTCCCTTCCCCTTTTTATCTCCCCCCATTCCCATCTCCACAGAGTTTATCTTCCTGGTATCTCTCTTTTATTTTGTTCTTTAAATTCTTAGCATTTTGGGCTTCTCATGTTAAAGAAACTATGTGCTATTTAGCCTTCAGTGTCTGATTTATTTCACTTACATTATGACCTGAAGATATACCCATCTTCTTACAGATGACTCAATTACATCTTTACGGCTGAGTATACTCCGTGTGTACCTACCACATTTTCTTAATCCATTCATCTGTTGAGGGGCATATTTTGATGTGTCCTCACACGGTCATCCGTCTGTGCATGTGAGCCCTGGACCCTCTCTGGGTGTCCTAATGTCCTTTTCTTACAAGGACACTATTGTGGATTAGGGCCTTATTTTAATCTAATCACCTCTGTAAAGACCCCCATCTCCAATATAGCCACATTCTGACATGCAGTACTGGGAATTAGGGCTTCAACATATACTTTTGAGTGATGAGATGAGAGTATTCAGCCTGTAACAGATGGGATTTTACTTTAAAATGCCTCAGTGATGCTCAGAAGCACTCCTTCCATGTTCTGGAGAAAGCTTTGCAGAGCAGGAATGTGAGTCCCCCTGGCAGTTGTGTTCTATGAGTACCTGTTAACAACCGTGCTAACCACCTGAGCCACCTCCATCCCACATCCTGTGACACAGTTTATACAGCGGAAAGCAGAGAAGTGAGTCAATTTCCCTAAGGTGGTGGGTTAGTAAATGGTAGAGTTAGGGTGTGAACTGAAGCAGTTCATAGTCTTAGCTACTCTAACACACAGGTTGTTAGAAGCCATATGTACATAGGGAAGGGGCAGCCTTTCATTTCCACAGGACTTGCTTACTTATTGCACATGTGTGTGTGTGTGTGTGTGTGTGTGTGTGTGTAGGGGAGGTGGTAAACAACTTTTTGCTTTGTGTTCTGTTTTGTGAAGGTAATTCAAAAAATAGCTGGTGGTGATCCACAGTTAGGTCTTTGGTTTCCAAGATGAAGGCCCAGGTAGGGATGGACTGACTGATGATCTGGCAGGGGAGGGACGGGGATGTGAGCTTGAGGTTAAGGCAACAGAATGCCTGAGATGTGGAGCAATGGTGTCCCCAGACTTGGAAGGGGACTGGACAAGCAACACCCCAAGAGCAGCTGAGACTTACTACTACTGGTTCTGAAGGGACCCATGGTGACAGAACCAGATGTCTCATTCCATGGAGATAGACTCTGATCTCTGTGACTCTGAGACCCTCAGTGAAAATTCCAGAGACCAAGCCTGGTACAGAAGGAAGGAGATGCTAGTGGGGCCCTCCAAATGTTTACCTTGATTATCAGCAGGATTGGCTTGAGAATAATAAAGCACACATGGAGATGTGATCTTCAGGACTAAACTTGTCCTCAACCTCTTCCTCTCTGGCTCTTTCCCTCTCTCTTGGCTGTTATGATTTGAGCAGCTTCTCTCTGTCACACCCTCCCACCATGATGTTTGTATCTTTAAGCTAACTGACCATGGACTGCAACTTCTGAAACTGTGAGCCAAAATACATTTTTTTCCTTTAAATTGTATATAATAGGCATTTTGTCCCAACAACAGAAAAGTGACTAATACTGTACATTTACTGCCTTCAAGTGAACAGTGGTGTGGTACCTGTAAGACCAAAGATTCTTACATGAAGGGGAATGCAGGTCCACAATAACAATGGATCATGGATTCCTCAGTCAGTAGACAAGGATTTAGAAGAGTAGATGCATGTACCACATTTATTTTTATCTAGGAATATACTGTGACATTTCCTACGATTTGAACTCTTAAGGAACAACTCATATCATATGTTTACTTTGTCTCTTTTTCAATTTTGCCCATTTTTTCAAGCTCTGAGATCTCAAACTGTATGTATGGTAGATGAGTCAAGATTATACAGAAAGGGCTCAAAACTTACACCAACCAACTCAACCATTTTCTGGTTCCCTCATATGATACACAAAGGCCATGTCTTATCTGGGTGTGGACTATTTTTGCAGAATAAGAATTAGGCTCCTTTTAAATAGGAATGAGGACTTTCTTTTATCCCTTAACCCTCATTTTGTAATGGTCAACACAAGCCCACCACCAAGAGAATGCTCATGTAGGAAGGGAGATGCGCTCAGGTTTTGAATGGTCTTGTGCATGGACATGATGAAAGACATGGCCTTATAATGGATATAATTTCCAGCAACTGTGATTTGAGCACAAAACTGAAATGTTAGGCAGGAGGCATCATAATCAGAAATTACCTGGTGCCTCTCTGTAGATGTTACACAAGGTGTGTCCTGGAAGTCGCTGGCACCTTTCTACCTTCTGCTTGCCTGGCCAGGTCCTCCCATGGCCCTGTGGAGGGAGAGAGAACTACAGTAGGTACAAAAGGCTTTTGTTTGGAATTAGGACTGATCCTGGGATGAATTGTTCTAGTGAATTACTTTGCCTCTCTTAACGTGGGGAAAGAGCATGTACGTGAAGGAATTTCTAACAGTACTGAATGACATAACTTAAGCAAAGCTCCTAGCATATAGATGGTGCTCAGTCATTGCTGACCACCCTTACCTACCCTTGGCCTTTCTCTATTCACTCCTCAGAACTTAAAGCCACCAGCAAAGAATGTATACAGCAAAGGACAAGAAGGCGTGGTGAGTATTACTAGGGAAAAGAAAACAGTCTAGAGACTCAATTTCATGAACTAAGATTTCAGAAAAAGGACACAAAGACAAGGTACACAGGTATACCTTTGGACAAGGTATACAGCTCATTTGTGAACTATAAATCATGTCCCTTAGACCTTTTACCAAGAGCCCCAGATGCTGCTCACCTTCACTGAAGAGCCATCTAGTTGTGACAGAGTGGTTAAGATCATGACCCTGAGTTCAAATTCTTGCTCTGCCATTTACTACCTTCTGACCTTGGACGAGTTAAGTAATCTGTCTGGGTTTATTTTATTACCTGTGAAATAAATTATACAAATCCTCTCACAAGATGCCTAGCTCAGAGTACTCAGCAGTGTTTGGTATTATAGTGTAGTTAAGAGCTTACATTCAGGAGCTGTGCTCTGCCATGTCCTAACTCTGTGACAATGGTCAAGTAGCCAGCATGCCAATGCCTTGATTTCTTTATATGCAAAAAATGGGGACAGTAATATACTTAATGCTCTTCACTTGGGTCCCTCTAGAAGCTCTGAAATAAAGATTCAGGATCAAAGACTTTATTTAAAAAATGCTCCTAAGAAACTATGGTAGGGGGAAAAGGGAAATAAAGCAGGGAAGAGAAGGAAGCCAATAAGGGGAAACAAGATTCTTCACACTGGGGAGCTCTGAGAGAATACATAGAACCCAACCAAGGTTACCCCAACTAAGGGGCAAAGGAGCTGGGATATTGTTATCCACCAAATCCATCTCTTTCATTTTGTGGACAGCTGTTTCCAAGGACCATCACTTTCCATCCTTCCAATGTCCTGGTCATGGTCTGAGTGTGCTCCTGGTGGGGAGGACGATTATCCCCAGAATTTCCAGAGCCTTCCATAACAGGCTGAAGTGTAGAGTGGGAGCGGGTATGAGTAGGACATCAGTGGCACCTGCCACACTACCTTAAGGGGCTGTCATAATAATTTAATAGAATATATACGTAAAGTTCTTAGAGCAGTATCTGGCACAGAGTAATTGCTATCTCAAATCATATGAATATTAAGCAGGTTCAAATAATCAAACACTTAAAATATTAAAAGATCTATGTGGATACTATTATTCTTATTTAATGGAAGGGAATATTAGGAAAAAGCAATTCAGTTTAGTCATGTTTATAAAGTCCACCATGCCTAGGAAGCATTGTGTTCTCACAGTAATCAACAGAAATAATTTATACATCTGCAGCAGGTTATACTCACACCACTTCTTTTTAAACATATTTGGTTCTTAGCCTTTTAAAAATATTCTTCATTATCTTCTTACTTTGGTTGCAATTTGTAGTTGGGCTTGTTCATAATCTTCAAAAAGCCATGGATATGAATTGTTAAAATCATGTAGACAGACACATCTCACTTTCCAATTCTATCAACTATGATGCTCTAGATTGTTAAAGTAGTTTTACACTCTTAACCATGAATGTGTTGATCAAGATTCAACAGATATTATGGAAAAATCAACAGCACAAAAAAGACCAAAGAAAACAGAGTGAAGAATCTACAGCAGGGGAACAGATATTATTCAGGAAATAAAGGAGAATCTTGAAAATCGCATATCCATACCCTTTACGAAATATGACAATTTATTGTAACCACAAAAGAAGGACAAGTTGCTATGGAAAAGGACAAAAAGAGCACAGTAAGAAGAGTTCTTAGACATGAAAAACACACAAAAGAAGACTTACGAGAAAATTCGGAAAATCTCCTAGCATTTCACGCAAAAGATTTAAAAAAATGGAAAGTACTATATGAAGGAAAACAAGAGACCCAAATGAAGTATCTGTTGAGGAGGTCCAACATCCACCTAACATGAGGTCTAGGAAATATCACACAACTGAGAAAAGGATATTCTGCCTTGAAATACATTTGTAAATTTTCTAGCCTTCTTCCTTTTCAAAGGTGGAATTTAATTTTCCTCCCTTTGGATGTAGGCCAGACTTAGTGAATCACTATAATGAATAAAATGTGGTAGCAGTAATGTTTATCATTTCCCAGGCTAAGCCAGGACATTGCCTCGTATGTCTTCCTTTCTCTCTGAGGTAGCACGCTCTGTTGGAAACTGGTTGCTATATTCTACAGATGCTGAAATAGCCTAGAGAAGAGGCCCATGGAGAGGGGACCTGAAGCCTCCCCGCAACAGTGAGCACCAACTGTTTAACCAAGTGAGCTCAAACCTTCAGATAATGACAGCTTTGGCCAATGTCATAACTGTAACCTCAGGAGAAATACCAAACCAGAGCCACACAGCTATGCTTCTGACTTCCTAATCCACAGAAGCCGGGAGAGAGAATAAGCGGTATAAGTCACCATGTTTTGGGTTTTTTGCTAAGAAACATAGACAATCAATACACTGCTCCAGGGAGCACATGGCAGGCAGACAGTAGAAGTTACAACAGAAAAAGACCAGCTCATTTTACTACAGAAATTTTCAACAATTGGGGATATGCTACAGTGCACTGAGACATGAGTTTTGTACAATAGAAACTTCTCAGCAGTCAAAATATAGACTACAAAAAATACATGAGAAACTTACTTTTCTGAAGATACTTAACTTTGAACAAAGCACCGAACTACACAAACATAGAATGAAAACAGCCTTTCAACTCCACCAGAAGTAGTCACAAAAGGTGTAAAAGTCACCTAACTTCACTAGACACCATTTACTTTGTAAACAGCCAATAAAAATACTGCAGCTCTATCACAAGTTTCAGAAAGTCTTCATCTTCATGCTTCAGTAGGGACGAGGTGAGTGGGATCGAATCTGGGGCATTATCTGTATCCTCCAGAACTTTAGTCAGGAGAAGGTGACCCGTGACTGTCTTCTGTAGACCTGATCCCTGTGCCAAGCAGCTCTCCATCCACCTCCTCCTCCACCACCTCCTCGCCATGACATGCTGTAGAGGGCATGTCATAGTTACTGTCACACCCTCTGTTATAGTAATCCCCTCAGCATGAACTGCCACAGGTGGGTCTCCCTATGTTAATTCCTAATGTGGCCTTTTTGTTATAGAGAAATCAACCTTGATCCTACACCCATCCGGTTCTACTCCACTGGCACATTCTTCAGCTTCCTTGGCATCATCTACATTTTCAATATACCCAAAGGCAAATCCTCTTGAACCTCTCGACTGCTAATCATATACAATAGACTCATCAGCAGTTGGGTCATATTTAGAGAACACTTCTATTAAATCTCTTTCTGTGGTGTACAAGCTCAACCCAAACACTCCAGACAGCAGTGTGGGTCAGGATTTGCCCAATTCCCAGCACTACAAACTCCAGCAGACATGGGAGACTGGCTATGGCTGCGGCATCCCCGCATCTGCAGTCGTCTCCACGGTAAGGCCTGCTATGGGAAAGCCTGTGAGAACCAGATTGAGGTCATGACCTTGTGTAATGGCTTCAAGTGCTTCTTCTGGATCCAGACCTAGATCCAGATCCAGATGCAGACCTGGACTTTGATCTGGAATGCCTGGAATCATCCTTGGAGTGAGACCTTGCAGGGATAGATAGTTCATGCAGATGTCCCTGATCTCTGAGCACTTCCACTTCTGGAAACAGAATGGGATTCTCACTATGACTCCTGGTTTGACATCGTGGCTGACTGGACTTCCATCGATGCTGCCAGGTCTCCGCCTTCTTTACAGAGGTTTCCCCAGACTCAGGTTGCTGAGTTGCTCAGAGCCAAGGGCTCCGCATCACCTCTCCTCCGGCTCTTCTCTACCACTCCTTAACTCCCTATTCCAGTTCCTGAGTTCTGTCTTAATTTTGATGAACACTTATTCACTTGTTCATTGCTGATACGTAGAAGTACTATATGTTTTTAACCTTGTTGCATTTTCGTGACCTTATTACTTCTAAAAGACCTTTTGCAGATTCCTTGGGACCTTCTACAAAGAAAATATTGTAATCTGGAAATAGGATAGTTTTACTTATTCTGTTCTATCTGTATGGCTTTTAATTCCTTTTCTGGACTAATCACAATTGCTAGAACATCTGGAGCTATGTTGAACAACAGTGGTGAAAGTAGGTATTATTCCTCATATCCTAGGCAAAACATTAAATTTCTCACCATTAAATATATTGTAAGCTAAAAGTGTTTTTGTATGTGCTGTTTATCAAACTGAGGAAGTTTCTTTTAATTTTTTCTGTTTTATCATTAATACATGTTCAGTTTTGTCTGATTCTTTTATTGAAGTTTAGAAAATGCATCTCATTTGGATTTTGTCCTTTATTTCATTAGTGTAGTAGATTTTTTTGGTTTTCAAATAGTGAACTACTCTTACACCCTTGGGTTTCTCCTCAGCATTGCCTCATTAGTTCCCACAGAATTTGGTACTTATTTTTGTCCTCTTTTTCTAGGCTCTTGGGATAAGAACTTAGATTATTCCTAATTATCTTCTTTTCCAATTGCCATATTTCCCCCAAAATAAGACCTAACTGGAAAGGGAGCCCTAGCGTGATTTTTCAGAATGCTTATAATATAAGCCCTACCCCACCATTGTGTGCAACACAAGACAGATGTACTGAATTGTAAAATAATAATATTAATATATAATTTAAAATAAGTAAATGATACTTTGACATTAATACTTAAAATAAATGATACTGTAAATTATAATTAAGCATTTTTTTGGGTTTTTTAATAATTAAGTATTTGTAATTACCAAAGTGGCTGCCTTTGGATGAGAGGTAAATGCCTATGTAAACAGGTGAACTTGATACCTATTACGGAATGACCAATCAGAGTACGTACACAGTACGTGAATAACGTGCGCACTTGATAATGAATGGATGTGGTTGCGTCTCACATGAATCTTTATAGTTCAATATGTCGTGTGTGCTAACGATGCAGTACAAGCAGGCCACATGGACAAGAAGTGCTCTTCTAAGGAGAGCTCTGTTGTTGGACATGAGGGACTGGGGCTAATGGTTCTACAGGAAATGGAGTTGCAAGAAATTTAGGCCAGTATTTGAGGTTTGGAAAGTCACAATGACATTCGAGAAGAAAATGATATAATTGCATTTGAATAAATGTAGATTTCTATACACAAATAAATGTAGATTTTTGTAGACTTTGTAGATTTTAATGTAGATTTTGTAGGTTTTACAACAATCTACATGAAAAAATAAGACATTCCCTGAAAACAAGCCCTACTGTGTCTTTTGGAGCAAAAATTAATATAAGACCCACTGTTATTTTCAGGGAAAAAATTATACGTAATTCTGTAAGATTTCTTCTTAACATTACTTCACTAGTTCCTACAGAATTTGGCACGTATTTCCATTTTCATTGAGTTCATTGTCTTAATTTTTATTAAGACTTTCACTTGGAGCAATGAACTATTTAGTTGTTTAGCTTCTAACTATTTGAAGGATTTCCGTTATTTTTCTGTTGGTTTCTACTTTGGTTCCTTTGTGATTGGAGACCACATTTTGTGTGATTTAAATTCTTATAAATTTGTTGAAGTTTCTCTTATGGGCTAAGTGTGCTCTATTTTACCTATGTCCAATGGACACATGAAAGAATGTGTCTTCTACCGTCACTGGGTGGAATGTTTTATGAATGTCAGTTAGAGCCTGTTGGTTGATCATGTTGCTCATTCTTGCTAATTTTGTATACATGTTCTACCAATTGTTAGGGCTGCTGACATGTCCACCTATAATTGTGGACTTTTCTCTCACTTCTGTCCTGACAGTTCTTGTGTCACACATTCTAGAATTCTGGGGCCAGGGATATAGCTCAGCAGCACAGCACCTGCCTCGCAAGCTCAAGGTCCTGAGTTTGATTCCCGGTACCAAAAAACAAAACAAAGCAAACAAACAAACAAAAAACCAGAACACTAGAATTCTGGTTTTTGCATACATATGTATTTGAGATTGCTTTATCTTTTCCATGGACTGACACTTTTTTCATTATATAATATCCTGTTCTGGTAATTTTGTTTGCTGTAGAATCTCCCTATATTTTAGTCTTATCAAATTTTGTATCATCTGCTTTCCTTTGGTTAGTTTGCATGCTATGTTTTCCATTCCTTTAATTTCCATTCCATTTAATTTCAACCTATCTGTATCATCATATTTGAAGCAAATTTCTTTTTTTAATTTTAAGATTTTATTAGTACATACTAGTGATACTGAATAATAGCTCTGTTTTGACATACTTGTGTGTGCATATGATTACTCTCTCTCTCCTCCTTCCCTTCTTTTCCCTTGGTCCCCTTCTTTGTCTGTAATAGTCTTCCTTCTACTTTAACTCTCTTTTTAAAAAATTCCTCATATCAAAACATGTAATATCTAACTTTATGAGCCTGGTTTATTTTGAAGCACATTTCTTATGGACAGAAAACATAGCTAGGTCAAGTTCATTTTTAATCCATTCTATTATGGTCTTCCTTTTAAGTGCTTTATTTAGACCATTTGCATTTAATATAATTATGGATAGGTTAGTCTCCCATTTCATTTTTGTTTTCTGGGGTTTTGTTCATTTGTTTGTTTTTGCTTTTTTTTTCAAACCTTCCTGTGGGCTACTTACCCTTTTTATGGAATTGCATTTGATTCTCCTATAGTGTTTATGAGTATATTTCTTTGTATAAGTTCACCAGTATAAGTATTTTTGCATAAGTTCACATACGTGGTAAGTCACTGTCTATTTGTACCATTATTTTACCCACTCAAGTGAAGTATAGAGACTCCATGCTATCGCTTTAATGTCTGTGCTTTCCAAAACGCAAGTTGAGATTTAATTCTCATTGTGACAGTACTCAGAGGTGGGACCTTCCTGAGGTGTTTAGGTCATCAGGGAGCCCTCGCAGCGTGGACTGACACTGTCTTTACAGGAGTGAATTTTTTACTGCTGGGATGTACTCATCCTTTCTTGTTCTTTTCTCTGTGTCCTTCCACAGTGTCCTGATGCAGAAGAAAGCTCTCCCCAGAGGCTGGCACTGTGATGTTTGACTTCTCAGTTCTAGAACTATGAGCCAATGAATTTCTGTTGATTATGCCCAATCTGTGGTGTTCTGTCATAGCAGCATGAAAGGCTAAGACACTTTACATCCCTTTGTGTTCCTTTACCCTCCTCATTTACAAAGTAGTTATCTCAAATATTTCTCCTCTATAATTGAAAACCACATCAGACACTGTTGTAATTTTTCTTAACTATAAAATATAACTTAAAAACTCACAAAAGAAGGCAAGTGCATTTTATTATTCATATACTTTCTTATCATTTTCCCCTCTGATATTCCAAGATTCCCTTTTTATTGTCTTCTTTTTCTTTACATAACCCCCCTTTAGCCATTCTTTTAGAGTAGGTCTGCTAGTGACACATTCTCTTAGTTTTCCTTCCTCTGAGCACATCTTGATTTTCCTGTCATTACTGAAGGATGTTTTTGCTAGGTATAAGATTTTAGGTAGGCAGTTTATTCCTCTCAGCAGGAAAATTTTATGGGAAAATAATATGCCATTTCCATCTGATTATCATGGTTTCTGATGAGAAATCCACTGACATTCTTAATTACTTTTCCCCTATAGGTAAGGTGTCACCCTGTCAGCCCCCCAGCTGCTCTCAGTATTCTTACTGGTCTTTAGTTTTCAGAAGTTTAACTATGCTGTATCTTGGCACGGATTTATTTGGATTTTCCTGTTTCAAGTTCACCCAGCTCTTGAATGTGTAAATTTGTTTCTTGTGCCAAATTTGGGCGAATTTCAGCTGCTATTTCTTTCAGTACTTTTTTGCTCTGCTCTTCCTTTTCTCCTGCTGGTGCTGTGATGTGAATGCTAGATCCTTTGTTATAGTCTCACAGGTCCCTGAGACTGGGTTCAGTTTTTCAGGTTATTTTCTCTCTGTTGCTCAGAGTAAACAACCCCCATTGCTCAATTTCCCGGTTCACTGATTCTCTCTTCAGTTCTCATTCTACTGATGAATGCATCACCTGAACCTTTCATTTTGTTTATTGCATCTTTTAGTTCTAAAATTTTCCATTTGTTTTTTCTTTAGGTCTTTTCTTTCTTTGTTGAGACTTTCTATTTCTTTGTCAAGTGTTTTTATTTTCTTTTATTTTAACTTATTTCAAGTGTGTTCCTAACTGTTCATTGAAGTTTTTATCATGGTAACTTTAAAATTGTCAGATAATTCTAGCATCTCTGTCACCTTGATGTTAGTGTTTGTTCTCCTCTTAGTTTGAGATCTTCGTGGTTCTTGTATAACAAATAATTTCCAGTTGAAAATTGAACATTTTAGTATTCTATTCTAAGACTCTGGAGCTTATTTAAACCTTCTGTTTTTGGTGGATTGTTTTTTGCTGGCACCACTCCAGCAGAAAAAGAGGTGGAGTGTCACCTTGTTACTAACAAGTGGACTTAGAAGTCCAGGTTCCCCTCTTGACCCTTGTGGGTATCTGAGGTGGAAGAGTATCCTTGTTACTGCTGGGTGGGAGTGGGAATTCTGGGTCCCTGAGATTGAGGTAGTGTGATCCTGTCATCAGAAGGCAGTTGTGAAAGTACTGACTCTCTGCTTGGCCTCCTCTGATAACACCCAAATGCAGACTTTGCTACTGCTGAGCAAGGACAGATGTCTAGGCTCCCTATGTGGGGTCCACTGACCCCACAGCAAGGAGGGCTCATTTTCAGTGTGTAGAAATAAAGGTCCTGGCCTCCAATTCAGCCTCTTCTGACTCTGTCACGGCAGGGGGTTGGGGTGTCCCATTATAGCCCTGGGGTGTGGGAATCTTGGCACTTTTTGACACGGCAGGATAAGGCCATGGTTTTTTCTGTGGTGTTGGGTGGAATAGAGTGACTATTGCCTAAGTTTTCTGTTGTGCTCATTCATACTTTCCTGCTCCTTTGGCTGGCTTTTATTGGGCTGTTCTGGCTCTGTAGCCATTGGTACTCCTTGGTTACTGGCTTCTTCAGCTCTAAGTCTAGCATATGTGAGGCCAAAGAAAGTCCAGAGAACTGACCTCCATGTCATACCTTGGGTGTTCATATCCTAAGCTGGTCTGCCTTCTTTTCTCTGTTTTCCAAAGCTTTCTTCTGTAGTTTCATATCTAATGTCCAGGGGCTTTAGATGCAGGAAAAAGGAAAAGTGTGTCTACTTCATGTTCTCTGAAGCCAAAATCTTTCATTTTGTGCTTGAAAGATCTAGTGTAACTAAGAGTTTCATTGCAAGGGCTGGAAAATCCAACTGCTAAGAAATAGTTATGACTTTATAGGAACCCATAAAATCTGTTGTTTGGGTGCCAAAACTAACCTTTCTAGTAGAGAGAGACTTTGAGTATAAGTTTGCACTCAATGTTATTGTTTTGTTTGGGAGGCCTCTTTTAACCTGTGGTGGATATGACATGTCATAAAAAGAATATTAAAAGCCATCGCTGAGCTTTAAATGATTTGATGATAAGTAAAGGAGACTTTATTATGCTTAGTAGCACTTTGAGGTTTTAGGAGAATTTTGCCGCCTAGCTGCTTTTGAGTTGGAAGGTGAGTTACTTCAGGTCAGGTGTTACAGCTGACCAATCTGCTCAGGAGCCCCACCTGATGACATCATTTATATATATGCATGTCAGGGATACATACTAGACTGGGTTAAAATAAAAGTCCTTCAGTTCATCTCCACAAGGAACTGCTTAGGCTGGAAACAGACAGGCTGACTAGATAACTTAATAAGGCCCTGAGATACAAAGCTCTACAAAATGAAAGTGATGACCAGGCATGTCAGGTTACAATCTGGGATCCAGAACAAATATTTCAGAAAGGATCCTATTACCTTCTATGAGTTGCAAAATAAAACCATCCCTTTTGGAAATTCTCCCTTTAAAAAAAAAGCACCCAGAGACTGCTTGGGTGAAACTCACACTTGGGTGATGAGGACAAACAAATCACACTGAGCTGTCCATGAAATACTTCACTGGTGTTGGTTTGGCCAAAGTACACTGAGAACTTGAGCAGTGAGTGTGAAGCTTGGGACAGAGAAGGGGTAGAGAGAACGCAAATGTAATCTCGAATATTCTCCTCCAAAGCTGAAACAACTGTCCTCGACAGGCATCAGTTTTCCTTCACAAACAGTCCTGTCACAGCCTTTAGGATCCACTAGATATTCCCAGAGAGTGCCTGTAAGCTGTCAGAGAGCATTGCTCTCGCATGTCAATGTGTATGTTATCAGCAGAGATCTCACTATTCAGAAAGAACAAAAAGCAAATGGTGTCCAGCCTCCACACAGTCAACTCTGATTATTTCCCAAGGCTCTGTTGTCCAGATCATGTGTTCCATCTTGTAAATGCATGAAATGAAGGCCATGCACGAAATGAATTCTAAACTCTCACTCAGGCCTCTCTATAATGATGATACAATTGATTGGAAAGGGTGCGTGCTAAGCTGAGTCTGGCTAGCATGAGCTTTTCCTTCTAGATCTGGCAATTAGCTTTCTGACAGGTTAAGCAGCCAAGCTAAATGAGAACACAGACACTGAAGACATGAGGAGGAAGCTCCTCTAGCAGCTATCCTGACCCAGACTGATGGGTCTTTAATAATGGCGCTATACTGCATCTACAGGTAACACTGGCAAACGTGACTTTATTTATTTGCTTTAGTTTTGCATTGGGGAAGCCAGTGTTCCTCACATTTCTGAAGCAGAGGCAAAAATATATTTCTTGCAATGTGTAAAATAGTGTACTCTCTGCTCTCAAGGAGTGACAGTCCCAGAGCTGGAGATGATATAAGGAGGAAGCATCTAGTGACTTGAAGGAAGCACAGTCAATCCGCAAACAACACCAAATGCATTTTCATGGAAAAGTGGAATTGTAGAAAGAGGCGAAAGTGAGTTGAAAGACAGACTGTACAAAAGAAATCTTATTTTCTAAGCTACCACATCGATGATGACTGGGAACTCTGGGAGCTCCTATGGGTTGGAAGTAAGAGGCTGCGGCACAGCTGGAGTGTAACTGGCATTCTATTGCCCTGTAACAAAGGGGCAGGACACCTTGGTAAGGCATTATATGTTGAGACTTTAAAAGTTCTCCAGCTTCCTTATCTAGTTCCTTTTTGTTTTTCCTTTTTAGTCCCCATCATAAGTCTAATCGCCCTTTCTGTCCTTGTGCCCAGTCTATCTTAGTCTTCAACAATAAGCCCATGGAACGAGGTAGAAAGAACAAGAGACACCCGCTTGCTGCAAGCCGTTGGCTAGCAGGTGAGAAACTTCTGCAGGAAATGAAAGCAACTATGTCAGAAAAATTAATGGAAAAGTAAAAATATCAAGGTTACCAGACTCAGCCTGCCCACAGGTTGTTTATGTTAAACATAACCCAAAGTGGTTGTTTATATTAAAGACTGAATCCACACTGAACTTGAGCATATTAATCCTATCTTTCAGATTATTAAAATTTCTCCAACCATCCAAAGAAGCAGACCTACAGTACACATGTTGAACAAAAGACATGGGCCCAGGAGGCCTGTAGGAGGATGCACCTATCATTCTTATGAGGTTCTGTCTCTCTGCTCAAGTCCATACATTTGGGCGTACAGCCTCCATCCAGAATTCCCCATCACTGGTCCCTCTTGAAGTTACTTGGTCAAATAACTACTGCAGCACAGTAGCAAGAAACAAAGAGGTCCCATTGCCACCATGGATGACAGTGACAGTGAATAAGCCTGTTTGGATGCCGCCATTATGCTTTTGAACTACTCTCTAGAAATTGCAGGCTGACTACCAATCACCAGGAACCAAATCAGATGTTCCATCCAAGTCACAATGGCCAAAAATGAGACCTGTAATTCAGTTTTTTGTTTTTGTCAGATGCAAAGCTAGGCTGGGCTCTTTTCCATTCCACCCTGGAAATAAGATTATGGTTTCAGCCACAGCTTTGCCTCTAATACCTGTGTGCCTTCAGACACATCACCAGCTGCCCCTCTCTGGTGCCCTCCTCTCTGTTAAATGATGTGCTAGGGTCTGATGACCAGAGCCCTGAGCAATTGTTACACCATTTGCCATATTCTCCTGCTTCTTTTCTTCAGGGATCTATTTGTTTCATTTCAAAGAAAGAAAGTGAAATGCAAGGCAGTCCTTCTGAGTTTTTACTGAGACTTCGAATTGAAGGTCAGAAGACTCCAGGGGCCATTGGTGTCGGTTGGCCGGAGTAAAGCTGGGTATGCACTGGTGGAGCCCTTCGGTCTGAGCTGGCCCTGTTTCTTCTCCTTCCTCCTGATCAGAGCCCTGGCTGCAGAAATCCAGGCTGGCATCAGCACAGGAGCTGACTTTTGGTTGACACAGGGCATACTTTTAATCAGGGGAGAGCAGAGATGAACACATAAGGCCTCTTCATCACATGTCGGTTTCAGTATCAGCCTGTAGGTTCTGCATTTGGCAGGGCTGGCCTGGGGGATGGTCTAGCGTTCATGACCACAGGGTCAGTCCCTTCCACATAAAGGGATGGAAGCAGCACAAACTGTCGTGATGGGGAGCAATCACATGCCCCGACTCTCCGAATGCCCCAAAATGCGGAGGGGGCACACGGCCTCAGCAGCCCATGGCCGCGGCCCCTGACAGCCACATGCCATACGTTTCCCCAGCTCCAGCCTCCTTTCAAAGGCCCTTTATTAAACCACCAACTATTTGCTGTCGAGACATTTAGGATGAAATCATTGTGTTAAACAAATAAACGCTGCTTCGTCCAGATTTCTGCTCTGGGAGCAGAGTAAGAAAATAATTTCTGTCTGCTCGCCACAAAAGCAGTTGGAAAGGCCCAAAGAAAAATATTATTTTTACTCCATTGTGTGAAATATTGTCCTCGAGGATCTGACGGGCTGAGTGTTTGAAGAGTTTGTGCTGGCAGGTTTCAAGGGTCCCCCGGGTCGGCCCCCTGGGATTGTTTTCTGCATTAATAAACTTAGCATGATGTGTGTTAAAAGGAACATTCTGTTTGCTTTGTAAATAAGAGATGTCAAACAAGAAGCAGAAGCCTTACAGACACTGAGAGATGTGTTCTCGGAGAGGGAGGGAGAGGTAGCAGCACCCTGAAAAGGCGGGCATCCTGGGGCTCCCTGAGCTGAGCTGAGGCCTTGTTGGGAAAACAAATCAGTCTGTTTGAGTCCAAACCAGGCCATTTCCTCACTGATCCTGGTGGGAAAGCTGCACACTTTGCCCCGAACCAGCAGGATACGGGCTTGGGAAGGAACGTTCTCAAGTGTCTGTCAGCTGCGTGGTGGAACAGAGCCGGCGCCTGGCAGTGACCCTGCCCCCACCCCACCCACCCTCGTCCCTCCCACCCCTCCCGCTTGGAGAAGTTTCTGGCTCCTCGGGTCTCCCAGCCCGGGCAGGCAGGAGGGGCAGAGGTTAAAGCCATATCTTTGGGAATGATGATCTGACTATTGCTCCCTCTGCCTCGCATATGCTTTTTTCAGATGTCGCTGCAGCTCCTGAGCTGGTTCCCTTTCAAATTCCTGACAGGCCCTCGGGACGCTGACATCGTGGGAGACACATCACCCCGGCCCTGTGATCCTTGCCTCTGCAGGAAACCTGCGGGAGCCAGGGCAGGATGTGTACAGTCTCTGGCTCAAGTATTTGCTATTTTCACAGGTGCCTCCGTTGGCTCCCCAGCCCCCCTTCACCCTCGGTTGTCCGATCCAATGTTGTTGAAGCCTCCTCAGACCTCCCGGGTGGTTTCATTTCCACCCTCTGCCTGCCGCAGCGGGGCCTCTTCCCTTTCTCCCGAAACTCCGTTCCTTCCGCGGTCCGGGAAGGACCCTACCGCCGACCATGGCTGTTCTGGAAAGTCCTGGTTTTCTCCTGTTCGTACTGTTTCTTCAAGCTTTGGAAGGAGGTGATGACTAAGAGTGCAGAGTTCTGTTCTGCGTGAATCACAGTTCCTGGGAGCCTTCTGGGTCGAAACAGAGAAACCCAGCGGGGCTGCCCCTGGTACCGCCGGCGCCCCTTCCAGGGCTCTGACACTTCCTGATGCTGAGCTCAGTTTTGCTTTCGCTACTTTGTGGTGATGATCAAACCTCAGACTTTTTAAAGTGTCTGTGACTTCAGAGCTGGGTGACTGCAGTTGTAGCTGCTAAGTACTCAGCCCGGACCACACCCATACTGGCCATACCTACGTGCTCATTGCCCAGGGCTACAGTAACCAAATGTGGCAAAGGTGGCTTCCCTACCAGAAATGGGTCTCCTCACGGTTTTGGAAGCCACGAGCCCCAAATCAAGTGGTTGGCATTCCTTGGCTTGTGGCTACCTCTCCCTGTCATGGTCTTCCATTGTCTTCTCCTCTGTGTGGCTGTCTTTTCTTTCATCTGTGCTACTTCCCGTTGTCTCTTTCTTGTGACACTTGTGATGGCATTTAGGTGCCAACCAGATAAACCAAGGTAAGCTCCTCCTCTCAAAATCTGCCTCACAGCTTTTGCTATATAAGGCGATATTCTTTCTTTTACCATATAAGGAAATATCTACGGGTCCCAGCTAGTGGGACATGACATTCCTTCCTGGGGCCCACCACTCAGTCCACAGCCACCCATCAGTCCGCAGTGGAGTCAGGACTTCCCAGGGAGTGTACCTGCTGCTGTACAAGCCCCTGCCAATGGCAGCCGCACACTTCCTTTTAAACAGTCTAGTGCCAAACGTAAGCGCAGCATTTTGCAGCCAGAAGACCTGAGTTCAAATCCCAGCACTTGGTATTTTACGACTGTTTTCACTGTTTTTACCACTGTAAATAGTGAATTAATCACATAGATTTGGTTAAGGTATTAAAAGAGATGATAATGTGAAGCACTTAGCAGGATCAAGCACAAGTAAAGTATTTATCTGCCAGAGCTGTATAGAAAAGACCACAGATCAGGGGGTATAAATAACAGAAACTGATTCTCACCATTCTGAAGGTGACTGGTGATGGGTATGGTGTCTCCTGGAACCACTTTCCTTGGCGTACAGATGATCGATTTCCGGCTGTGTCCTCGTGGGTCCCTTTCTGTGTGCACGTGTGCTTCTGGTGCTGCTTTCTCTCCTGTTAAGGACTCTAGTCTAGGTGGATCAAGGTCTCATCATTTTGACCTTAATTAGCGTTCCTTTCCTCTTTAAAGGTCTTGTCCCCAAATGCAGTCCCAGTGAGCCTTACTGCTTCCACATAAAGATTTTGGGGAAACATAATTCAGTCTGTAACACAATTCAGTGTTTGCTATCAGTATTCTTATGGATACAGAAGAGGTTAAAAGTTTTGTAATTTAAAACTATAAAAGCCCACACATTCATGGTTCTTACTAGTCAGAAATAAGGAATAAACAAAACATGTCATAGATACATTGCAAATGCAACCTTAGGCTGGACTGAAGTTGAACAAAAGGTAAAAGTACTTGAAGCCCCCTTGTGGGAGAGAAGGGGCTGATGGGTCACATTGGGAAAAGGACCAACGATGCAGAGGGTGACAAAACAAACGGGAGAATTTCAGGACCCTGCCTGGAGCTACTTGCCTTGGCATCATAGCTAAATGCACTGCCCTCTGCATGTAGCCACCCCAGCCTGCAGTCTTTCCATGGTGGTCTCTGTTAGCTCCATGTACCTGACTGAGGAGAGGGAGCCGAAAAAAGTCAGGGGGCATAAAATGTATTCCGACAGCTGTCAGAAATGAGCGACTGTCATCTAGGGCCCTTTAAAGATGTCATGCTGTTCTGTAAAATCCTTGACTAAGCACAGCCTCTATTAGAAGGAAAATTCCTGACTGCCAGGCTCAGAGTGCATCTCCCAGCATCATGGAGCTGGTTTTCCCCATCACCTTGCCATTTTTAGCAGTGGTCCAGGAAGATCTATTTTAAACAGTGGCTTCTTCAGGGGCTGGTTTCCCTCTGACTCTCCTATCATATAGCCCCCACTCCCAAATGCACATTCTCTCTCTCTCTCTCTTTTTCTCTCTCTCTCTCTCTCTCTCTCACACACACACACATGCACACACACATGTGCTCATGTGCGCACACACAGTCTGTGAATCTCCCACCAAAGCCCCAGCTGTTCATCTGAAAATACTTGCAGCTGTCCATCTCTACTGAAACTTGCTGCAGACTGCAGTCTCTCATTCCCCAGCAACAGCCCATTCAAGAACTGCGGATGGCTGCCCTGCCCCAGAATGCAGCTTCCCTGAACTGGAAGGCTACAAGGAGGCTCCCCAAATACCTCACTCCTACAGGGCAGCCCTCCTTCCTCAGTGGCTTTCACTTCTGACAGAATAAGCCAAGTAAAGCAGTGAAAAGAACTTCAGACAGCTCAGGAATCTACCTGCAGCTTCTCTGTCCTCCTCAATGTCTTCAGGAATTTCTTTTCCTCATCTTACCCCATGAGCAAGGGGTGACCAGAAATCCTAATCTTGCTGCTGGAGGAAAGCTCAAGACAGTAAGATGATGAAGCCTGATAGTTCATGTACCATCCCAGTGAAGGGAAGCCAGGTTGGCCCCACATCTTCCCTGAGCTGTACACTGAAAGGCGGCCCAAGAGGAAACCCCTCCCCAGAGGAAGCTCGTCCTCCACAGATCGTGGGTAATGGGAGCAGAGCGAAACACTTCCCTGGGTTTAGCTAGTGTTTTAACTTCACCTAACCCAAGGATATTTCTAAATGATTAGGGGCCAATCTAACAAGAGAAATTAACATATACGTACCTAAGAGTGAGCCATAAGATACGCAAAGCAAAAACACATAGACTTAAGTGAGAAACAGACAGTTGAATAGGGATAGTGGACCACTTCAACATCCCATTTTAATTATTGGATAGAGTAATTGAGAAGTGATTTAAAAAGAAGGATTTAATAACACTCCAAGCCAACTATACCTAACAGATCTCTATAGAGTAAATAGCCCAACAACTGCAGAAAACACATTCTTCTCACATATACATGAAATATTCTCCAGGATACAGCATGTGTTAACCCACAAAATAAATATCAATAAATGTAGAAGGATTGAAATAATACCAAGTGTGCTCTCTACTTATAATGGAATATAAATAGAAATTTTAACATTCATAAATACGTAAAATTAAACAACAAATTTATAAATAACCAGTGGGACAAAAGAAGAAAATAAATAGGAAAATCAGAGAATACTTTGAGATGAACATAAACAATAACATAACCTAACAGAACTTATGGGAGCCAACTAAATTCATAGGTGTAAATTATTATACTATTAAAGAGGGGAGATTTCAAATCAGTAACCTAACTTTTCCCCTTAAGAAACATGAAGCACAATTGTAAGCAAAACCTAAAGCAAGCAGAGGAAATGAATAATAAAGATTTCAGTGGAAGTAAGTGAAACAGAAAAAGGAAAAATGATGGAGTAAGATAATAAAACTGAAAGTGGATTATTAGAAAATATTAACAAAATTGGCAGATCTTTACCCAGAAACCAACAAAAAACAAGAAAAGAGATAAAATCTGAAATTCATAAAATCAAGAGTAATAAAGAGATCATCACTAACGATCTTTTAGGAATAAAAATGAGAGACTATGACTGATTCTACTGTAAGAAATTATATAACCTAATGAAAATAATACATTCCTAGAAAGGCATAACTATTGAAAGTGACCCAAGAAGAAACAGAAGATCGGTATAGACATCACGTAGAGAGGTGGAATTAGAGATTGATTCCAGAGACACCGAGGTTGATTCCATTTGTTGGTCATGACGAATAGTACCACAATGAACATAGGATTTCAGGTATCTCTTCCCCATACTGATTTCATTTCCTTTGGATCTATTCCCAGTAGTGGGACTGCTGGATCATAAGGTAGTTCTATTTTTAATTTTTGGAGAAATCTTCACAGTGTTTTCTACAATGACTGAAAATTTATGTTCCCAAACAGTGTGCCCCACACCCTCACCAACACTTGTTATCTTTGATTTTCTTGTTGTTGTTTTTTTTTTTTTTTGAGACAAGGTCTTTCTATGCAGTTCAAGCTTGCCTTGAGCTTACTTTGTAGCCCAGGCTAGTCTCAAACACACAACAGTCTTCTGGCCTCAGCCTCTTGAGTGCTGGGATTACAGGTGTGCGCCACCACACTTGTCCTGATTTTTTGATAGTATGATTCTAACTGGAGTGAGATGATACCAATTATTATTGTGGTTTTGATTTGCATTTCCCTGTTGCTAGTGATACTGAGCTCTCTTTTCCATATATCTATTAGCCATTTGTATGTCTTCTACTGAGAAATGATCTATTTGGGTCTTTGGCCCATTTTTATCAGAGTATTTCTTTGTTTTGTTGTTGAGTTTGAGCTCTTTATATATTTTGGATATTAACTCTTTATCAAATGTACTTTCAGATGAGATCAGGTGTGTTTAGGGTGGTATGGTCATAGAATATCAAGTATAGATTCAAATATATTCTTTTGTTCTGAAGATTGTCTCTTTGCTGTGTTGATTATTTCCTTTATAGTTCATAAGCTTTATAGTTTGATATAGTTCCATTTGTCTATAGTTACATTTTTGTGTGGGGGGGGGTCTTTTTGAGACAGTTTCACTATGCAGTTAAGTCTGATCTTGAACTCACTTTGTAGCCCAGGCTGGACCTGAACTCATGGCAATCCTCCTGCCTCAGCCTCACGAGTTCTGGAATTACAGGCATATGTCACCATGCCTGGCTTATAGCTGTTTTTGTTTCCCTGGTTTTTGAGGTTTTATATAAAAAATAAATTAAAATTAAAAACCCTTATTTAGACAAGTATCATGGAGATAAACTTCTATGTTTTTTTGCAAAGTAGTTTTGTACTTTCAGGTCTTATATCTAAGTTTTTAACTGATGTTGACTTGATTTTTGTGTATGGTGAGACATTATGGTCAGTTGATATTTAGCAAGAAAGCCAAGACTCACCATAAAGAAAAATCAAATAGTTTTCAACAAATGGTGTTGTGATAATTGGATATCTACATCCCCACTCTTCATGCTAGATTCAGAATTAACTCAAAATGGATTAAAGTTTTAAATGTAGGAACTAAAACTGTAGGACTCTTAGAAGAAAACACAGCCATGGGCTAGGGGTGTAGCCCAGTGGTAGCTCATGTATGATAGGACTTGGTTTGAATCCACACTATTAAAGGATTAAAAAAAAAAAAAGGAATAAATCTTTCAGACTTGAATTGGGTGAAATCAGTATTGATTTTTTAAATATGCCAGAAAAAGCAACAGAGATGATATAAAAAATGAGATAAGTAGATTGTTTGCATATTGTCAAGATTAACATTTTTATATTTCAAATGACACCATCAAGAAACATCATATGGGATAAAATATTTGGAAATCATATACCCTGTAAGGAATTTGTATCTAGAATATATAAAGAACTCTTAAAGCTCACTAAGAAAAAAATCCAATTAAAAATGGGCACAAGGAAGAGACATGTCTTCAAGGAAGATATACAATGACCAATAAACACATGGAAAAATGGTCAGTGCCCCAGGGTGTCCAGCCTTTTGGCTTTTCTGGGTTCACTGAGGGAAAAAGAATTGTCTTGGGTCATATATAAACTATATAACATAGTTAATGTGTACAAGTAAAACTTTATTTTTATTTTTTATTATAACTTTTAAAAAGAGGGCAACATAAACAGAAAACTAGTAGGATATTTGTTCTTGTTTTTGTGAAATTAATGCATCAACATTTGGCTGAATGAAATGGTTAGAATTCTTAGCAAGTTCTCAAGGTACTTGTCAGAAATTTTTAATCTAATTTTACTCTTCCAATGTTTCATCCTTGAAAAAAGCTCACAAATACATGTACTACCAAGAAATGATGACATGAATAAAGTGTGACGATAAGTCTTATAAAAGTCTGGCAAAGAAACATGGCCAAATTTTCCTTTAAGACATTACTTGAATGTCTAATTGTGACTTCTACATTACATTTGAAAATTCTCTGGGAATGTATTTATGTTAACTAAAAGGGGTTGAAAATACACCTACACACATGCATGGTGCAGGGGTACTTGTTAAGGCTTGTTAAGGTACTTGTTAAGGCTTGTATCTAGATGTCCCCTCAAAGTTTCATGTGATCATAGGAGGGGAGTTTCATATTGGAAAACACTTTCCTAGAACCTCCAAGTGTTTAATACAGAGTTACATCCAACTTCACAACTTCTACTCCTGGGTAAATACTCAAGAGCATTGTAAATATAGCTTTGCACAAAGCTTGTACACAAAGGCTCACAGCAGCATTATTTGTAAAAGCCAAAAAGTGAAAATAGTCCTTCTATTAATTGATGGGTGAATAAGTAAGATGTGGTATATCTTCCAAAGAAATATTGTTCTGCAATTAAAAGGAAAGAAATTCTGATACACAGTGTCACTTGGATAAACCTTGAAATCTTTAGGCTGTGTGAAACAAACCAGATACAAAGGCCACACATTGTATGATTCTCTAAATGAACTGTTAGGGTTTGTGTCTACATGTCCCCCCAAAGCCTCATGCAGTCATGGGGGGTCAGGCTTTTCAGAGGTGGCTTAATCTAGTGTTTGTGATTGATTCATGGACCAATGCTGAGATTAAGGGTGTGAGTGCTGTACCTGCCCTAGGGTGGGTAGTAGCCTCCATACAATATAAGGGACAGAAAGAAGCTTGCTCTGTCTTAGTCTCTGTCTCATTGCTTTTGTTGTCTTTCACCACCACTAACTGTTGGCCCTCTGCCATGCCACCGTGCCTTGGAGCCAGCTGATTATGGACTGAAACCTCTATAAACTGTGAGCTAAATAAACCTTTCCTCCTTTCACTTTGGGTGTTGGGTATTTTGTCTTAGCAATGAGAAAAGTAACTACAAAGACATGAACATCCTGAGTAAGCAAATTCATAGAGATATAAAGTAAGCTGGTATTTCAAGGGGCTGGGGAAAAGGGGAAATGGGGCATGACTTCTAATGAATATGGGGTATCTTTTAGTTTAAAAGGTTTTGAAATTATATAGAGATGGTTGCACAATTCTGCTAATACTAAAAACCACTGAAGTATGCCAAAGGATAGACTTTATGTTATATGAATTATATGTCAATGAAATTATTAATGAACAAAGTAGATGTATGTTTGTCAATATCTTGATTTAGGGAAAAGTACAGGAATAGGAAGGTTAGGAGGCAAGAACCAGACTTGGAATGCAAAGACCTAATTTTACTCCTATTTGCTCTATGATCTTGAAAAAAAGCTGTCCCCCCCAATTTAGTTCTTTAAGTCTCAGTTTCTGTATTTGAAAAGTAGGAACATTTCTATCCTCTGAAAGTATTTGTGGAAGTCAGATAAGATAGTCTGTGAAAGCTTCTTCTAACCTTTAAATTGCTAGGATCCTGAGTGATCTGAAGTCATAGCTCTCCACCTAATGTTTGAGCTGCTTGAGAATGACCCAGTCACTGTGCTAGATTCTTTTTCTTATGCTGATCCCTCAGCGTTTGCGTTAATCAGCTACACTGCTGGAACGAATGCCTGAGGTAATCATCGTATTAAGAGATAAGAGTCATTTGGTCTCACCAGTTTTGGAGATTTCAGTCTGTGACTCATTGGCCCATTATTTTGGGAGTGTGGGAAGGCAGCACATTAGGGCAGCAGTGTGTGGCAAAACAGTTCACCTCAAGGCTGGGGTGCAAGGGAGAGAGATAGAAAGGGACTAAATTTTCAGTCTCCTCGAAGGCCACCTTCTCAGTGAACTAAGACTGCCCCCAAGTCTCCACCTCTTAAAGCTCCCACCACCTCCTAAGTGCACCAAGGGTCTTGGCCTTTAACACTTAGACCTTTAGGGGACATTCGAGATCCTATAGCAGTGCTTAACACAGTATTTGGCATGGTAGGTCCTCCCTAGACCCATTCAATAGCTGAGCACCAATAGCCACCTGGGGTAATTACATAAATGAGATTTCATTGTACCCTCAGGAAGGTCAGTTGAATAATGTAGGCTATAGGACAAATCCCTAAATTGGTAAGTATTAGTATGCTTTATGCAATGACATGCATGTGGTCATGTGTACACACCTGTGTCTCCCCGAGACACAAGAATAAGACTTGTTGAGAGATGGAGGTTGGTTGTTGCTCCCACTGTTGGATCTTGCATGCTTTCAAAGAGAGGAAAGGTTCCACATGGTTTAACAAGATTCCTAAAATGTATGGTGTTGGCTATTTAAGGAGATTAAAAACATCACTAACATGATTGCTAATAGAAGGGGAAATAAAACCATCGTATTTCTGCCGCGAGGGGCCATTCTTAGCTCACTCCCTTTCCTGCTAACCTCTTGATTATTCTGTCTTAAAAACACTAAGAAAAACACCATGTAATTCCCTCCAACACTGTTCAAAGTGAGGGAGGCTCCAAAGGGCAGAATAGCCCATGTATTTTCTAAGTTATTTATAGGACTAATGCCCCACAAGGGAAGCATTAGATGGGTCCCTTTCTATTAGGTCATATGTTGTTCATAATGGTTTCCTGGAAACCCAGTTGTCTTTTCTTAGGACCCCAGCATGTCATGCCCAAAAGTATACATTTGAAAACTTCTCCACTCAAAAGGAGTTTTGCTTTAGCTTTTAATTGTTAATATTGAAATAGTTCCATTGATGACTCTTTGGCTTAGCAAATTCAAAACCTCAGTGTTTGGAATAGCTTGCTAATGTTTTCTTAAATTACATCCTCTTGTGGGTCCATAAAATCCCAAATAAATGAAGGATAAATAAATGAAGGAATAAATAAATGGAGTTTCTCTTCATGATGTAAACCAGCCCTCCATGAAGTCACTGAGGGAAGTTTGGTTTGGATGGGAGCAGTGCCTGCCAAGGGCAAAGCAGCCTGCACCCAAGGGGGCCGGTGATGCTGGCGGCAGCTGCTGTGAGTCGGCGGCAAGGGGCCAGCCTCCGCTGCTGTGTGTGTTTTAACTTCCAGTGGGAAACGCAGATTTAAAATGTCCCCTTTCGGTAAAGGCCTCTCTTGTGGAAATGAGGCCCCACCTCCTTGGGGCTGGCTGACCAGAGAGGATGTCTGTCCCCCCCCAACCCGGACCATGGCCCGCCAAGCCCCCAAAGTGGACCAAACTGGAGGTCCTGGGGCAGTTGATCAGCAAGGTGCTATTGACACTGCAGTGTCTCCCAGGCACGCTGCAGAATACACTGTTTAGGAAGAAAGAAAGCTGGGGTGCAAAGGCTGCCCTCAGGAGAGGGGGATCTTTCTGCCTTACTGCGGGTGCCTCTCACTGGGTTTCTCTGGGGCACATTCTGGCAGGGAGCAGTTCTTGAGGATCAACTTCTGTTGACTGTAAAGCAGGCCGCCTCCTGCATCCTTGAGGGCCGCCACGTTCTTCCAAGAGGAATGAGGTTGGGGAACCCCTTTTCTAGGTGGTGGCAAATTACCACTCATGTATACAGTTTGGGCCTGGAGAGCTGACGGCTCATGGCTTTCTTTGGCTGGACAATTTTCTTTTCTGCTTCTCCTAATACGGGGCAGATTTTCTCCTATGCAGGGTTTCTCTTTCCCAACTCTCCCCTACAAAAATAATTTTCCTGTGCTGACATTAACACAGAAATATGATTTCCAAAAAATAATACCGTAGAGGTGTCTAGAATTTAGGGCATCATTGGAAGTTTATGAAGACAGTTTATCTGTAACACAACTCCAACTGTGGTAAGGATGTGAAGTAGCAGGAACTCAGTAGGAATTCTCCTCCATTACTGAGGTTATAGCTACTTTGGGAGACAATGTGGTGGTTTCTTACAAAACTAAACATTTTTTTTATCATATGAACCAGCCACTGTGCTCCTTTGTAAATTATATCCACACAAAAACCTACATGTTTATAAGAACTTTATTCATTATTGCCAAGACTTGGAAGCAATCAAGATGCCCTTCGGTACATGAACGGATAAACTAGTACATCCAGACCATGTCATTCATCATTGCAAAGAAATGAGTTTCAAACCACGGAAAGACACGGAGGACATTTAAGCACACATTACCAAGAAAACCAATGTGAAAAGGCATATACTCTATGGTTCAAATTGGAAGGCATTCAGAAAAGGCAAAATATGGAGATAATAAAAAAGATCAATGGGTGGGGCTGAGGTGGAACAGGTGAAACACGGAGGAGTTTTAGGGCAGTGAAACTATTCTGTATGATACCAAAATGGTGGATTCATGCCATTATATATTTGTCTAAATCCACTGAAGGTACAACATGGAGGATGAACCTCAGTGTGAACTATCCACTTGGGGCCAGTGTAGGTTCCCCAGTTGTAACAAATGCACCTTTCTGCAGGGAGAGGTGGATAATGGGGAAGGGCTATGCATGTGTTGCGGGGAGAGAAATCTTTGCAACTTCCTCTCTGTTTTACTGAGAACTAAAACGACTATTAAAAAATTTTAGTCTTTTAAAAAACATAAAATTCATCTTCTTAAGCATTTTAAGTAGTGTTAAGTGCATTCATATCATTGTGCAACCAATCTCCAGAATGTTTTCTTCTTGCAAAACTGAAACTCTGCACTCATTAAACAACATACACTTTTCTCCTCCCACTGTCCCTGGCAACTGACATTCCACTTTCTGTTCCTATGAATTTAACTACTATACATACTTATATAAATGGAATTACACAGTATTTGTGCTTCCGTGACTGGCTTATTTCATTAACACACTGTTCTCTAAGCTCATCTATGTTGTAATATATGATGCAATCTCCTTGTTTTTCAGAACCAATATTCTATTGTATATCTATCTCATGTTTTACCTATTCATCTGCAAAGGACCTTGGGCTGCCCTTGATGTCCAGGTGACATGGGTAGATCATTAAGCATCGTCATTCCCTTCTGCTATCATGTTAGTCCATGGCCAAGCTAAGGGAGAGAACAAAAGCATCAGAACCCCTGTTCTTTCAACATAAATGCACCTGCTAGCATTGCACAGAGCAGAGAGGCAATGCAGGCACTAAGAATGTGGGCTGTGAAGTCACATCTCTGCTCTGGCAATTTGACACCACTGTCTTGGAAAATTCACTCACCATTTTAAGGACCAATATTACCACTGCATATTGATGAGGGAAGTTAGATAACAATAGGCTTATGATAGGCCCCCGGGAACCAGTCACTAAAACTCATTTCATTCTTGGAGTGTAGTTTTTGCCATCTATACAGCAACTGTGGCTGGATGCTATTGAATATATTGCTTTGCTTCCTCTAGAATATAAGACCCATGAGACAGAGATTTCCTCTGTGCCTAGAACATTTGCCACTTTGGGGGTATTTAATAAATAAATTCATTCATTCATTCATTCATTCATTTAGTCATCATGCAAAAGATATTGATTAGGGGCTGGGGATTTAGCTCAGAGGCACAGTGCTTGCCTGGCAAGTGCAAGGTCGTGAGTTCGATTCCCGGTACCAAAACCCCCCCCAAATATATATATATATATATATATATATAGATAGATGTAGATATATAGATGTAGATTAAACATCTTTTTTGCCAAATACTGTGTGAGAAAATATGCAATACCCAAAATAATAGAATCGTTGAAGAACCAGAAGACGGTAACTTGCTGTGCAGACACAAGAGGTATAAGCCAAAGTTTGCTTTTCCAGGGTGCCTGAGAACAACTCTGAGTAGTGTGTGTCATCCAGAACTTCACATAGCAGACTCACTGGGCTGAGTCTGCGCAGTAGGGCTTCGTGCAGAAGCAGGTGTGGCAGGGACACCACCAGGGCAAACTCCAAAGGAACCAGGTACACAGGTTTCTTTATGGTCCAGCGAGAGTCTTCTGGGATCCTCGTGGTATGCTCACAAGTTTTGAAAAACTGCTGGGATACCACTAAATATTCTGCTTTTTCATTCTGCTTTCCACTATGAGAAAAAGCTCCATGCCTTCATAAATACAAGTTAGCAATCCTACAAATGCCTAAAGAAGAAAAACCTATCTCACATGGCAAATTTTCTGCCCCTGGAAAGTCTGCAGAATTACCAAAGGAGGTAGAAAATTGATCATGGACATGTGATCTGCAAGCAAATTCATTAGTATTTTCATAGCCCCAATTGCTCCCCAGCCTGTGTCCCTTGTTAGTTTCTTAAAACTGACTTCTCCTCCTTTGACAAATCACACCTAGGAGCCTGTAGGCCTTCCTTTAATTTTCCTGAGTATGTTACTCTTGACTTTTCCTTCTATTCTTTGATTTTCCTCCACTTCCTAACAAGAATATCATGGGACCCTAAACTCTTGGGTTGAGCCACAGGGACAGCTGGGATTAGTGAAAGGGGAGTACACCTCCAGGGTTCCTGTGTGTCCCAGTGGCCTGCTCCTGTGCAGGCCATCGCTTCCCCATGACCCTGTCTCACCCCACATCTACCTGAGAGGCTGGTAGTGCCAGTCCCAGGATGCCACATGCTCGTTGATTCCTGGGGGTGTTTATCTTGTTTACCACTAGAAGCCCATGACTGCCCCTCTACTAGGACTCACTCATCCCCCAATCTGACCAGCTCAATGCCATCTCCAGGCCCAGATCATTCCAGTAGATGTTCTCTGGAATGGCCAGCCAGTCATCAACATGATCCTCAGTGTCCTCTGCTGTCCTCTGAGGGTCCCTTTACCTTCTGGTTTGGTGCCTCTCTCTGAGGAACCTTTTCCCCACAGCCCTTCCAAGTGATCCTGAAGCTGAAATAGACGTCTTCCTTGCTTCTAACCTTAGTTCCAAACTGTTGTCTCTCTTTCCTTCTTAAACATCAGATGGTGGCTTGGCCACAGATGAGCCTTGAGATCATTTCTTGGAGATTTTTCACCCGGCTCACAATTACTCTCTCCAACCTGACTCCTGTTGGAACTCAATGCCCTGGATCCTTCATTTCTGCTCTTCCAATGACTTTGCCCTATAGTTGCCCCCATTTCTTCTTCTCTCACATTCATAGTCTCAAGTTCAACCTTCCACGTTTCAGTATCACCTTCTAGGCCTCCACAACCAGACTCTCTGGGATTTCCAATCTGTCCCTGTTCACTGTCCCTCATCTGTTACGTAGCCTCACTTCCCTCTCACGTGGATCTCTGTAGCACAGATTCCAAGCTCCATCATTAGCATAAATTTCCTACACATGCTCCTCCCTGGCTTAGAATTCTAGCACCCAACCTTGTTGACTCCCACTCTCCACCTACTGGACATCTGCTTCTGCACTTCCTGACTGGTCTCGGTCTCAGATGGGCGTTGTGTGCTGTATAGAAATTGTGTTGCATTTCTTTAACCAATTCTGTCTCCCCTTCAACCTTTTTCTCTCTCCTTAAGCCTTCACACATCCTTTGTTCTCTACCTTCAGCCTTTGAGCTCCCTTGCTCCTTCCTAAAACAATGGAAGCCACCAGAAGACAACCCCACCCTTCCCAGCAGCAGCACATCTGCCCTCACCTGCACCTGTGCCCATTCTCTCTGCCACTTGGGTTGACTGTGGATGAACACAGCACACCCAATCCCTCCAGCTGCATCCTTAGGTCCTGCCCCTTCTTCACATTTCAGGAGAGACACTGCATCTTCCCATCTGCCTGCCCCACCGTGTTTCCTGTATCAGAGCTCAAATGCACCATAGCTTGTCCCATCTTAAAAAAGAAAGAAAGCAAAACACAAACAAACAAACAGGACCAACAAAAACAAAACCAGAGATCAAGCCAGGCATTACTTTTTCTTTGCTTTATAGCAAAACTCCTCAAAAGATTTCCATATTCCTGCTACCCTGAATTCCTCTTCTCCTAGTTACTTAAACTTTTTAAACTTTTTATTCTGAAAATTTCTAACCAAATATAAAATAGAGAATACTGCAATAAACTCCATAACCCTGAGTGTAACACTCCACAATTGAGTATGATACATGTTGCTTCATTTCTTTTCTTTTTGCTGAAGTATTTTACAAGTCCCAGAAAACATGACACTTCACTCTTGAATATTTCAGGACGTATCTGTAAAAATTAAGGAATTTTCTTAAATAACTACAATATTATGTAAGAATAATGATATAGCAATCTTGTCATACATTTTATACAATAATTCTTCTCTCTTAAAGCCAAATCACTTTTTTTTTTTTTTTTGCCAAATCACTTTGGCTCAGTGTGTCCCCAATATTCAATGTCAACTTCTCTTGCCCAAATCACTCAGGACTGCTAAACCAACATGCTGCTAAACCAACAAAGGCCATGTCTCACTGATAGGGCAACCAATTGGCCAGTTTGCTTACCCCTGGAGGGATTCCTTAGAACAGGGAGTTTTTCCTAGTCTATTCAGCCTGCCAAAACAAAAATACCTTAAACTGGGTATCCAGAAATGGGATTTTTTACAGTTCTAGAGACTGAGAAGTCCCAGATCAAGGCACCAGCAAATCTGGTGTGTGCAGAGGATTCACTGTGTGCATTGCTGCATCGGCCATGGTGGGAAGTGAGCTAGAGTCCAGGCTCATTTGTAAGTGTGCTAATTCCACTCGTGAGTGCAGGTCCCCTCTCATCTTTCCTCTTTTCAAAATTCTTTAAATAGCATGTGTGCACTGACAACTTGCAGGTTTCTATCTCTAGTCCAGACTTCTCACATGGATGGCAAACTTATTCCAGTGGTTTGCTGGCATCTTCAGTCGAAAGTCTTAAAGTCCTTCAAAGTCAGACTCTTGATCCCTTCCTGAAACCCTGCTTTTACAGCGCTCCCTATGACAGTAGTTGGCAACTCCATTCTATCTGTTCAGAGGAAAAACCCTGCAAATCTGAATCTTCCCTTGTTCACCTCACATGTAATCCATCTTCAAATCCTGCTGAATTGCCTTTCAAAACTTACATCCAACTACTTACTACCTTCATCGGCACTATTTCTGGCTTGAATTACTACAATAGGCTCCTAAATGGTCTCCTTACTCCAATCAATGATCCTCCCTACCGTGCTAAGCTGCTGCAGTTTTTATACCCTTAAAGTGTGAGAAATGGTTAAGAATCATGAAAACATTTTCCTTATGAATCCACCCTGGAAGAAATTTTAGTTTACAGTCACATTGACTGTTTTTGAATGCTTGATTTTACAAATAAGACATCCTCAATAGTGTTAAAGATCTATAGTTAAAAGAGTGAATTTCTAGGACTGTGAACTTCTACATTTCTCCACTTTAAAAAAAGCTGTATTATAATACAACAAATAGTTTAGTTGCTGCCATTTCAAGCCTATTATATTGACACAGACCTGAAGTATTTTAAGAGTATTTTATAAAATTTCATCAAAATGCATCACTGTACTTTTATGAAGAAGCTCAAAAATATTAATATGAAGGAAACACTGTTCCACTGGATTTAATTCAATGTACCCATTCCTTGAAGCCAAATTTTCTGGGGAATGAGAATGCATAAACATCATGACTAATCTTATATATTTTAGTTCTTCATTGTTAATAATACTTCTTACAATTTGATTATTAAATTTTCCAAGCAAATCATTAATCTATGATTTAGATTATGATATGAATTGCATTTTGGTCTTAATTCTAAAAGCTTTTCTTTAAAAAGGAAGGAATTCTAGTTCTCTTAGAATTATTCCTTAAAAACCAACACAACAAATGTTTCATTGCCATGACAAAAATATGTTTCTACTTATCTTTCCCTAGAAGCTTTCCAGCAAACACAACAATTATTATTCATAATTCTCAATAATCAATAAAATATTGCTCAAGCCTTTCATTGCTAAGATTACATGCAAAGAGGCATGGAGAATGTTATCTGTGGTTCATCCACCAAGAATCTTAATGGAATAGCTTTTGGAACCACAAAACCATACTGAATACTGTGGAGACACCCAGACTTCCTTCTTCCAAGGCCTTGCTGAATTGCTCTGCAAAGTGAAGAGTTGAACTGATATTCTGAAAAAAACAAAAAACAAAAAACAACCCAGTGGAGAAAGAGCAGTTCCTAGAGGCAGTCTGTGGCTTGTACATGGGCATCCTCATGGGTCTTCCTGACAGAGGGGGCACTACCTGGTCCCCTCTTGTCTGGGGATGCCAAGCAGACTGTGCCTTGGCAGTCACACCTCAGTGCTTTTCAGTTCCCATGACAAGCCTCTGAATGCTCCAGAGGTCCTCCAGCTCCTGTTCATAAAGTTGTTGGTAAATCTTCCAAGGCTGCTGTCGTATCTGCGAGCTCTTCCACCATGTCAGAGGACTTCCTGCTGAACTAATTGCCTGCTGAACTTCACCCTGTGTTTGCTCGCTCATCTCCTTAAGCGGGCAGGAGTTGCTCTAAACCTTGCAATGTGGGACAGCACGACCCTTTGCCTTTGCTTCTCTGGAACAGGACCAGCACTGTTACAGTAGATCTTTTTCAGCCATTAGAGTTCAACACTGCTTGCCAGAATGAAACTTAAATGACAGGAAAAGTCACAGGAAGTAAGCAGCCCACTTACCGGCATTGCCTAATACCCTGTACCCAGCATAACTTGGCGGGGTCCTCAGCACAGGAAAGCACCTGCAGGTGATGTGCCACTTACTGCTCATTGTTATTACACTGTTCTCATTAGCTAGTAGCATATGTGCATGGCAAATACATATCATCACCATGAGTGCTCATGAATTACAGATAGGATCTTTCAGCGCTGTGATTCCCCCTCCCTATCCTGTTCAGTTCCTGAAGTGCTAGACCCCTACTACATTTTTTAATAGAAAAGTTGAAGGCCCCCCATAGAGTAGGTTTGTTTAACTTCACTTATCTAATCTGACTCATATTTGCTGTATAAATGCTCCCCATTCTAGCTCATTTTATCTCCACTGAAATAGCCAACACTGCCCAGCCAAGCTAGGTAGTCAAGCTAATGAATTTCAGCTTATACTCTAATATCATCTTTCTCAAAATTTCCCAAAGTTTACATCCCATTGTAAACACATAATCATTTGACTGCAGAGAATTGGACACTGGCATTCAACTCAGTTTGTTTCAAGTGGCTTTCTAGACTTCAAATAAGCAATGGCTAGTTTTCATCCACCGAGTAACTTTTCCATCTTCCTAATCAGCACCCTGATCCTTTTTGGGTGGATTACCTCTTCCTTTTATATGTAAATTTGGTGGGACTGTAGCCCCTCCTATCACAGAAACTGGAAGCTTAGCTCCTTTTCCCTCTCATCTTGTTAGCACAGTCATTGTGCTAAGACCTCATCCAGGCAATGCACTCTCAAGACTGAATCCTGAATGACCCAGAGGTGGCAGCTTTGTCTCACTGAGACTGACCCAGCTATGGCCTCATTCCTATACTCCAGGCCTCCTGACTGTGGAGCAGTCTTAGTTTCTGCCTGTCCCTACTTCTCTGGGCTTTCTGTCCATCTGTGAGTACCCCATAGGTGCTAGTAAGCTCTCCTTTACTTCTCCAGAATCTGTCTGTTGCTTGCACCATAGTTCTCAGACTAACCTACCAAGACAATGGAGGAAAATAAACTTCTAACTCAATGAATATCTCTTCAGCCTGCAGGAGAGCTCAATAAGCTATTAATTATCCCAGGTATATGCAGATGATTAACATGTATCATTTTATGCTGCTGGCATTTCCCATGGACTAAACAATGGCCAGTGTGCTGATATGAATCATTTGAATAGTTTTCAACCTACTTGACTATTCTGGACTTTATTCATCAGCATAAAAAATAAACACAGAGGCTTTGTTTTTATTAGCTTAGACTGTGTGGCCCAGTTGAGATGGTTGTACTTTAGTCACACCCAGTCTCAGTGTTCCTGCTAAAAGCCTTCGGTGGATTGATTCCCCTTGCCTTCCCAGAACAGCTATGATAAAAAGTTTCCCACTTTACCCATCCTTTAGTGTCACCTATGGAAATAAATATAGTCCTGGCTGTGCTAATGGGAAATGAGCAAGAGGTGAGGACTGGAAATGCTAGATTGAGGCACCAGGGAAAGGGAGGGAGGAACATCACCCACCTGGACAGCAGAGTGGGAGATGCGGGCAGAGAGAGGGTGAGAGGTGGGCAGGGAGAGAACCTCCGTGAGTGGGTACAGACAGTGCCTGGGCCGCCACTTGTAGGTTTGATCCCTGAGAGACCCTCACATTATCAACTTTAGTAGACATGCAGATTGCATACAGGCCACCCGAGGGAGGAGTTTGTGATGGCACCTGCCAGGGAGGGGGAGGGGCAGATGAGGAGAGCAGATGGAGCCCTCCTTAGAATGCTCACTATAGAGGCATCTATTTCCCCCAAGGCTGTCTCTCATGATGGCAGCAAAAAAGAGCAGACTGCCAGAGCAGGTGCCTCACCGAAGCTTGTTTATCAGTTGGTCTCCCTGCTGCTTTCCAACATTTGGGGAATCCGCTTCCACAGGGAACAGCTCATGGGGCAATGTGCCAGAGACAGAGGGCTGAGATCTCTGTCCTAGACCCCTGATGTAGAGCCTTTTAGGGATGAGTGCCCAAACTGCAACCCAAAGCCCACTTAGTTATCGTGAAGTTCCAACCCTGCAGTTGAAACTGAATATCAAGGTTTTAGCTTAGGAAAAACCCTCATACACTGATATCATTTGCTTTAAAACAAAAACACAATAACAGAGTTGTCAGTGATACAAACAGCCCACATGCAGGGCACACGTGCCATAAGTTTGCCACCACTGGTCCAGATGGACCAAGCCCCAAAGACATACACAGTGCAGGTGCAGGAAGAACTGAATACCTATTTGAGGCTGGAAAGATGCCCGCTGAGATAGAGAGATGTGGCTGGCAGGTAAAAGAAAAGCTGGGCTAGCTAATCAGTCAGTCCTAAATGCAGCTCTGTGGTACACAAGGGTCTCGACAAGGTTCCCAGTTGGCTCAGGAAGGAACTTGATTTATTTACCTTTAAAAATCTTTTACTCCTTTGCCCATATATTGTGGGTGAGAATCAG
Source organism: Chinchilla lanigera (assembly GCF_000276665.1). Taxonomy (NCBI): domain Eukaryota; kingdom Metazoa; phylum Chordata; class Mammalia; order Rodentia; family Chinchillidae; genus Chinchilla; species Chinchilla lanigera. The sequence continues at coordinate 27,236,065 of NW_004955425.1, read as the reverse complement.
AAAACAGTGAGGCTCGACTCTGGTTAAGATGCTGTCATGGCCCAGTACCCCCTCCCCCACCCAGGGTTTTCCTTTGAAGGGATCTGCTAACACACTTGCAGATTCCTGACATGCACACAGTGACGTTTCTGGACAGATGTAATGTCCCATTTCTTCCTCTTTAAGCTCTCTGTAAACTGCCATCCTCGCCAAAAAGCCAAAAGAGAAAGCACACCTTTCTTCTCAGTGACACTGTGCTCTAAGCCGTTCACATAAGTGCTATTGCAGCAGTTCAAAGGAGTTGTGTCCTCAGAGTGCAGCTGGGGATGCCCCATAGGATAAGGAAGGCTGCATTTTCTTTTTATTGTGGGTGAAGTTGAAGTGTTGTTTCTAGAACTAATTTAAAAAAAAAAAATTCTTCAAGGAGAGTCTTCGTAGTACTAAGTACTGCACCCAAACTTGCACTGACCCAGGCTGCTGGTGGGTAGGTAAGCCCTGCATCTGCTCAGAGGAGGATGCAGTTAGTCACCCTCTGTGATGGCTACTTTGGAGGTGCCTTGCTAAGGAAAAGAAAGCAGAAATTAATGAATAAGACTCAGTCCTTGCCCTTTAGAAATGTATAATTTTTTTTTTTTTTTTTTTTGGTTTTTCCCCGGTACCGGGAACCGAACTCACGACCTTGCGCTTGCCAGGCAGGCGCTTTTGCGGCTGAGCTAAAACCCCAGCCCCTAGAAATGTATAATATTGACAGAGATTTGTGAGGGAAGCTAGAGCCTTGGGCAAAAGAAAAATATGTTTCTACTTATCTTTCCCTAGAAGCTTTCCAGCAAACACAACAATTATTATTCATAATTCTCAATAATCAATAAAATATTGCTCAAGCCTTCATTGCTAAGATTACATGCAAAGAGGCATGGAGAATGTTATCTGTGGTTCATCCACCAAGAATCTTATGAGAGAAAACAAAAGGTTTATGAGAGAAAATAAAGGACAAAAGTCAACATGGGGTCCATCTTGGTTACTTTTCTCTCATTGCTGAGACAAAATACCCAAGGCCCAAAATTAAGGAAGGAAAGGTTTATTTAGCTCGCAGTTTGTGGAGGTTTCAGTCCATATCAGCTGGCTCTAAGGTAGGGTGGCATGGCACAGGGGTAGCACTTCAAGGTGGTAGAAGACAGCAAAAGCAACACGAGCACGAGTGGAGGGGGGGCAAGCCTCTTTTCCTCCCTTATATTGTGTATCAGCTCTCTGTCCACACCTACACCACCTCCATGCCCTCCTCTTCCACAAGCTGAGGATGTCCACAAAGTAAGGACCCTGGTCCCCTGCTGAATCACCCAACTGAACTTTTAAACTTCTCAAGTTGACACAATGAACAACATCCTACAGCAGTAAGTAAGTGTCCTTTTTACCCCAGGATGTAGAACTGCTGAGCTACTTAGTTAAGCTTCTAGACTCCTCAAGTTGGCACAATATATCAACCATAACAGGATCTTACCATACTAAGCACCCAGCAGCTTGAAAACCAGCAAACCACAGCATGGATAGTCCCTTTGCCAAGACCAACAAGGTAGGAGGGGAGGGGACAGAGTTTTCTGGTTCTCAGGAGTCTACACGAGCCTTTCCTTGTGGCCTTAAACTCAGCTGAGTGCCCTCTCTAGGCACTATTGAGACTGAGAACCTTAAGTAATCCTCAGGGTGGAATCACTCACTTGGAAAGCAAAAAGACTATAGGGGCTTCTGTTCTTGAAAAATTATGTTTGCACTACTTCTGGTTGTAATCATTTAAATCGGGTTAATTCTTACAGTCTATGACTAAGTACATTTTGTTCTAATGTTAAGGGCAGTAACAACCCAAAATACTTATGCTAACACATTTAATCCAGGAGGACTGGGGGACAGGAGAAGTAGCTACAAAAGGCTACTTGCTCCCTCCCAGGCCAGGAGGAGCACAGCAGGGCCCCACCCCAGTGCACTGCCAAGATTTTTTCACTGGGTGCTGCGATTTCAGCCAAGTTTTCAGATACTTGTCAAGGCGCTGAAGAATTTCAATCTCATGCTGTATCTGAGGTCAGCATTTCTCACATCAGCTGGTGATCCAGGACAGACAAGGGCAGTGGGTGACCATCCGAGGAACAGCATTTCCAGAGGGACAGTCTCTGAAGCACTGAGTGTGCCCTCAGGGGAAGTGTTTTGTAACCTTTGGAAACCACCTTCTAAACACGAACTCCCTTCCCACTGCCTCGAGGTGCCTCTTGGAGGACACTGCCCACCTTCTCCAGAGACCGAGGTGGACTTGGGAAGCAGGACTGGAAAGTCACCCCCGGCTCACTGGTTCCCCCCGCCCAGAAGCAGCAGAATCAGGCAACATCCAGGGCAGGAGTCCAGCGCTTAAAGCGTTAACTCGCGTTTTTTCCAAAATGTGTTTCTGGTTAGTTTAAAGAAGGATAAACAAGATTTAATAGCTGGCAATGAATCACATTTTTTTTTCTCCCTAAACACTATTTGGATCCACTCAAACGCCTGTCATTCTACTTTTGTACAAATAAATAAATCTCCTTTTCTTTTGTGCATTTTTCTCTGTCTTCCATTTCCTAAAATACAATTTGTTTGACGGATGAGTTAAGCAGTTCTGAGGTTTGTTTTGGGCTGTGTAGGCAACTGGGCTGTTTTCTCATCATAATTCAGTGGGACAGGGTTATCACCCTCGCAAACACCACACCTCATTTAGAACCAGAAGCCCCTCCCGCAAAGGCAGCACTCGCTAATTTGGCGGTGTGAGTTTCAGTTGTTACACTCCTGTTTGCATCTCTGCTCTGCCCTCGGGCTCTCATCCTGCCTTAGTCACACCTGGGGCACATAGACAGTCTGAAGGGAAATTATAGGCAAGGTGGGAGGTAACAAGACGCACATAGATAGGTCTAACCTCCACTCAGGCTTGGGCATTCCAACCAAGAACTTCACAAATACACAGTAACCCCACTAGCATTTGAATGCAAAATTAACCCACACAAACCACACAATCATAATTTTTTTTTAAAAGACAGACAAAGACTTGTGAAATATTTGAACTGAAGTTAAAGCTATGCGTTTTCTAAAGTAATTATTCTGGAATAAGACTGCACTAGTCTCCAAATAGACATGTCATTTGGTTTCAACTCCTTGGTCAAAAGGAGAAATACCTTTCAAATAGCTGGCTGGTAGAATGAAAGATGAAGTAGTTCTATAAAAATGTAAGCTGAAGGTCTTATTTAAAGTTCTCCTCTCAAAGGGAGGGAGAGCCTTGATGAGCCTGTTCCAAGTGCTCTGCTGGTGCTATTTAAAATCGGAACGCTGTTACTGAGGAGAAAAGCAGAAAGCTCCCAAGTGTGGGTAAACTGAGAACCCAGAAGTAGCTCCTCCTTCTGCTGGTCCCCAGGGAAGAGGAGGGAGGAGCAGGTATCCATCTGTCATCCTACCTCTCCCCCAAGCTCCTCACCCAGCCTTCACCGTCAGGCCACAGCCTCAAGATTCCCTGCTCCCTATTTCAAAAGATTTTCTTTCTACCCTAGTAGTATTAAACCTGTCTTTCAGTTCTTATGTGTGGTATTGATGGCAGTATGGTTTACAAACCTGTAATTATTGAAATACACAAGCCGGGCGTGGTGGCACATGCCTGTAATCCCAGCACTCTGGAGGCTGAGGCAGGAGGATCATTGCAAGTTCAAGACCAGCCTGGGCTACAAAGTGAG
>NW_004955425.1:27206275-27232212 GCF_000276665.1 Chinchilla lanigera | reverse complement strand
TCTCAGTGTCTATGGTATATTAGATAGGCAATCAATGACACAGTGAACGGTCACATGAACAAAGGAATACCAAATAGCTTTGACTAAGCATCAGTTAATTCCCTTTCCCAAGTTTCATATATCAGCCATATATAATAAAATATGTATTTGAAATATTGAATTAGTATGATTTCTACTTAGTTGAAATGTTGCAAACAGCTTATGGGACACCATTGTTACATCCACTCAGCCCTAGGGACCAGGAAACTCAAAGTGGTCAGAACTGGCCCAGGTTAATGGTCCTCAGACTTGAGCATATACTGAAATTACAGGGATGGCTTCTTACAACAGAGTGGAGGACTCCCAGCACCGGGGCGCTGATTCCACAGGACTGGGGTGATGCTATTTTTCTAGGCAATAAATGATTCTCTGTGCCTCTGTCTCTACCACTTGTACCAGCTCTGCCATTGGTTAAGTTGTGTGACCTTTGGTAGATCATTTATCCACCTCATAAAGCCCCACAAGGATGGGGAATGACAATGACTTCTTATATCCATGTAATACGTCAAAGTGCTCACCCTGGGTCATTTCCATGATTGCATTTCTTTCAACCTTCTTCACAGGGATGTGAGATAAAAGTGAGCAAAGAAATAAATATAATGGTTCCTTGGAAAAGCTAAAGTGCTACAGAAGTCCACAGGTCATCATCGTCTTCTCCTCTTTACTCTTTCCAATCCCACCTAAGCAGATGCTAACTTTATATCAGGTGTGGCCCACAGGTGTCTTCCCAGTGGGAAGACTTCTTGTGTAGAAATACTGAATACTAATTTAAGGAAACAATCCCCTGAGTTAGATAACATGAAAAATAGCTGAACAGTATGACGCTTAGTGGTTTGTAACCTGGAGGATTTTCTGGGCATTCTGCTAAGAAGGACTGGCATCTATTTAGTATCTGTGCACTGTTTCTACCCGCTGATGCCACAACCACCAGAGTTGCATCCTGGGGAACAGCACACTCACATGGCCTGGCTGTTGGCAGTGCCGACTCCCACATTAATCAATCTGACATCTGGAACTGACCTGAGGCACCCCCTTTGCATTGCCACAGATGCCTTTAGTTTCAGCTGTCAGCAAAGAGAGGATTCGATTTAGGGTGCCAGGTTTACACCACACAATCTCCATGGAAGGCTGAGTGCTGTATTAATAAAGAAGCTGAATAATCTGGGAGTGTGGGTAAGACAAAAATTTCTCTTTGTAATCTGTCAAGTCAGACCTACACCAGAAAGGCATTTCACCCACAGCAGCGAAGTCACTGTGGTTGGGCAGACCCGGCTGGATTCTCTTCTCTGTCTCCTTGGAGTGCATATTTTGCCCAAACTCTATGCAATAGCAGCAGCCACTTTGAAATCCTTTAGCACCCCGTGGTTTGCTGCGGCCACGGCTCACCCCAGCTTTAATGGCGCCGGGAAGGATGTCAAACCTGTGCTTAGCCGAGTCCCAAAGCTACTTAGGCACTAGAGTGATTAGCAATTCACTCCTCATCATCATGGTGACGGCAGCATGGGACTGGATGGTGGACACAGTATCAGTTGCATCCCTTTTTCTTTCAGGTTTTCATGCTTCTAATATGGAAAATGAGAACCAGGACATTATGCAGAAGAGCTGCTCGTTAGAAACTGCTCTGTGATGTTAGGATGTAGCAGGCAATAAAGAACCAAAATTTACCTCATCAAGTAAAAAAAAAAAAAAGCCTGTAGATAACATTGTAAATCATCCTGGAGACAAATGTCTGCTTGGCTTGTCACCCACCATTTCACGGCATTGATTTCGCAAAGCCTAAAACCATAAGGAACCCAAGCCAGAGCGGAAGGGTGTCCTGACCTCCCATGTTCACTGATTTAATTTTCCCCTCCAAACACACGCAGCCCCATAATTAGAACATTTACCAACCATAAAGGCAATTTAAACTCTGTACATGTGTGTCTGCATGTGTGGAAAAGCTTGAGCTGAGATACGGTTTCAATAAAAACAGTCCTTCTGCGCTGATTAGAATGTGTAAAGAGGAAATTGTTTATACCACAATCTACTCCAAACTGGTGTTGGCAGCAACACTCCTGGCTAATAAATGTCAATAGGAAAGCTGCAAGGGAGTAAGAAACTCCTCACAGTCTGGAAACCCAGAGCCCCGTCTAAAGCTCTACGTCCAACTCCTTTGCTCTGTCTAGCTGAGGGCTGTCACAAGCCCTTGACTGAATCTCATACCAGCATATTTATTGACCAAGTCCATCCCCAGAAGGGAAAGAGTTTCTAAAGGAAAGTTCAGAGTTCTGCAATGTCTGGGGAAAGTTTTTATTCTCCATCCCTTAAAATACTAGTAGTTTCCTTCTCTATCTTCAGAAGCATTAAGAATGAGAGTATTGGATTGACTGAAAACTAGCATGGCATTTTGTCTTTTCTGATGCTCCTATAGGTCCTATTTCTCCTCTCTTGTTGGTTTATAAAAACCAGAAGCCAACCACTGTCCATGGGTCCCCATCCTCCCCTCTATCCATGCAGACCCAGAACAGCCCAGGGTAAGACCTGCTGGGGCAGCAGGACTCGGGTCAGTGGTCACACTGGAGAACAAGAGGGAGGAGGAAGGGCACACACAGAAGAGCTGAGTGCTGTGAAAAGTTATGTGTGGAAACGGACACTGTATCCAGGGATAGGGGGAGGGTGTGGTACAGGCCTGTCTGCTGGGAGGGACAGCAGTGTCACCCATGTCATTCCACAGAGGGTCTTTAAAGAGAGAGCTTAAGTACTATGCATGCGTGACCAGCAGTCTGGTGAGTTGCAGAAAGATCTCTGAAAGCTGTGTAGTTGTCCCCTTCAGGTTGGCCATGGGGTGACTGCACCAGTTGAGCTGGATGAGGATGGAAGGGGCAGCTGACCTACAATAACAATATTAAAACAGCAACAGTAATAATTATAAATCCATGCTACATGCCAAGCACTGTTCTAAGCCCTCCTCATTTATTAGTTCATTTAATTATAACCACTGCCCTGGGAAGTAGGTATCATTCCCATTCCTATTTCACAGATGAAGAAACTGAGGCACAGCGGTGTGTGAACTTCCCACGGTCACAAGGCACTGAAGGCAGACTCAGTGGGATTCAGGGGCCCTAGAGTGGTTTTTTAGTAGCTGCTCCAAACCACCCAGCACAGGTGGTACTGATCCAAGCCTTTTGCACACACTCACACACCCAGTGCTCACTGCACCATGGTGTGGCCACGTCCTGCAGAGATGGGCCCTGAGCGCTGAGGATAGGTAAGGGCTGCTGTGAGAAGACCCCAGGCAGGCAGGTCCGAGACTGTGCTTGAAACCACTGCTCCATCCTGCCTCTCCTTATGCCTAGCAAAGTCCACTGAACTCCCGCGTGACCCTCTTCCGTTTGTCCTGTCCATCACACTTTCTCCGAAGCGGGTCTCTGCTAAGATCTCTGATGCACTCATTCTCCAGTGTCTAAGTGTTCCCTTATGTGTCCCTGTGCTGCCAGATGGGATGCAACACCCTGGGACCAGGTAACTGTCCCTCTCAGGCTTACCCAGCTCTTCCCTTGCGTCTGAGTCACAGCTAGTGACGGCTATGTACACTCAAGTGAAGACCAAGAGAGAGCCCACACAATTCCTTCTGACACTTCGGACTCCAGCAAAATTCCAGATACTGGGGTTTGCTCCTAGTGCACTTTCAATACAGTCAGTGTTTTCACACCTTATTTCACTTCATTCTTGTTCCAACTCAGTGAAGCAGCGATATGTGTCTCTAATCTTTGCTGAAAAGCTAGTTTCAAGAAAAGCTGAGTGGTCCAAGATTGTACATCTAGTAAAAGGCACAGCTGGGACTCAAAATCCATGTCTAGAAGGTGATGCTCCACAAAGAACAAAATAACAAGTGCTTTTTAAAAAAATCACCCTTCAGCTTGTGGAACAAGAATGCTTATGAGCTCAAATGGAGCACATGGCGTCAACTCACCCATGCAGAGCAGAGCTCCCGTGCTGGGCAGGACAGGCACTAAGTCACTTTATTTCTTCCACCTCTCTTCTCAAGTGACTTTGGTCTCTGCACTCCTCCCTGATGAGCATTTCTGGGGAGCTGAAAGCAGAGGATCCTCCACACAGTGCTTTCTCCAGAAAATATCATTCCTCTGGTTCTCCTGAGAGCGCTGGTTAACTGACTGTCCAGGGGCTATGAAAGATAGTGCTTTTTGTTTTATTTTCCCCAGATAGTTGGGGGAATGTTGTTCTGGGCTGGTGTTCAGGGGCTTTATGTTTCTTGTTGCTATAATGGTGTTTTGCTATAGTGGTATTACCAAATTTTGGGAAGTTTTCTAAACCATTAACCATGCACCCAGGGGTGACCATTAAAATGACCGGGACATTTTTATATACCTTCAAAATAAATGTTGAAAATACACAGTTTGCAAGACGGGCAAAGCTAACTTAGCTAAAGAAACAATTTGAAAGTTTCTTTCAGAATCTGAGCAAAAATTCATGCCTGAAAGAAGCCCAAAGGATAAAAGTTCTGCCCATTTTAGGGGGGACATAGTTCTATATAAGAATATGATTTTACAATTTCTCCAGGTACCCCGATGAAAGAAATACAGGCAGAAAAAATTAGGTATGTATGCATTAACTATGCCATATCTGATTGATGTATGATCATTAGTTTTTTAGAATCAAAATATGCATGATTTTTTTTCTTTCTTTTTGAAACCCATTCCTGCAGAGAGGTGTCACAAGCTGAAACTTCTGGGTCCCCCACCCAGGCCTTCTTCCTCTCTTCCCCCTTACCCCACCCACAACTTGCCAGGAACATGGCTTCTCTAGTTGAGTGCTCTACTAACTGCACATAACCTCTACCCTAGGCTCCCTGTCATCCCTGAAAACTCATAAAGGTAGTTTTCCAAAAGGGAGAAAATGGCTGCCACATGTTCTGTGTGGTGGGCAAAATTAAAATGAATAAATGAATACATATAGGGGAGAAATATAAATTATATAGTGAATAATTTCATTAATGGGTAAAAATTCAACTGCTTAGCTGGGTATGCTGGCTAATGCCAGCTGGAGGCTGGGGCAGGAGGATCACTGTGAGTTTGAGGCTAGCCTGGGCTACACAGTGAATTCAAGGCAAGCCTGAACTCCATAGTGAAACCCTGTCTTAAAAAGACAAAAAAAAACAAAAAAAAAAACAAAAAAAAAAAACAAAAACCAAAAAACCAGCTGCTTACACGTTGAAACACTGACCAAAAGATTAAATGTGTATTTCATTTGAGATATTTTAGGAGTAAGTAGGATAGTGGGGGCCCAGACTAGGAGGAGACAGGGAGGTAAACACAGAGGTGAGCCACATCCTGTGCAGCTCTTGAAAGTCCCAGGGGGAGGACGGTGGAGGACGAAAAAGGAAGACCAGAGTCAGAATGCAGAAAGCTGAGGGCAGGTGGAGCCCCCTCTCCTGATGGGAGAAAGGAACTGCCCCAAATCTGCAGGGCATTTATTTATACACTCAGCAAGAGGTTGATAACAATTGAAACCCTCGCCTATGGGCTCTGTTCAGGTGCTCTGTGTTCTCAGGGCTGGCCTTGCTCTAGCCCCACATGTGTAATTCATCTCCAGCTCAGCTGCTCCCCACAGGGGTGCCAAACCCAGTCATCTGCTAGGCTCCTCTGGGATCTTGTAGGGTACCTACCAGCAGTGCTGACCTTGGCCTGGGCCCTTTCTATGACACCAGGGCCTAGGCTCCTTGTGTATGGTTACAGTTACAGAGTGGGGTGGTTAGGGTAGAGTGTCAACTTGATTAACTTTGGGATACACCCAGAGGATCAGTGGAGCACACTTGGTGTGTTTGGGGAACAAAGGAGGCATGACTTTGTGCACTATATATGGCCCCTGGCCCATTTTCTTGCTGGCACTGTTCCCCTGCTCTGCTTTCCACCTACCATGAACTAAGTAGCTTTGCTCCACCGGGCCTTTCCACTAAGACATTCCTGCCACTAAGACATTGGTGCCAGATAACCATGGACTGGACCCCTTAAAACGTGAGCCAACTTAAATCTCTCCTCCTTTAAGTCGTAGGTCTTGGTTAAGGTATGAGGAAAGCAGGTTTTACATTAACTGGACTTAAACTATTTTTTAAATGATAAAGCAGATGGGCCCTATGAGCTGTCCTATCATTATTCCCATTATTAAGGGAGGGTGAATCTTCCTGTAGCAAAACACTATGGAAAGCTACTCAACAATGAAGTCTTCTGCCAATGACAGAATGGATAAGACAATGACCATTATAAACATTCAATTAGTTCTCTGTGTGTGTGGTCTGAAAATCAGACCAAACAGAAAATGCATGTGGGGTGGGGAGGAGATGGTAGAAGGAGCCACAATCAAAGCACCAAGTGTATCCCAGTTTGTTTTTAACTCTGCCAAACTCCTTAGAGTAACAAAATCAAACACTCTGAAGCAGAAAGAACTGTTTGCTTTCAAACACCAACCAGGTAAAAAGAGTCTCAGAACTGATTAGAAACGCAATGCGTGTTCTGCTGTGGTTATTCTTAATCACATACAAAATTTCAAGCACTCTGTAAATTACTCCCAGGCAATTACAACCTTTAGATTTATCCTGCAATGGTGGCAATCCTATTGGTCAATGTCTGTCCCAGAACAGCTGTTAAATCCTAGCAGGGGAAAAAAGCAAGTGACTCTTTAGTTCATAAGCCAGCTAATTTTTCACAGATTACATCTGAATGTCACACTGATGCAAATAGCAAAGTAAGCAGCGCTAGATCAACAGCCAGAAAATGGAGTGCTCTAAGCTGCTCCCAGATAGGGGATGATGACAATGTATCTGGCACAGACCTTCCCCTGAGTTCCAAATTTGCCCCTCAGTTATTTCCTAGTGCCCAGGGCAGGGGAGGCAGAAAAGAATCACAGAGCCAAGCCAGTACCCTGCTGGCTGCTGGCTTCCCAGTCTCCTTGTTTTATTTTCTCTCCTGCATAGCCTGAAGACCACTTAGGCCACCAGAAAAGATCCCTGGGACTTGTGCTTTTCCTCATGCTCTGTCTGTCCTGGCAAGATGCCCAAGACTTCCTAATCTGCTCCCCAGCAACAATATGTAGGCTCTTCCTACTCCTAAGCAAATATCCTAAGCCCTTTAAGTGTTTCCTCCCCAAGCAAACAGAGGATCCTAAAGAGCAGAAAACATATCTTTGTGTCCTTTGTCATTGCCAGAAAAGTGTTAAGCGAATAGCAGTCTTGTAGTTAAACACAAACTGAGGAGTCTCACTGAAGTAAATTTTGGCCAGTACTAGATGTGTACAGAGAACAACAACAACAACAAAAGGGTCAGGAATGACAATTAGCCAGGCCAAATCAACCTCTGCTAAGAAACCCTGCTATACTATAACCCTGTTTTGATCACTGGCCCCCGATACGTAAGCACTACACCCAGAGATGAATCCTGAAGCTTTGTGGCTATGCTGACAATAAATACAAAGTTGAATCCTAAACTGAAAGCATGCAGACCTGCATCCAGGTAGTTAGAGAACATAAATCTAAACTTCTATTCCATGGAGGGGGAATCTTAATTATTGCATTATTTGGCTTTTTGAACTTTGAAGAGTAACACTGTTAGAGTTTTCAAGGGAATGGAGGGTAGTGGAGAAAGCTCAAGGGCTGGTGGGGCTTATTTCCTCCTCCCTTTGGGAAAGATAGAGCTGTTTTGGTGCAGATGCAGCTGTAGGTTCTGGTTAGGCCTTTGCCTCCCTGCATTCTCCAAGGGACAGGCCTCTGCCCTACCGGAGTTCGCGAAGGTCACTCCTCTACCTCAGCTGCTCAACCCAAGCCGTGGCTCTTCCTCCACACAAGAGTTTGTCTCTGATGTTATACCCTTCCACGGGAGATTTGCACCGTATTTTAGTCTAGACGTTTAAGTGAACAAGGTAGGACTGCTACCTGCATCTTCACCAAGGTAGCCTTGGTCACCATTTGTTCTGTGTGTGAATCATCTTGGTTTTCTCCTCCTCCTTATTGACTTTTCCCACCCTTATAGAGAGACTAAAAGAGCAAATTATCATGGGATGCAGAGAAAGTGATTAAATTCGTCCAGGACACTGGGACAATGAGTGGCATTAAGGCAAGAGGCATGACTTTTAGCAGTTTCATTTGCCATTTTTGTTTGATTGTTTGTTCCTAATCTTGGGACTGAAAAAGCCCGGACACCACACGCCCACCCTTCACCCAGCCCACTCCCCACTCAGTTTGGGGTCTGAGGGAAGCCCAGCAGTCTTTGAGCCTGCCACCAACCCCAGGCTCTTCACTGCTAGGGTGGATGAAGTAACACCCGCAAAATCAGCATTTGCACACATGCCAGAGGTTGATTACAGGCCTCGCAGCCAGGGCAGCCAACAGGATTTTCGAGCAATTTCTCTGATTACACAGCCTTCTGACAGCCCCAAGCACAAGAAGCCCTCACAGGGCTGGGCTCCCCATCAGCACCACCTCACAAGTCCCAGACACGGCCGCTTTAGCGACCTCAGCCCTCCCTGGAGCAAGGGGCCGGTCCCTGGGCGCGGGGGTGGGGGTGGGGTGCGGGATGGGGTGGGTGTGGGGGGGTGCTGTCCACCTTCCTGAGGCCCCTGAGGCTGCCAGACATTTCCTGAGCTGCCCATGCCTGAGGTCCATCCTCACTTTGCCGAACAAGCCAGGCCAGAAACGCAGCTAAGAACTCCGGACACCTCCCTGCGGGGTCTGGACCTGTCACTGGGGGCGGGGCGGAGGCCCCTAGCTGTCAGCCCACCGGCCTTAGGGGTGGCAGAACTAGCTGAGGCTGTGCTCCTTGTGACCCCATCGCACCGCGCCTGTGTCAGGGACCAATTGGTTTACAAACAGTTATGATAAACCTAAGATCTTAATTTCCTTTACGGGACGACCACGAGGCCCTGTAGTCTCCTGACAGACTTAATGGAGGGTTATTAGCAGTACAAAGCCTGTCGGACCCCTTGCATTAGTTCAAGGGAATACTTCGGTGTCGCACCGAAATTGCTGCGCATGTAAACTAATTTTCCCGACAGAAGGGTAAACACAGACTCGTTTGAACCGCGACATGAAAACAGATGGGATATCGCAAACAGTTTCCCAAAATACAACAGACTTCTGGGGCAATTACACGTGGTTAGCTCTGAATGGCAGAGGAAATAGTTTTCTTTGCTGCTAAATGTCATAAAAGTCACCTAAAGGCACAGGCGGAGGCCGCTTTGTTTTTTTGAGAAACTTGCTAAAATTAATCTATGCTGGAGCCCCTCGTACAACGCAAAACAACCCGCAGGCCCCAGCCCGCTCCTCGCCGCCGCCGCCGCCACCGGGTTCCGAAGGTGCCAGGACCCGGGCACCGGGGTGTCCGAGCCTGAACCCGCCCGTCCAATAAACTGGAAGAGGACGATCGTGCACCCGGCCCTCGCCAGCCTAAGGGGCCCAGCGCGCCGCCCACCCAGCCCGGCCCGGTGAGCGCCCCGCGACCCGCGCAGAGCAGGGCGGAGGCCGCCGCAGCGCAGCGCTGCGCTTGCGGGAAGAGCGGGAGGGCGCGGGGCCGCGGCGCCCGGCCCTGGCTCGGAGCGGCGCCCGCTGCAGTACGCTGCGCTCGGGGCGGGCCTGTGCCTGCGGGAGCCGGGGCTGCGCGGAGGACTTGAGCGGGGAGCGGCCACCCCGCCGACCGCAGCCCGCCTGGACCGTGGTGGCAGAGCCAGGGCGCGGGCCGAAGAGGAAGGATCGGGCCGCAAGAAGCGGCTCGCTCGCGCCTGGGAGCCGCGCGCAGGGTTCAGCCGTGTTTCGGCTGCCCTCTGACCTGACCCCGGGCCCACAAAGGCCTCCCGGGTGCGCCGCCGTGGCCCAGCCTTCCAGTCGCTGCCAAATTAATGAGCCCACGTCAGGTTGCGTTTGCAGCTCGGCCGTGAAGCAGCCGAGTGGAAAATGAGCCCGAGGCCACTTGGGAGGCTCCCGCAGGAGGGCGGTGGCGGCAGCCCGCGACCTGGCCGCCCAAGTAGGACGCGGCGGCCCAGTAGGCAGGGGGCGTCCGGGCTCCTGCGATCTGCCCTCCACTGTCACTCACCGTCTTCACTTGTCTCCTAAGGGAACAGGCCTGGCATAGGGAAACCTGCTGGTATGTGAGAAATGTATCTGCCCTACTTTATTAAAACAACACAGCTCTATACTTAATATCCCAGCAGCAGCAGAAAGCGAGGCGTGCTTGACAGCTCTCCTTGTAGGCTTGGCGCCCCTACCATGTCTTTGCAGGGCCAAGCTTACCCCTGGGCTCCCCTGCTTTGGGGACTCAGGTTTGTGTCCTTGGGAACTGGTTCCTTCTGGTGGCAGAAGACCCAGGTACCGCAGTGAATGTGTGCCCGAAGGGAGCAAAGAATGGTTCATTCCTTCCGTGGGCAAGGGTGGGTCTAGAAGGCAGACACCAGAGAGAGATTTTCAAGCTGCTGCTGAATGCCAGGTTCTAGAACCGACAATAAGGTGAAAGAGGATTTGGCATGTGTTTTAAATAAAAGCCAACCTGCTGGCTTGAAGTCTAGAAAACTGACTCCTGGACTGGTGTCCTGTTTTCTTGTTGTTCTTCAAACACGGAGATTCAGTGCAACAAGAATGACTAACCTTAAAGCCGATAAAGATTAAGGCACTGATTTTTATTATTCCTTCCAGATTTTTCAAATGTATTAAAAGAAAGCACTTTCATTTAAAAAAAAAAGCACTCGAAGGTCAGAAAAGCAATGCTCTGAAGTCACCCCTCCCCTGCAGCTGTTTGCTGTTGAGAACCCAGAAGGCTCAGGAGGAAGAACCGGTGTGGCCCTTCTCTGAGTCGTGTGTCACTCTGTGTCATCCTCACCTTTGCTCCGGGGACCCCTACCTTTGAGAAGTGGCAGGCTGCACTGCTGGCTGGTTTCTGACGACACAAGCAAGGACAGCACTGGTCACTTCTCATAACCCCCACCTTTACGCATCAGTTTCCCATGTCTAGATTCCATACATTCCAATCCTCCCAGCGCTTGGAACCCTTGCAGACCCTGCTGCACCCTCCAAAACCATACCTCCCTTTGAGAGATTAGTGCACCTAAGAAGGTCCAGCTGTCGCTGCCTTGAAAGTCTCTACTGGGGTTCTGCGGAGGAACAGAACCAGTAGAGTATATATATATAAAACCTTAAAGCTGAACATAACATACATGTCTCAGTAAGAGCTCAGTCCTTGGGAGTTGGGAGCCTCAGAATAAGAGAGATCCCAGATGTAGCCCTAGTCTGAGGCTGAAGGTCCGGAAGCCCCTTGTAGAATTGCTGGCACAAACCCATATTCAAAAGCTAAGGAATCTGGAGTCAAAAGTACATAGGCAATGGCAGCAGCAAAAAATGTACCGGGCCAGGGAAGGTTCAGTATGTGTATGTGAACTTTCTGGTTCTGCCTTTTCATTCTGTCCAGGCCCCCAGGCTGCTGGACAGTTCTGTCCACATTGAGGGCTGGTCTCCTTGCTCATCTGCTGACCCCCACACCAGTTGTCTTTGGACACACCCTCACAGACACACCCAGAGTGTGCTTACCCTCTGCAATCAGGCAGTTCTCAAGCCAGTCTACTTGGCAACCAACCGAGATTAACTAGCACAGATCGTGCACATGTAAACTGTGATGTACTATAGCTACCTTTTTAGATAAGCCATCCATCTTCTCCTTAAAATTTAAGCTCTTTGAATGCAAGGACCAAGATTAATTATCTGTGTTGCTTTATGGCAGATAAAGAAATGTTATCTAGGGGCTGGGGATTTAGCTCAGCGGCAAAGCACCTGCCTGGCAAGCACAAGGTCATGAGTTCGGTTCCTGGTACCAGAGAAAATCCAAAACCAAAAAAAAAAAAAAAGAAATGTTATCTATGTTCACTGGATGCTAATTTGAGTAACAAGGCCCCCTCTAAAATGCAAATAAATCGAGTTGTGTTGGGGGGAGCTACCAATCCTTCCCTTGTTATTAATTCCTGCTTCTATATTACATCAGTAGACTTCAGATAGAGAGAGAACACAGATTAACGCCAATGCCCAGGACAAGTTTTAGCTACTCAGAGGCAGTGACACCAGGGTGACACAGTCACAGTGTGAGGTCTTTGGCATTCTGTTCTGAAAGAAAGGAAGAAAGAAAGAAAGAGAAAGAGGGAAAGAAAAAGCAAAAGAAGTAGGGAAGGAAGGGAGGGAGGGAGAGAGGGAGAAAGACAGAGAGGACTGGGGAATGTAGCTCAGCACTCCCTGGTATCAATCCCCACTACCAAAAACATAAATGAAAATAAAATAAGATAAAAATCCCAGAACTTATTGGATGAATTCTCAGACTAGAAAGCCTAGTTTGGTGCCCAACACAAAGAGTGAGAAAAGACATATCAAAACACAAATCTTAAAATCTCAGAAACTGCCCACACCAAGTAACCATACCAAAATTAGGAATCAGAGGGCATTGGCCCTGTCAAAAGTAACACTGGAAGTGAAAAGCAAGGAGAGCAGAGCCTTTCAGTTCTAAGAAAAGTTATTTCTACTCTAGAATTCTACATCCAGGTTACTACACACAGTGTGCAGATAAAATATAGACATTTTCAGACAAGCAAAATTCTCAGAACTTTGTCTCCAATGTACCCATAACAGACACTGATGAATTACCTGATACCCCCATCTTTCTTTCATATTAATTTTCTCATGAATCACACAGCCACATGATTCCGGGAAGCCAGGCCTCTGCTCAGCCACAAGAAAGGACTTTGGTTAATCTAGACAAAAAGCTGTTAGGGACCCTGGCCAATGGTTGGCCTAGAAATGGACATGTGACTCAGTTAAGAACAGTTAAATCTGAGGAAAAGTCTACTAGAAATATGGAAAGGTACCCCCACACACATACTTTTACAGGGGACATAATGAAGGGGCTTAACTCTTGCAGGCTTTGCTTGCAGTGGTGTGAGAACGTGACACTCTGAGTTGTCATAGTTACCTTAGGGCCACAATGGAAGAATACCAAGGATGGAAGAGAAAGAAGAAAAAAATCTGGGTACTTGGTGATGTCCCTGAACTATTGCATTAATCAAACTTAAAATTGGCCTGCACCCAGACTTTTTGTTATGTGAGTGCCAGGAAGCAAATTCTGTATTGGGGTTCATCTTTCTAGCTGAATTGAATGATGAAAGCAACAATATTCATAAAAATGCCACCACTGATTGAGTGCTCAGGCGCTCTTTTATAATTTTTTGATGAATGAATACTCCTGTGAAGTCAGTACATTATTTCCAGTTTCCAGATAAAGATATATAGGTTCACACATGCATGTGATGAGCCAGTTTTGTATCTATCACTCTCCGATTCCAAAGATACATATTTAATGCCAATTCTGCACTCAGGGGTTATCGGGTGATCTCAGATAATAGAGAAGCACCTGTGTGCACCAGGCATGGGAAAATATTTGTAAACAAAATATACTGAATTCAAATATATGCTTAACAACCACTTTGAATTCCCTTAGCTATTTGTCAATATCGTTCAGCTTGATGGTAACCAACTCTCAAGATTGTCTCCCAGTGATTTTCTCTTCCTGGTAGTTACACTTTTGTGTTGTCCACTCTCATATAAGGTTGATCTGTGCAACAAGGAAGACCTCACACAAATGACAATGTGTACCTTCCAAGCTTGTGTCACAGAACGCATCGTGGCTTCTGTTTGGTGTCATTAGATCACTCACTTTGGGGAAGTCAGTTGTTATATTGTATGTACTAAATAAGCAACTGGAACTGCTTGTCAACTTCCATGGTGGTGAGCTCTTGTGGAAGCATCCCTGCAGCCTAACAAAACCTCCAGAGGACCACAACCCCTTCCAACACTTGCTCCCTAGCCATGTGGTTCTGTCACTTCTGAATTCTCTATTCAGAGAAACTGTGCAATAATAGGCATTTATTGTTTCAAGCCGCACAGTTGCCTATAACTTAACAGGCTGGTAATTAAATAAGCCCCCCCTTAAATTTAATGGCAAAAAAAAAAAATCATTGTCAATTGGTCAATCACTTTGTGTGCTTCAAAGGGGATATGTGGACCTCACCACAACCTCATAAAAGAAATAGGGGAGGTGCCAATTCAGAGAACTGATTGTTCAACAAACTTGCGCAAGGTCTTCCAGGGGCAAAAAGAACAGAAAAACATTTAGTCTGTGCCATCAAGTCTTGCTGGTGTCCTTGTTTAGAAGCTGGTTTACACTGAAAGACCTGGAGAGTCAATACAAAATAAAACAGAATGAAAAAAAAAAAAAAGCTTTAACTAAAGCCCCGACTTCAAAATACCCTGCCAGAGGTAGTCAGCATCTGTAACACTCCCGCTGCTCCCGGCGTTCCTGCCTCTCCCGGATCTCGTAACACACAAGAGTTATGGTCTTGGATCTGACCCAAAACTAGATAGTCATCAATTTTGAGAACATTCATATATTTTGAACAGTGAAACTGTTAATGGTTATGGTGTTTATAGCTTGGGTTTAAATGGGAAACTAATAAAGATAAAATCTCTGTTTGATAAGGTGCTCCAGCCTCATCAATGGAAACTTTCCTGTTGCACAGTGAGCCTCTGACTCCCTTACTGAGCCCCCCTTCCCTGCTCATTCCCAGAAAACACAATTAGGAGGGAGCTCAAACTAATGGAGCAGATGTGTCTCTCCTAGAACTAATATCAAGGCGGCAAGTGCTCCTTCCAGACAATAATGAGAAAGCGAGTGAGTAGCTGAGCCTGCTTTTTGTTAAGCATGAGCCCTATAGAGCTTGTTTTGGTTTCCTGTTTACTTTGAAAGAGCAAGCGGAATCTCTGGGGCCAAAACTGCTCTGACACAAACCTCAGTTGATGACCTTGGCTGGAGTTGGGGCAAGCCTTGCAAACGAAGCCTTGTCTTTGGTCCAGCGGCAGTAAAGTTGTAGCGCACGTGACCTCGCAGGAGCAGTCATCTGCAGCGGGGAACTTGGCAGGAAGGCAGCCTGAGTGTGTTTCTTAGAAGTAATGTGCG
The DNA here is from genome assembly GCF_000276665.1 of Chinchilla lanigera. Classification (NCBI taxonomy): domain Eukaryota; kingdom Metazoa; phylum Chordata; class Mammalia; order Rodentia; family Chinchillidae; genus Chinchilla; species Chinchilla lanigera. Next base: position 27,217,150 of record NW_004955425.1, on the reverse strand, counting down.
TTCAAATCTAAAATGGGCTCTGAAGCACATACCCATCTGCAGTCAATGTTGCTACAGGTGTAGGATGTTGTGGTTTCTAACATCTTACACATGTTCTCTGAACAATACCTCAAGTGTCTTTGTTTCTGGCTTGTGTGGTTTCCTGCATTTCCGGTAGTGGATCTTATGCAGAAAGGCAGCTGCCTGCAAAGTATTATTAAAAAATACATATAAAGACACACCTGCAGAGGATGGGGTTGGCTCTGAAAGAAACTGAGCCTGAGCCTGGAGCAGGATAGAATCTGGGACACTTGTCTGAGAAGCTGAAATAAACACGGTGTTATCGATGTCCAGGCCTGAGCAGCCTCCAGGAACCCGCAGGAATCCCTCCAGTTCTCCACTCTTAGGCTCTGTAGTTGACTAAATAACAGAAATATGGATTAATAATAGCCAGTAAGTCTGATGGTTAAGAGAAAGGAAGCACCTATTGAGACATGCCATGGGACAAAGAAAAAATATTGAGAGTTTTTTGGGTATGATTCAACCAAATAATGCATCAAGCAAGTTTTGGCACTGAAGCCCTGGGAGCCAGAGATAGTCCTAGGACGCAGCAAATTGATAAATGCCCAGGGATGGAGCTTGGTACTAAACAGCCGGGTGGTACTTTAAAGCGCAAATATGTAGACAATCCTGAGGCTCATCCACATACAGTCAATTCATTAAGACATTCGTGCCCTGCTTGCCAAGCTAAGGGTCTTCCTTTACCTCCTCCCATAAACTCTCTTGTGACTATAGAACTCCCATTTTGGGAATTTGTTCTCCTTTCAAGTGTGACTGACATTCATTCAGGTCTTTTTTGCCCCATGTAAAAACATTGAGGAATGTGTGTGTGTGTGTGTGTGTGTGTGTGTATGTGTGTAGATGTGTACATACACACACACACAGCTGGAATCCCTTTTGTTTAAATTCCTTTATGAGGAACTGAGCCTGTTGGGAGCTCCTAACTTTAAAAGCTGTAAAATCTAGAAATGGGAGGCAAATGAAACTACTTCCTTGTGGATATGTGTTCATGCCACTCCTTGGCTTCTAAGAAAGGAAAACTGGCAGAATTCTAGTGTCTGGCCCTGCAGGCTGGACAGTTTCTCATGGACTAATGGAATGTGTGCTTTTCTCTTGTATTTCAGTGCTGCAAGGGAGATCTGGGAAAGAAGAGGTCAAACAGGGTGGTTGAAGAAGGAATCTTGAGGCTAAGCCATGGGGCAAGGGTAGGAGTTGATGTCTCAGTTTCAGAGCCTCTTCTTGTAGCCCAAAGTGAAAATTCAAGATAGCAATAAACACATGAGGTTTAGTCGTGTGGATCTACACTGGTCTGTTTTCCATTGCTATAACAGAATACCTAGGGCTGGATACTTTATAAAGAAAAGAATTCATATAGCTCATAGTTACAGAGGCTGAAAGTCCGAACATGGCACCTGCTCTAGTAAGGTCCCTTGGCTGCATCATACCAGTGTGGATGGTTTCATGGCAGGAGATCACATGAGATGAAGAGAACACAGTGAGACAGGAATCCAGAGACTAATTCTGAGATCAAGCTCCCTCTCTTATAATAACTCTTTCTCTCAAGAACTAACCAGGGTCCCACTAGATCTATATCAGTTCCTTCTGAGGACAGTGACCTTGATGAGCTAATTACCTCCTGCTAGGGCCCACCTCTTAAAAACTCTGTACCACCTGCCCACTGCACCACACTGAGGGTCCAGCTCCCAACACGTGAACCCTTTAGAGAGGCACAACCAAACAATACCCAATTCATAGAAGGATATAAATGCTAAGATAATCATCTGGAAAAGTCCAATAGGTTTGCTCATTGGAAGAAGGAGGGGATGGAGACTTGTTTTTCACATAATGCTTTGTCTCCTTATAGTCATGCACATATCACTTTGATATGAGTAAAAACTACAGAAAACATGTATCACCACAGGGCAATCTTGAATACTACTCAACAGTGTCCACAGCTCAAGGGGCGCTGCTTTCTGAAGGCTTGGTGGTCTCATACATCCATGTGTTTTAGTTCAAGTGTGAAACTTGTGATTTTCATGACTTTTTCATCTGTCATGACACTCCTTAGAACTCTGCAAGGCAAGGCTATTTCACTAAAAGTACAGCCAGAAGTGATAACACTCAGTCTCTTTTCAGAGCAGTGAGGAGGTAGCTGAAACAAAAACTTCTTCAGCAGGAAAAGGAGGCAGTGATGAGGGCTGCTTGGTCACAGTTACACTGTTGGAAAGCTTAGGAACTCTTCTATTCTCCATGCTAAGAAAATTCTCACACTTAGTAATCTCATCCTCAGAACCACACTAAAACCTTGGGCTATTTAACAACTTTCTCAAGCATTGTCAACCATCTGCAGTGCTCCAAAATAGCTCATTCAGAAGTACAGTCCCTATGAAGTTTTTCAGTTTGAACTGTACAGACAGTATATTCAGGCATCAAACAGTCCAGATTACTGTATAGTCCAGGCTCCAAGCACTGGTGTACCATACTCTTTCTTCTCTGGGAGAAGCAGCCACTGGACATCTTCTCTAAGGAACAGGCTGTCCCATAGGTGATTGAAGTAGCATAACCCAGTCAGGAGCCCGATTCAGGAAACTCGAGGGGTACGTTAAGGAGACTTCATTTGTTTGTTTGATTTTTTAAAGAGAAACTTTTATACAGAAGACACACAAAAAAGTTTCTATTTCTTAAAGAGATTTTGAAAGTAAACCTTACAGGTAAATTTTATCCCTTTTCCCAAACAAATCTGAGAATGTTAATGTTCTCCACATTATTGTTCTGACACCAGTTTTGTGCAAGCTATGGTGCTGATTGCTGTAGGTGATATAAAAATGAATAAAAATTGGACTCACATTAAAAGATTTACCAGCCCTGAACCTCCTAGTAATAACTGGTCAAAGTGGATTATTTGTCTCTTGGCGAATATTTTTGGTTATTCCTCTCTAGTTGTGTATACTTCTATATTAGTCAGCTTTGGGTCACTGCGACAACACACTTGAGTAAGTAGCTTTCAAGGAGGAAAGATTTATTTTGGCTCATGGTTTTGGAGATTTCAGTCCATGGTCAGCTAGCTCCATTGCTTTTGTGGCAGAACATCATGGTGAGAGAACATGGTAGAGCCAAATTTCTTTCCTCATGGTGGTGGGGAAAGAGGGGTGGGGAGTTTAATACCTCTTCAAGGGCACACCTCTCAGCCTTCTTTCTGTTAGAACCCACCCATGATAGTTGCACCACCTCCCAATAATACCGCAGTCTAGCATCCAAACCTTTCTTGCATGACCTTTGGAAGACATCTGAAAGCTAAGCCAGGTTGGGGATATAGCTCAGTGGTATAAGCACCTGCCTGGCAAGCGCAAGGTCATGAGTTCGATCCCCAGTACCCCCCCACCAAAAAAGGAAGCTAAGGCATGACAACTTTGCGTGCTCAGCTCCACTACTGCCATCTCTTTGGGCTCCAGTTTCAGTCTGAGACCAAGACTAGGTTTGATTGATTATTGTTGATCAAATATCATTAGGATTGAATAGCTTTTCTTGGTTTTAGGTATAATACAATGACAATATAATAAAGAACAATATCTTCTATGTGCACTAAAGTAATTATGCTTCAGAATAGCTCATATGACAGGCTAAAAGTGTTCAAACTGATTTTATAGAGTTTTTATAGGTTCTTTTCTATAAGCCAGCCTCTAATTTCTCCCTTTGTCCTTCTCAAGGCTACCATGTGATCTTATATGGGTGGAATAATACAGACAATCACTCTTATTTTTAATTGAACTATTCCCTTGCTCTGTAAAAATGAATTTTCATGTATTTATTTTCAATCAAGTGGTGACCTAAAGAGAATCAGTATAAAATCTAAACCAGAGATGTATAAATAAACCTCAACTGCTATTCTGCAGCTCAGAATCCAAACTCGCCCTTGGTGAGGACATGACGCTGTCCTGTGCTATCTCAGTCTAATTTGCAAAGGCAGAACCTATGACCCCTTGGGTCCAGATTCTTTTGCATGTTTATCTTCCCGAGACTACTTGAACTTTGTACCCTGATGGGCAGGCAGTGCAGAGCAAAAGCACCTGGGCCCATTTGTCTCCAGATGCCAAGTGAAATCAAAAGTGAAATCTCTGGTTGGTGCATTTCCAGCAAAGCCATATTGGTGCAGGGGAAATAAGGGTTTTCCCTGTGCATCTGTGTAAGGCTCTGTATCTCCACTGAGCATTCTCGCTGGCTCTGAGAGTGCAGACTACGTTCACTGCGGTGGCCACATCATAAATGAACTGTGCCTACACCAGCCACGAGGGGCTCAAACCCAGGCCTCAGCTTCCAGGCCATGGTCAACTTTACTGTTTTAAATGACAAGAGACCAAGGGAAGACTTTGCTCTCTCCTATGTGGGATTTAAACAGGGTTTTTGTTTCCTTCAGATGAGTAATAGTCTGGACTTGTCTGGAAAAACTTGTCAAGTTATTTATATATTTAATTCACAAAATTAAGATTTGCACCACAAGTTATTGGAGCCAGAAAAATCTCAGAACATAGCATTCATAGTAATAAATTCAGCCTTAATTTCTGATTTAAAATTTTAAAATGCTTCTCCTAATTTCCTCTTGTTCATTTGTCGGAGAGATCCTCTGACGTTTCTAAGTGCCAGGACTATTTCTGAAGGACTGAAAGTGTGGTTGTAGCAGTTTTCCCAAAGTGGCTATGAAAGTGAGCAAAGTCACAGGCTCCCCAAAGCTGAGGCCTCGGGGACTCGCTTTGCTTAGCAAGGAAGGCCTACGTGAATGTTCTGCTGACATATAGTGTAATCGAACGTTAAAGTTTAACAGCTTCCAGAACAAAAAAACAAAACAAAACTTTTATTGAGTGTTAACAGGAGTACTGCTGGGCTGTACTCTCAGAAAAGAATTTTTAAAATGCACATAGGAAGCTCACAGGAAGTTCTTCAACCACATCCAGTATTTGACATCGTTGACTTGATTAAGAAACAGGGAGGCACCAAAAATAGGGTACCTAACAGTGTCCATGGCCTCACAGGATACGCAGTGTGGCTCATTTTGCTTAGGAAAAGACCCTGAATACTTGCAGTTAATGTTACTAACCTACACTGTTTAATGATGGGCATTTCTGTACAGGTGTTATTTCTCTTAGTGGCACCAACCTGCGAAATTTTAGACAAGCTAAAGTGTAGGAGAAGTCCAGAAAGCAGCCTACCCCACCTCAGATGCAAGCAAACTCACCCAAATTGGAGGGAGACATCACCTTATATGGTCCCCAGCCTGCCTTTCCTTCAGGATCTGCTTTGCTAGCACTACATCATTTTCATGGACTTATTCATTCAACAAACATCTCCTATGTTCCAGGCATCATTCTAGAACTCTGCCTGTAGCAGGATAAAACAGGCTCAAGTGCCTGCCTTTGAAGCACTGTGCTCAATGGCATGAGCACTGACTGCCACAGCTGGAGCCTGTCATATTCAGAGGTCACAAACTCAAATGGCTATGGGAACCAGACTCGAAATGAAAGTGCACAAAGGTGAGAAGGGGTGGTGACTACAGCAACCCAGAGAGTGTGTGTCCCAAGAGGCATCCAAATAGAACAACCAAAACACCTTTGGGATCCAGAGGCCCCCCGTGGCTGCGGCTCAATCTTCCAGTGTCCTCAGACCAGAAATCAAGGCCTGGAAACAGTACATGCCTTGCTGAAGGCCATATAACCAAGCAGTGACACAGCTAAAGTGGGAACTCAGCTATCCTGGCCTGGGGGCTTTTTAAAAATAATTTATCACTGCCTTTGGTCAGCCTCTTGAGGCATCTTAGAAAGTTCCTAGTGTTTGTCATGGTCTTGTTGAACAATCCATTTTCTCAATGGTTATTTATGGAGCTCTATCACATACCAAACTCCAAGGAAAGCTTAAAATTGTTGAACAAGTCCAAGGTCAGAGATGTGCCTTAGCCTCCCAGAACTTAAGAACAGATTACTTCAGTAATCTAGATATAGAATTGGCAGGAAACAATAAATTCCTTTTTCCCCTTTGAGCATTTCCAGAGTGGTAGTTATGACTCTTCATGCCCAGATGTACACGTGTGCTCAACCCAGACAAGAAATAAATATAATGTCACATAATTGATGTCATGTGTCCTTTAAAATTAACTCAGCCCAACAATTAGTATAAAAAGATTACTGTGGAATAGTAAGTGGGCACGTAGAAGGTGCTCAGTATGTACTTGTTGGCAGAGTGACTACAAGTGTTTGTGAACCATAGAATCTCAGCTGCTAGGCAGACGCAACTGGCTAATCTCACAAAGTCTCAGTAGTGTCATGGGCAAGGGCCAAGACTATCCATTCACTGCACAAGTACTGATGAAGTGCTTGACTACCATGTAGCAGACTACTAGTGTGCACACAGAAGTGCTATGGCATTCCAGGATCCGTGTTTATGAACTAAAAGCAAGTTGAAAACAATTTTTTTCGAAGTATTTCCCAGAAGTGTATTAGAATCCTTTAGGAAGTAGCCATAATTAGGTCTCCGAGGCCAGAAATTGAGTTTGTGCCACCTACCTCCTCTGATGGACAAAAGGGCAAAGGTGTGATCCACACGGACTTATGCATTGTAACTCGTGGTTTGGCAGGATGGTCAGAGGCTCTGGAAGAGCTGGAGAGAGGACTGTAGATGTGCATCTCTGAATGGACACAGAATGTGAACATATTTGTGTTCCAAGTGAATTTTCTTGGGCAGGCATTCTGAGGTGGATAGGATGACCTGTTCTGTAGGTATCAGTCATCCTCCTTCAATATCCACTCTTATCATTACTCGATGAGCTCATGAATAAAGTGGCCATGGTGGCAGGGATGGAGGTTATTCATAGCTTCAGCATCATGGATTTCCATTCATCCAGGCTGATCAAGCTATAACCAAGCCTAAGCGCCTAATCTGCCAATAGCCCTTGAACCCTTAATATGGCACAATTCCCAGAGAGATCGGCCAGCTACCTGTTGACAAGTTGATTGTGTTGGACTATTTCCATAACGGAAGGGATAGCATTTTGTTCTTTTAGAATGGACTCCTACTCTTTTTGCCTTCTTTGCCTGTGATATTTCTACCTAAACCATGAGCTGTGGACTTAGAGGATGCCTTATTCACTGTCACAGTATTCCACACAACGTTGTTTCTGACCACAGAATTCACTTCATACCAACACAGGTTGCAAACAGTGGGTCCACACTGATGGAATTCACTGGTACTACTATGTTCTCCCATCATCTTAAAGCACCTGACTCAATAAAACAGTGGGACATTTTAAAATCTCAGTTATGGTGCCACCTAGGTGACAATACCTTGGAAATCTATGACAATGTCTTGCAGCATACAGTATATGTTCTAGAGTCTAAATCAATGTCCAATATATGAAGACTTTTCTCCCACTGTCAAGATCCATGGGCCAAAGAACCGAGGGGTGGAAGTGTCATTGGCTCCTCTTGCTATTACCTTCAGAGATTCACCAGCATCCTTTTTTTTTTAAATCCTTACCCCTGTAACTTTGGGTTCTGCTGCTTTAGGAGTTTTAGTTTCAAAAACAGCCGAAAGTGGAAAATGTTTCCACTTAGGGATACAACAACGATTCCATTGAACTAGAAGCTGAGATAGCTCTGAATACTTTGTGATCCTGCTGCCTGTGAATCAAGAACAAAGGAGGAGGCTGACTGTTCTGACTGGGAAGATTGAACTGGATAATCATGGGGAAATTGGGATTAATACACAATGGGCCTAAGCAATAATGCATTTGGGATGTAGTAGTTCCTCTGTGGCACCTGTAACTTTTCCTATGTCGCAGGATTAAAGTCAATGGAAAATTAAAGGAACCCAATTCAAACAGGACTGCAGGTCTGAGTCATCCCACCAGGTGAGGAACCATGACTATCAGAAGTGCTTAGAGCAAAAAGAATAAAGAATGAGTAGAGGAAAGTAACTGTAAACACCAGGAATGCTTATGTGACCATGACATAATTGAGGATTGTAATAGTATATCTTTTCCTGCTAAATACTTATATGTTGGGTAGCACTCTTTATAGAACCAGAGAAAATGATCATAAAATTCATATGGAACCAGAAGAGACCCAGAAGAGACAAAGCAATAAGAGCAAATCAGGAAGCATCACAATCCCAGACTTCAAGTCATACTGCAGAGCTACAGTGATAAAAACAACATGGCACAAAAACAGATATGTGGATCAGTGGAACAGAGTAGAGGATGCAGAAACAACCGCAGGCACATTCAGCTACCTGAGCTTCTATGAAGGGACCAAAAATATACACCAGAGGAAATATAGTTTGTGCTGGGTAAACTGGCTATCCACATGCCAAAGATGGAATTTATAGCCATGTATCTCACCATGCATTAAATTAAAATCAAAATGGATCAAAGATCTAATGTTGAAACAGAAACACTTAGTCTGCTGAAAGATAAAATAGTTAAAACTCTTGAAGACCTAGGTGTAGTCAAGCAGTTTCTGAACAGAACCCCAGTTGTACAAGAAATAACATCAGGAATCAGCAAATAGGATCATATCAAATTTAAAAGCTCCTGTACAGCAAAGGAAGCAACCAACAGAGTGAAGCGACAACCTACAGAATGGAAAAAATTTTTTCTCTTATTCCTCAGACAGAGGACTAATATCTGAAACATATAAAGAACTCAAAAAATTAAACCTACTAATATAAAAGACTCAATCAAAAATCAGGCAAATGAAATGAATAGACACTTCTCAAGAAGTAGAAATTGTCAATAAACACATCAAAAATGATCAACATCTCTGGTCATTAAAGAAATGCAAATGAAAACAACATTGAGATTCCATCTTACTCCAGAAAGGATGGCTATCATAAGAAATAAAATAATAACAAATGTTGGTGAGGCTGTTGGGAAAAAAGGAACCCTTCTACATTGTTGGTGGGAATGTAAACTAGTAGAGTACAACCATATGGTTTCTATCTTACCCACACAGAAATCAGTATGGAAGTTCTTCAAAACACTAAAAATAGAAATTCCATTTCACCCAGCTATTCCCCTTCTAAGTATCTTTCTGAAAAGAGTTACAGACATCATATTACAGTGATACATGCATCTTCATGTTTCTAGCAGCACAATTCATAGTAGCTATATGTTCATCAAAGGAACATATAGTAGCTATATGTTCATCAAAAAATGAATGGATAAAGAAAATTGGTATTTATACACAATGGAGTACTACTCAGCCATAAAGAAGGACAAAGTTGAATCATTTCTAGGAAAATTGCACATCTTGAAACCATAATGTTAAGTGAAATAAATCAGATGCAAGCTTAAATATCACATACTTCCTCTTATATGAGAAACCTAAAATCCAAATAAAGAGCAAAACAGAAGTAGGTAACAAGAAATAGGGAGATAGATCTTTTGGAAAAGGGAAGGGAACAAAGAGATGAGGGGAAGAGGAGAGAGTAAGAGGGTCAAAAAGCATTAAGATCAGAAGGAATGTAATCATTTTGTACTGCAAAGATGAACTAATACAAATTCAAAAAATTTTATATGTTGGTTTATATACTAGCCAAGTATCTTTTTCTTCCCATCTTTCAGCTCTATTTCACCTACCCTATAATGTATTAAATAATAATTAACTTTATATACAAACATTTAAGTTATAAGATATTGGAAGAGGGTTCTGAATCAGCTAGAAGAATTAACATCACTGCAAACCAAAAAAGGGGCATGGTATCCTCTTCTGGGAGAGGAGCTAGTGTATGTGTGCTTGTGTGTGTGACAGTTGCATCATGTCAGTTAGGAGCATGAGTTTATTATGGTTTTCATTTGCAGGTAAAATACAGAACTGTATAATGTGAGTTGACCAGGGACTATGACAGATTTACAGTGTGTCAGCTTAGCCAGAATGAGTTTCATTGCCCAGAATTTCATTCTCCGTGTGGGTCTTGTTCCAATGGGTCACAAGAGAGAGTCCTGCGTGAGATCTGTGGGCAGAAGAGCAACAGCAGCCCTTGCCCCTCCTCTTCCGGTTCACCTCACTGTCCTGACCAGCATCCAGGTCTGGAGTTCCCCCACCTCCTCCTGAGGCCTCCTTCCGCTTCATGGACTCCTGGCTGGGTGGGGTGCCTGGATCTGTGACAAAGGATATCAACTTCTGCAGATACTCATACCATCAAGGTCAGAAGCAGCTAAAATTACCAGCTGTCCTATGGTTTCCACTTTACCCTGGCTCTATTCTACTTTGGACCTTTCTACCCTAGAGACTTCAACCGCTGCTTCAGTTACGCAGATAATAGTCTTACAAAGACTCCTTAGCCATCTACTACCATGGCTTAAGTCGTGTATCTGTGACAAAACTCTCTCACACATACACCCTTATGCTTTTGCTTTTTTGACTGATTCCTGACTGATACAGTGGTTTAAAAAATGGGAGTTTATTTTGTTCACATGTACCAATTCAAAGGTGAGCAACCCAGGGGCAGAAGAGCTCTGCTCTACACGGGCATTCAGAGACCAGAGTTCCCTTCATTGTTCTGTGCCATTATCTCCAGGCATTGTGACTATCCCCCTAGTCAAAGCTGAGTCTCCACATCTAAATTCCAGCCAGCAGGGAGGGCCAAGAGGATGCAGAGGGGCATAGTCAACACTGAAAGCCTAGCCCTGGAAGTGATGTCATTTCTGCTCACATTATGTCACGAGAACTTCATCACATGGCCTGGCCCAATCCCAAGAAAGACTGGGAAATCAGGTCCATGGGGCAGCTACGTGCCCAGGATTAAAGAGAAAAGAATTTGGTGACAATTAGCTGTGTGTATATATATATA
>NW_004955425.1:27187463-27206175 GCF_000276665.1 Chinchilla lanigera | reverse complement strand
GACTATTATGATATATAATAGGTAATAGTAAAATTAATATAGCAATGCTTAAAACTAAATATAAGTTATATAATTATATAACTATAATTATATGTAACACAGTATTATAATGTCCCCAGTATTAACACTAGGCTATATATGTGACATATACAACTCCATGTACATTATATATATATACAATTATTATGTATATATAATTTTACATGCTGTAATGGTGACCCCAAGTCCTAAAAATAGGACACAAGAACCACGACAATTGAGCTGAGTTACTCTACAAACCAAAGCCAGAAACAGTCCAGTGCTATGAGGAACTGAACTGAATAGTTCCAGATTGAGGATTCTTTGTGCCAATAAATAAATAAATAAACTACTACTGTAATAACAAACCCCAGGAACTTTCCCAAGTACAAATCCTAATTGATCACAAGCTGTTGCCTCCAGGACTGAGTTACATGCTGCCTTACCAACTGAATGCCTCAGTAGTTCAAATGACTTTGTTTGAGATTCACATAGATTAAATAGCCTAGAACATATCCACCCTTGCCTGAATGGAAGAGAGATTTGGTTCAAATGTTCCTTCTCGGCATGTCAGGAAATGTGTTTTCCGATTAGGTAACCTCATTTTAGAGTTAACTCTGTGCCAAGAAAATAAACAATATATCTTTCATGAACACATCCACTCTGTTGTATAAAAACTTTTATTTTCTGTGAGGCTGCTCTTGGAGTCTGTACACATAATAAGATCAGAGCTGGAAAAATCCTGTTTTCTTTAGCATTTAATGGCTTTGGAAACTATAAGGAAGCCATGTGATCCAGCATGATGACAGAGCTCTGTGAACAAGTGAATATCAAAGATCTACAGATAATCCCCCCGAGCGTGCAGTTCCACAGCCGTACTGCACTGAGTACCGGAAGATGTTTCCACTCAGTCTTCAGCTGTGTGAAATGAGTTACAAGAGGCTGTGCTGCAGATCACAGGCTGCGTACTGCTATGCTTTCGGCACATGTGATTAGGCACTATGGATAAGGACTTCCAAGATCAAATTGCAATCCTGGGAAGTGAGGGATGCGCTGTCTGCCTGCAGGAGGCATGGATGAAGGTAGAAGGCTGGAGGATTCCTCCTGGGAAGTCTCTGTCCCCACCCCCAGCGGATGGCTCTGGACACAGACCTGGAGCAGGAGGTATCTTCTCACTGTCCCAGCATCCTGTCATGCTCCAAAAAGCCAGTGACTCCCTGCCCTAGACCAGAGTGCTCTTCTCTCCTCCATGCTATTGCATATGCTCTTCCAACCCCAAACTCCCTGTTGTCCCACAGACCCCCTGTTTCCAGGAAGCCCAGACAGATAACTGTTGCCTCCCCATTTTTCCTACTCTTTCCCCTATTGTGAACTTTGTAAAAGCAAGAAACCTTATTAATAGTTTATCTTACATTCCCCTGTACGATAGCGTCTATCCAGATGCCCCCCTCCCACAAGCCTCATGTGCTTTTAAGTGGGGCTTTTGGGAGTGACTGGATTAGTCCTAATTGGTTTAGCCTGGTTCTGTGTGGGGATGATGGACTTACTGAAGAGGGAAGACCCACTCTGGGTATGGGTGGCACCAACCAATAGTCTTGCAGCCTGGGTGGAATAAAAAGGAAAGAAGGAAGTTGCATTGCTTCCTGTCTGCCGTGCCATGCCTGTTTCCCCTCTGCTACTCCCCTCTGTCTTGGAGCCAGCTGACTGTAGACCCAAACCTCTACAAACTGTGAACCAAAATAAACCTTTCCTCCTTTAACTTGTGGGGGTTGTGTATTTTGTTGCAATGATAAGAAAGTAACTAATACACCCTGCTATATCCAGACTCATGGTAGGTACATGATGTGTGTTTTGTGAAGTGTATGAGTGTTAACCGCCCCCCCAAAAAAGGATATGGCAATTTATTGATTAACCAACTCAAGACTCCCTTTCTAACATAGCAAGAAGCCTGTCCATAGTTCACTGGGGGAAGAGGGAATAGAAATTTCTCTCATCTCCTTTCATGCTTTCCTCTCAGCCTGGATCTATGTCAACCAAGACTGATAGTTTCCAGTTACCAAAAGAGTGTGTTCCAGCTAGGAGTGGTGTAATCCCACCATTATGGGAGGCTGAGACAGGGAGACTTCAAGTTCAAGCCCAGCCTAAGCAACTTGGCAGTTTAGCAAGATCTTGTCTCAATGAAAATAAATAAATAAATAAATAGATAGACAGATAATGGGCTCAGGATGTAGCTAAATGTGAAGGGCCTGGGTTCAATTCCCACTACAGAGAGCGAGCAACGGTGCCTTGATTTTCCTTGGTCATGCATAGAAAGTACTAGTGAACATCTGCTAAGTAGGATCGACATAGCAGTCCTTCCGCCCTTACAACTGCTGCCCTTTGGGGACCTGTGCCAGGGCAAGCACCAGGGCAAATAGCACCAGAGAAGAAAATATCACAGACCTCCAGGAAAGACTTTTAATTCCCTTGCTGGGAGAGTTGGCATCACTGCCCAGCTTTAGAGTTTAGCTGGAAAACCCGAACAGACTTTGCAGGGGATTCCAGCCAGTACAGGCTCTCATTCTCGGCACCCTCACCCCCAGCAGCTGCTCCACGGGCCTCCTGGACAGAAGGTAGAGGGAGAACCAGGAGGACCTTATCTAAGTCCTGGTTCTGCTGCTGTTTGTGCGACTCTATCATCCTCTTCGTGTCCTTGAGCTTCAGCGTTCTCACTTTTAAATGGGACTACAATGCCCACCCAATCACTTTACATGAGGTACTAAGTTCTGAAAAAGTGAATTTCAACAAACTCTTTCATAGATTTAAAGGTACTCTTACCAACGTTCAGCTCAGCTCTTGCTACTCCCTTGCAAGCTTTCTACCAGTCAGCCCACCTGGACTGGAATTTTCCTGGTCTGCAGTGACACTGTGCACACCCACAACTGCTCACACGGGTCTTTCACCTGTAAGGCAAGCTGCCGGTGAAAACTCTACTTGCTTAACAGCATCAGTTATATTCCCTGGATATCAGGTATCTCCACCGTGGTGGGAAGAGAGAAATTCTCTGTGACTTCCTTCCCCACGCCCATAACCCCAGTTTAACCACAAGAAAACACAACACAATGTGAGCCTGGAGGACATTCTGCAGTACGCCTGGTTGCTATTCCTCAAGACTGTCAAGATCATGAAAATAAGGACAGAAACTGTCACAGCCTGAAGAGACTGAAGCGCCATGAAAACTAAATGCACTAAAGTCACCTGAACTGGATCCTGGGACAGCAGGGGAACACGGATGGAAAAACTGGTGATGTCCAAAAAAGTATGGAGTACAGTTAAGAGTAATGTGCACAAGCTGGCTTTTTAGTTTTGACAAATGTGCTGCAGAAATGTAAGATGTTAAGAATAGAGGATGTTAAGTCAGGGGTATGTGGGGCCCTGTATACTATTTTTGTAACTTTCCGTATATCTAAACTTATTCCAAAATTTAATCAACTATGTTTTTAAAAGAAATCCTACTTCTCCTTCAAGCTTCACTCAAATCTCACCTCCCTTGCAATGCCTGATTGAATCCTCCTCCTTAGTTCTACCTTGCTTTCTTCTAAACTCTTCCAGCACTTTGCTTTCTTCTTCACTGGCATCTGCATGTTATAATTATTTTTTTACTTTTCTAACCAGCCCTCCACACTGTGATACAATATCAACTTGAAGGTGACATTTTAAAAACTTCATAGGATCTAGCAGAGTTCTTGATTCATGATAAACATCTAATAAATGTGGACGGATGGATGGATGGATGGACGAATGGATGGACGGATGGATTGCCACAGCCTGTGCTGTCAAAGTGTGGAATTACTACAGCATGCTTATACTTTCCAGGCTTAGCTAGACATTTCACCAAAACAAAATTTATTCTGTGGGCTAAGGCAGTGTCTGTTACCGCAAGTAGAGCCATACATTTAAAAACACCTTCCACTCTAGACTTCTAAAGCTGTTCAGAAACCACATCTTACTAAGCTTCACACCTCCATCACGTGAAATGCTTCAGGCATAATTTGGTAATCCAAACTGTACATACCACAGAGGATTTGAGAAGTACCTAATTAAAGATACAATGCTGTACTCACCTTATCCTGGGCTTAAAGCTGCTGAAATTAGTGAGCATTTGGACTCAGAGGAAGAAAAACTGAAGCATTTTTATAGCCGTGGATTTTGAGGGCTTTGAGACACCAGTACACCAGGTTTGAATGAGAAAAACAGGTTCAAAAAATCAGGGATAAATAAGATAGCTGGAAGCCAAAGAAGATGCCACAATTAAATGAAATGGGAAAAGAATGAGAGTAATACACTGACCTGCTAAGTCAAGGAGGCCAGCATGGGTATAAGAAATGTTATTGTTTTTGGCGCACATTCTCCAAAAAACAAAGCTTGAAACATGAGTTTGCATGTACAAGAGAATTAAAAAACAGGAGTGGAGAACAGAGAAGCATGCACCAGGCTAGTTGATATCCTCATTGCGGGGAAAATAACATATTGAATATAACTTGTAGTAACTGCAAATGTGTGTGCATATAAGTTGATATTATAGGAAGAAAAATGGTAATTTTAATGGTGGTTTTCCTAAGTTTTTTATTACTATGCATTGAATATACTTTTTTTTTTTTGGTTTTGGTTTTTTGAGACAGGATCTCACTGCAGCCCAGAGGAGCTTCCAGAGGGCTAAAATGACGGGCAAATGCCATCACGGCCAGTTCGGACTTTTTTTTGGTGGGGGGGCTTGCTGTGTTGTCAAGGGTGGTCCTGAACTCTTGGGCTTAAGCAATCCTCCTGCTCAGCACCCCAAGTAACTAAGACTACTAGCGCACATCACCATGCCTGGCTAAATATATACATATTATTTTTAAAGCAATTTTTATAGATTTGAAAGTCTGTGACAATTAATAGATGGCAAACTCCTCAACCTAATTAATTCCTCCAGCTTACTAGATGTTATTTCAAAAGCTCAAATTTACAATCATCCAGGCCCAGAGGCAGTAGTGCATTTGTAACTAGCTTGATTGTTTTCATTTCTGAATCCACTAAATGAAAGTGCAGCCTTTGGAAAAACAGCAGTTCTTACCAGTATTGTGTGAGTGGAAGGGGATTCCTTGTTCTCCTGGATTCTTGCATTTCATAGTGCACTGCTACCTTGCAGAAGCTGAGCCCATGGACACACAACTGCAACCATGGCTGCCTTCTACATACCATCAGTCTCTTGCTCTGTGTTGTTCATCGAAACACAAGCAGATTAAGGAGTTCGAGGTTCCTGAGATCAGTAAGTCCAGCTGTCAAAAGCAGAACTCTGAAGAAAAAACCAGTCTGCACTTTGCTGGGATCGCCAAGGCTGCCATGGTATCTGTGCCTATGGAGACCCAGATTATCAAAGTGGCTCAGGGGTACTGGCTTTCTGTTATTTCACTGTCTGCCCTTGCTGTCATACTATGGAGCAATTTGAGAAAGAGAGAAAGATGTTCTCGGGATGAATTCTCCATAGCTTCTGCAACAACCAAACCTAGACCAGCTTAGAAAGCCAGTCCCAAGATATGTACTTAGGGCTACCGAGGCCTAGGTTAACGCTGATGTGTTTCACTGTTTGACAGAGACCAAACTCTTCCTCCCAGCACCCCTCTCCACTGGGAGCTTACCCGGTCTGCATGGTTTGTGAAGGATAATTTTCCTTGGAAGCTAGTAACTCTATTCAACTCTAACTGGCTGAGTAACCTCTGGTCTCTCACAATGTCCTTGGGCCTCAGTTTCCTCATCTATAAAATATAAGTGGAGGATTACTGTGCCTTTGAATTTCAAGTTATTATGGTATAAAATTCCTGCCAAGATAAATCTCTTCAGTGTCTTGTCTTGTATTTCCCTGTAGACTTCTTTCTACTTGTTCTGCACGTGGAAAGTATCTGATGCCTTGCCCTTCCACACCCTCCTCAGAATTTGAGAAAATCCTGAAAGTTTCTTTTACAAAAGAGCTTGAGCTATATTTTCTATGCATTTGGTTCCTCTTTTCCAGTAAAGTCCCTACCTCCTCTTCCAACTGTAAGTAACCAGTGCATCAGAAACATGGGTGCTTCTCATCAGGCTCTTTGAGTCTGGTAATGAATTTGGTTGCTTCAGATGTCTTTTTCACTGTGAATCAGCTAATACTGCCCATCTATTTATCTCTGATTTACACTGTGGGAATTTTAAGTAAGGTGTTTCTCACGGAGAAAAAATGTGTTTGGAGAATTCCTTTGCCTATTCTGGACCCACAGAATTTCACTTGACAACCCTTAGGTGGAGTTGCAAACTTACTGTTATCCTCTGTGTCTAGATCCCTCCCCACAAAGATTCAGGAGGTCATTGACAGGGCTTCTTCAGAGGTGGCTGGATCTAGAGTGTGTGATGCTGGGATAAAGGGTGGGTGGTTACTAAATCACTGATTGGTTTGGCACTGCCCTAATCCTAGTAGCTTAGGTAGAGTATAAAAGGAGCAGGAAAAGCCTCTTAGGGCCCCTTGCTTGCTTTGCTACCTTCTGCCCACCATGAAGTTTCTCCTCTGGGATGCCCTCTGCCATGCCACCCTGCCTTATAGCCAGCCAACTATGGACTGAAACCTCTACAAACTGTGAAACAAATAAACATTTTCTCCCTTAACCTTGAGGGTCAGGTATTTTGTCTCAGCAATGAAAAAAGTAACCAAGACATGTACTTTTGTTGTTTACCATCAGAAAGTTATAGAGAGCTGGTTGGGCAGTAGTGGTTAAAAGATCTTTTGTTCCAATCTCGATAGGAAAGTCAAAATCAATGATTTGATACTGTTTGCACCATCTAGCATCTACCAAAAATATTAATTTTGATAGTAGTGTCAGCCTGGAGATACAGAACAGCGTGATTATGGATGACAATTCCAATTTAATGAGAACATTCTTTAGGCTGATATGGTTGAGTTTGATTCCCTCTTGGAAGATGTAGACAATGGGCTAAACTGATCTTAGTAATCTTCCTGGGCCTGCAAGAAGAGAATTGCACCATTACTAAAATTAATCTATGCTCACAGGTATAGTGCCAGTAGCAAATGTCTGCAGAGCAAGATAGTTCTCCATGGCACCAGAACAGCAGTTTAGCTAGCTCTTCTGCTTAGGCCAACTGACCACATCTCTGTGATGATGAGACAGAATATAAGGCAGGATCTATGGACCTTATAGGCTGATGTGAGGGCAGATCCTGAAGTGAAGAAGATCAACAAGGTAGCCTGTTACGCTTTTTAGATGTGACTTGAAAAATCAATATGAGGTCCTCCTCCGACTCATTCATGTCCAGACCTTTCTTGCTTTTGAATTCTTTAAATCTCTTACCTGGCCTATTCCTCATGTACTGAGAAGCTTCTGCTCAATGTGAGGGTGAAAGTGTTTCTCTTTGTTTCAACACTGTGAATATAAATCAGAAAATAGATTTTATTCCTAGCTCCTCCAAGCAAGTTATTTATTCTCTTGGGACCTTTTTAATACATCCAAAGGAACAAGGAATTTAGAATAGGCAAATGTTGGATTAATGTTTTCAAGATGCCAACAATGCATTAAATCAAGTACAGGACCTTTCTGACCAGAAGACCATGCCTAACCATGTGTGTGTCATATATAAGGGTTGCAGGCTGAGCTTGATCTCCTTCATGCTTTGTCTACTACCAAACTTCTCTGATATTACAGCCTGTCCTTCCATCTCCACATGCACAACCCTCATGCAAAGATCAAATATCAGAACAAAAACAAAGTAAAAACTAAAAACTGGGGTTCCATTTTGGGCCTAGAATCCATCTCACTTTTATTTTTCATGTCCCCATGACCATAAGTTGTACCTCAGCCCTTCCTGACTTCTTTATATTCTCCAAGGTGGATTTTCTTCTTTCCTGCCTAAAACATCCAAATGACCTTTGCTTTGAGCTTTTTCTAAATCGCCATATGTTAGATAATTATGCCCAAAGGAGTTCCTTCCAGAGTGGCCTACACACAAAAGAAAAACACACAGCCAATTTTTTTTCTAGAGCAGTGCAAACATTTCCTTAAACCTAAGTGTCTCAAGAGGAAAACTGACAGAATAAACCTTTCACCCAGCAAGTCCATTCCATGTAGTGCTTGTACTGAATCCTGCTTGCATTTTTACATCCCTAATTTATCTACTGTTTTGCCAATAAAAGCAGTCATGTTCTTTGATTTAAGGTTTTTTTTTTTACAATGGAAAAGTGGCCAGAGAAAATGACTCAGTTGAGTATTTTATTAACGGAAAAAACTGATACGCCAGCAACAATCCAAGGGCTTTGTCCTGTCTCTATCATGTTACACCTAATATAGCACCATCTGAGAAGTAGGAGATTGCAGTTAAATGCCAGCAAATCAATGGCTTTTGGGATGTTATGTTTACTAAAAAGTGAACAACCAAAAAAGAAATACATTAGTATAATTTAACAATTACAAAGCAGCTACCAAAAAAGGGAGTATTCTCTTACCCTGTCTTAGAGGGGAGTAAGTTTAATTTCTTACACGAGTTTTTCTTCTAGGACCAAGTTACTGAAGACTCATTGAAGAAGATAAACTTCCTGTAGAAAATGTCACCGTAATCTCAAATTGATAGACAAATCAAATTTATTGCTGGAATTAAGTACTAGAATTCTAAGAGAAGAAAATTATTTCAAATCTAGTCATGACTAACAACCCAAGTACAAAATGAATTTCTTTTCAGTTTTGACACTGTGGGGTGTTCTGTTTATTATCAAAAACAAATTCATGGGCTGGAAATGTAGCTCAGTGGTAGAGCACTTGGCTAGCACATGTGAGGCCATAGGTGCAATCCTAGTAACAGGAAAAAAAATGCATTTGCTTCTGTAATCTTATAGAAACAAAACCCATCTGTCTCAAATATTCAAGATTATAAATTCTCAGGGTTTTTGTTTATGTACTAGGGATTGAACACAGGGCTTTACACATGTTTAGCTCTGCCACTGAGCTATATCCCCAGTTCTTATATATTCAGTTTTAAGGGGCAGTCTAGGATAAGAATACTATACATGCTAATGAACCACTAGCTTGTTATGACTATTCCAAATATTTGAATACCTCTACCCTTTAAAATATGAGCAAGCAATAAATGTCTACATTGAGAACCCGTCCACATCACTTTCTAGTGGCAGGGTTGTATCAACCCCCACCCGTGTGCTAGTTTCCTAAGGCTGTCATAACAAAGTACCACATACTGACAGTGTCAAGTGATGGAAATGTATTCTGCACAGTTATAGGGGCTACAACTCTGAAATCAAGTTGTCAGCGGGGCTATGCTCTCTCCTGCTGTGGATTTTCCTAGTGTTTGATGGTTGTCAGCAATCCCCCATCTCTGGCTGCCTTGTCATGCGGCCCTCTCCCTTGTCATTTCTCTTCTTATAAGGACCTGAGTCATTTTGAGTGAAGTGTCCATTCTATTCTAGTACGACTTCTTTTAACTAAGTGGATCTACCACAGACCTCTTTCTTAATAAGGTCACATGGTGAGGTTTTGAGAGGGACAGGACTAGGGGGTTACTATTCCACCTCCCACACTCCTCTGAAAGCATGGTAGGCTCTCCTATTTTTAAATGAAATAAAATTTTAAAAAACTTTATGAAATATTCCAGAGGAGTAAAGCTCGATGTATGCCTTAAGAACCTGGCCCTTCAGCAACCCATCTCAGTGGTTCTCAAAATATAATCCAAGGACCACCCGTATCAATTCCACTTGGAGAGTAAGGGCTTTATTAAAAATGTACATGCTTAGACTCTGCCCAGATTCGCCAAGTCAGAACTGCTAAGTGTAGAGTTCAGGAACCTTCATTTTAAACAAGCTCCTGGTGGTTCTACGCACACTAAAATTTGAGAACTACTGATCTATAGTGTAGGGATAATCTGCCTTAGATTCCCCATGGTACTTCTTAAATTTATTCCTTATTTCCACCCCCCTCTTTGCAGGTGAAATTGAGAACAGGTGGTCAACAAATTTTCTTATATTTGAACACCATTGCAAAGATATTCCTCATTCCCTTTTTCCCTCTAGACAAAATCATATAAATTTAAGTAATACTTATTCCTTAGGCTTGATGGGATGTATTGCCTAGCCATTAAATCATTTACAAACTCTGGTCAAATTCTTTTTATGTCCAGAATCACAGACAATATCTTTGGGTCATGGAATGAAATATTATCACTTAGCATTTCAGTTTAGAAAAATCTGAAACCTAGAAAAGTCACACTAAAATCATCTGTATTAGTTGAGATTTTCCAGTGAAACAGAATCAGTAGGATGGACACAGAAAACTCACCATTTGCAAATGGAGCCACAGCAGAACTAGTGGTGTAAAATTTGGTCTCAGCCTAAGGGCCAGAGATGCCAGTGGTACAAGGCCCAGTCCAAGGACAGGACAAGACCCATGTCCCAGCTCAAACAGGCGGGAACCAAAAGGAGCAAATTCCTCCTTCTTCTACTGTCTGTTCTAGAAGGACCTCAGTGGACTGGAAGATGCCCACCCACATTGCAGATGGGATCTGCTTTACTGAATCCACCAATTCAAATACTAATTTTACCTGGAAACATTTTTACAGACACACTCAGAAATAATCTTTAATCTGCGACCCCTTGGCACAGAATCAATCACAATACTATCATAATCAGGGTTATTTCCAGCTGTGGAAAATGCAGGCACACTTAAGTACTGCTAGCCTTTTAGTGTTTGCCTCTATTTCCTTCTTCCTTCCTGTTGGCCTTGTAAGGAAAATGTTATTAGTGAAGAAACGAGCCACATCTAGACTGTGGTCTCAACCCTGTAAGAGGTAACAAGACCAGGGTAAGGGGAGGCCATGAAGTAGAAACAAAGCTATTTTTCATCTGAACTAAGCCTGTGCAAGTCTTGAGAACTTGTGAACCTGTTTAAGCAACAGAAAATAAAACTTGGGGAGATCTACACCTAGCACTCTGATACTGCTAGAGCCAGAAAGTTTGGAAAATCTAACTCTGATACCTAGTATTATTTCTCAGCCTGTAATTTAGCTCTCCCTTGAAACAGAACTCCACATTGATCATTCACATATACATTGGTCACACCTCAGCCAACATCCCCAGAGTACTTAGTATCCAGCCCTGGAAGCGGTCACAGAACACCAAATTTGTGACATGCATGGTGAATGACAGAATTTCTGAATGAGAGAGCAATGAAAGGGGCGTGGAAGAAAGTGGGAAGTGCTACCCAGACTCAGAACTGCACTGACCAAAGAGGAGAAAGTGACTCAAGGAAGGCCCTTTGTGAGTGAAGAAAGCAGGAATGAGAGACAGCACAGGCAGGTCACCCACGCTGGTCATTCACACACTTCTTTATAGTGAAAAAATACTACTAATTAGCTAGTAGCCACCTGCCTCTAGTGTTTCCCTTTCTAGATATAATTAGGAGACTTTACTGAGGGTCTTTTAGTCAGACTAGGAAAGTTAACAAGTTTTAGTGACTGATTCAAGCATTTATTAAATACCCATTATAAGCAAAACTTTTCATTGTTAGTAAGGTTGGTTTAGAATTAGAGGGCACAGTCTGCCCTGGAAGGCTTTATAATTTATTTAGGAAAGAAAACGTCTGTATTATTGAAGAGTGCCATAGGAACTGAAGTGAAGGATTAGGTTTCCTGTGAAGTGCAGTTGGTCAGGTGAGCTGCAACGAAGACGGCAGTCTAGAACTGAGTCCCAAAAGAAAAGGCAGGTAACACTGATAGAAAGGAAGAGGAAGAACTTGATCAGGAGTGAGACTCATGCTAAGAAAAGGCACATCAACAAGAAGGTTTAGGAACGTGAGAAGACTAACTTAAAGGATCATTTGGTAACACTGAAGCTGCAATGAAAGATGAACCCATCTTTAAATAATGTTGAATTCCTTTACTTTTGCCTATATATTAGGTAGACCATGTGAACCTACCACTTTTATAAGACCCTAAATCAATTGTTTGTGTTGTTCAACTAGAAATTTAGAGTTCAAAATACAAGAAAGTGAAGAAACAGATGTTTTGGGAAGATCTATCTGGTAGAGGGAAGGCTGAGCTTGGCTGTATGAGAGGGTGGGAGATGATTAAGAACTACTCCAGCCATGTGGGCATGAGATCTCAGAACACAGAGACTGGCTGGCTGTAATCTCCAAAGGACAAGTCAAATCTAAGAAATGCAAGGGAAATTTTCAACAAAACTTGGCGATTAGTTGGAGATGGGCAAAGAAAGAAAGTGAAAGTAAGAAAGCGATGAATGTAAGATATTTAGCTCAGGGGACTGGAAGAATAGCCGTGCCATTGACATTCGAAACCCACCTTGATCTATGCAATAAATGCTTTACTGAAAGTGCTACCAGCTGAAAATGTGTACAGCACAAAATGTTATAAATTAGGTCATGTTTAAATACACTAAAAACACCTGCTGCATTTGTTGGGGTATTATTTTGTTGCCTTAACAAAGATCAAATGAGAGTGGCTTAAATAAAATAGATTCATTTGCCTTTTATGAAAATATCTGAGTTGGTAGGGCATACATAAGAGCAAGCTGCTGGAGGAACTCAGGTTCCTTCTGTCCTATTGCTTATCACTCCTAATGTTGCCCTTATCATAAGGGCAAAACTGGCTCACCAACACTCATTCTGTGCCAGCTGCAAGAAACAGACAGGATGTTAAGGATGGCAACTTCCACGTAAGGTTATGACCTACAGTTTTATTTATCATTTCCCGTTTTGTCCAATTAGCCAGATCTTGGGCACATGGTTGTATCTCTGGCAATGAAGCCTGGAAAATGTAGTCTCTATGGGTGGCCATGTGCCCAGCTAAAACTTCAGGGGTTCCTCTTAAAAGAAACAGCAGATATGAGAGTAGTCTTTGTAACCATTGTAGCTTAGTGAGAAAGTCTTTTGCGAAACTGTTTTGAAAAATAATAAAGGAAAATCCTTTTTAAATATCAGGTTTTCCAGTATTGCCATATATTTGTGAAGGGAAAAGAAGGAAGAAAATGTCACTTTCTTTCCCACTAACTATGCTCCAGTGTCTGGGATTTTGACCTAATCAATGTGTCAAGAAAACATTGAAGAATTGTGTGGGCAAACTCATTGTCAAATCTCAGAACTGAAAGATTTTTTTGGTAAGAGTATCATTTATCTTATTAAACATTATGTGAACCAAGAGATTTTCTGGAAAGGGCTACCACCAGATGGAAGACATGATTGTCCAAGTGAATCTTTAATTCCATCTCTATCATCAAACCTGGGACATTTCCAGAATTGCATCTTCCCCTGGAAGTATCACACTTTGATTCCAACTGCAACTGTCATGCTTGAATATTGAAATATTCAGTTCCTCCTTAAAATTCAGCCTGGACACAAATAGTAAACACTGTTTGTGTAGCTTCTCAGCTGAGATAAGCTATCATTCAAAAATGATGTAACCAAATATGGTGAGAGAACCAAGAGAAACCAGACACAGAATAACGATGGTGAGGTTTTGGGGGGTACTCTACGGGGAGAATTCTGAGCCACAATTGGACATTGGTGGGAGAACTAGCAGTGTCAGTCTCCCTTTTTTAGCTCCCTAACATTGTTTGCAGGTGGGCTCTGGCCACAGCTTGTTTTCTAATCTCTAGGAACCTGGCTCAGATAGTTCTGGCCCTCAATGAAATCCTTTGCTCACCAAGGTGAGGATTCTAAAGACTAACTAAAAGACTACAGTCTCCGAAGTCAGGTGCTGAGGCACTCACCACGAGCAGTAGGTAGTATCTCATCTTTCTGCACCCATGATCAGCATAGTAACCAGGACATGGCTGGGGCTGAATGTAATGTGTCTTAGGTGGAAATCCAATGCTTTTCCTCCAGGTAAAAAAGTTTCCAGTTTTGGAAACTTGGTCTCCAGGAATACAAATAAACAGAGTCTAAATCAATGTTATCCCGTATTTAATTCCAGTTTGGGAGCTGAAGACCATAGTGTCCTGCAATGGTTGGGACTGGGATGATGGGCGCTCTGAATAGCTGAGGCTTCATGATTTAGGTTACCTGCTCAGCCTCGCACACTCCAAACAGGAGATGACTTGTAGACCTGACGAGATCAGCAGACCAACTACTTCATTTTCAAACAAGGAAGGTGAGAACCAGGCTGTTGTGGTGATCTGTGGCAGAGCTGCACCTGGAACCCCAGTCATTTAACGCCCTCCTTGTGGCTTGGTACCTCTTCTCACCTTCATTAGAAACTTGGTCTCCAGGAAGCTTCAGAAGGTAGCTATCACTTCGGGCAGGTGGCTCACTCTTGGGAGCCACGGAAGCTGGAAAATAATTACACATGCAGGATGAAGCCAGCGTGAGAACACGGGAGCCCCTCAGAGTAAATAAGCCGTTGTAACTTGTTCACTGGTTGCTGGGCAGCGAGGTGGAAATTAACCAACCTCTCCAGGGTATAAATAAATGCTGTACTGTTTTTGGGCAGTCCTCCTGCTCATCAGGCAAGAGGTGACTCCCCCTGACCCCAGCTATCCTCTCTTGTCTTTATTTTCTAAATCCTCTTGCCGTTTTCTCCCGGGGACCACAGAGAGACCACCGACTCCCACAGCTCACTACTGTTCCTGTCTGCCTTCATGGTCCAGTGGGACTTTTGTTAGTTCCCGGAAGGTGTACTACGCCATGGTGGCCACTCCACAACTCTTGAAGTGTGGTACAACTGAAAACAGATGCTGCCTGCTCTTGGGTAGATGAGTGTCTCCCAAAAGTCCATATTCAAAGGTTAGATGCCCAGGGTGGTGATTCTGAGGGGAGCTGTGGACTTGTAAGAGGTGAAGCCTAGTAGGACTCACTGGTCACTGGGGACAAGTCCTCAAAGGGGACTATAAGATCAGTCACTCAGCCTCTCTGGATCAAGATGTGACCCTCGCTCTGACACACACTGTAGCCACAGGGAGCTGCCAACGCTGCAGACCCACGGGCTAGAGACTCTGGACCCAGGTCCAAACATAAGCTTATTTTGTGAGTAGCCTGTGTCGGGTATTTCACTGTAGTGGCAGAAAACTGACTAATACATTGGATGCTCCTGAGTTTACCTGTGGAGGCTCTGGGGACCTGAAGAAGGTAAGGCTGTTCCTTGTGGGGCCCCAAAGTAGATGGCAGATACCAGAAAGAACCTGTTGAAAGTAATGCTACTTTATTCTTTTTCAAAACTGTTCCTCTCTCTCCCTCTCTCTCTCTCTCTCTCTCTCTCTCTCATTCTCTCTCTCTGAATACCTGATCCCTAGTTTTGAACAGATAAATAAAACCAGTAACTGTGTGCTCCACACCTTGGGGTTTCCTTTACTGAATATGGCCCCTACTAAGCAGATGGTATATAGCTTATTACAAGAGGACAAATTTTTAAAATAAATACTTTTGCCGGTTGTGGTGCCACAAACCTGTAATCCCAGCACTCAGGAGGCTAAGGCAGGAGGATCACTGTGAGTTCAAGGCCAGCCTGAACTACACAGTGAGAGCCCGTCTCAAAAAACATAAATAAATAAACAAACTCTCATTTGACTATAAAAATAACATCCAGTCTTGTATTAAATTCCTGGGGAAAAGCAGAGAACTATAAAGAAGTTTTAAAAAATATAATCCCACCCCCTTTAACAGTGTTTTGGTTGTTTCTTTTTGGCCTCTTTTTTCAACACATACCCATAAAGAACTACCATATGATTGGAAGTAGAGCAATGATTTAAAAGGAATCAAAGTTATAGTACACAAGAACAGGCAAAAAAAGAGACCTATGTACCCCAGGAACTATTGACACTACATAGAGGTACTCACAAGAAAACTTCAAATTTTTAATTTTGAATGTATTTTGGCGCCAAGGAATTGTATATATCATGTGTGGCATTTCAGTACATGGATACAGTGGAAAAAATTACATCAGTTCATGTGTTGGTCAGGATTATAGTGAGTGTTTGCTGTGGCTCTGACTACAGTCAGTTTCTGTTCTCTTGCTGAAGTGGAATGAATCAGTGTGCTGTGGACCAGGCTGTGGCAAAGCTAATGGCAGTGACGGCTGCGGCAGCGACAGCCTGAACACAGGAAATCACATTGGAAGGGGAAGCCTGCGGCTGGCAGAAGTGTGTTAACCTTTCATCCATGTCACTGGGTCTAATATGTTAGCTTTGTACGAAAAGCTGCTTCTCTGAGCTCAGGGTTCATAAAAAGTGTTACTGGCCCTTGATGTTCCCAGTCAAGGATAGTAAGGAAAACAGGACCCTGAAAGCTCACATTGATGGAAGCAAAGATGGAGCTGGGGGTCAGCCCAGCGCTCCGGGCTCCTCCCCAGCCTGACAGAACTGAACAGCTATTCATAGCCGCTGGAGTGCTTCCAAACTGTGAGTGTAAATTTACTTGTATCATCTTTGCAGAGAGGAACTGTGTAGTCCCCAGCGCCTCCTGGTTGATTTAGAGCGACTGTTTATTTGTTTAGTCCTGTAATGATATTATCCACAGGGCTAGAGCCACACTGGGAGGATGAGGAATTCCTGGAGGAGAGAGACTGCATGTGTTTATTGCCCTGTCAGCCCTTCCCGACAAAAGACAAAAGTTGCTGTAATTTGTGTGTTCCCACACACACGATCCATATGGACAATATCGAGGATAGGTGCTAAGGGAGGAAAAAAAAAAAAGGATTGCCAGAAATCAGGATGCCAGCTGCCTTGTGAGAAATGTGCAGAAATGCTCTCCCAAGGAGCCTCTGATTAAGCACCACAATTCCAGAGCTGGACGGAATTCTGAGAGGTTATCCATACCAGAGGAAAAGAAGACCCACCAGCTCTGGACTAACTCAGGTCTTACACTGCCTTGGACCTTGAGCCTTATTTATTTACTTCTTTTTCTTTTCCTTTCAAGTTCAGTGGCTTCTGTTGCTGTTGCAGAAGAACCTAAGTTTCTCATGGCAATGCATATTTGGGGGGACCATGATTTCCCTCTTCCTCAGCACATTTATTTATAGCTCAGTTTCAATGCAGTGCTTAGCTGTGGGTGTATTATCACCACCAGCTCAAGTCCATCTCCTCAGCGTCCGGTGGAAACCACCTCAAATGTGCTGCCAAATGGTTCCTGATTGGTTTTCTGGAAGCACGCACTCTGAAAGCTTTTCCTCCCTCAGGAACATGCCATCCATCCAAGAAATACATGACCGGGAAGAAAGAGTAGAACGAATCAAGGGTCAGCATGTCCCTCTGCAGCCTGGTGGATGGTGATCTTGCTTGTGGCCCTGCCTTATCTACCCCATCACCATTTATTTGATCAGGGCCACCTGCAAATCTCATGCTGGTCATCAGCCTGCAAAGGCCAAGGCCAAAACTGCAGAGAGGAAAGTAATGTTCCTGGGATGGATGGATTGTTGCCACAGGCCTTGAACAAACAACGCTGAGGGCATGCCCAGACCACCCCGCAAAGGATCCCAGCCAGCAGCCAGTGAGGAAAGATGGAGGAGCTCGCAACCTCAAATGGCCCCGGGCTCATTTAGAGCTGTGGGACAAGACACCATGGTTGGATCATGAATAGCAGTCGTCCTAGAAGACAGCCATTTGTGGTTCCCAAACAATGGAGACACTGCATGATCAAGGACATGGAAAGGATACGAAGAGCCACATCCGTCCTCCTGGCCATAGTTGCTACGGCAGCTCCATCCAACTGACGCAGACCACTCCAATCTGAATCTAGAGAAACACTGAGCTGCCTAGATGGAACTATAATCGAATAATAGGATACAGGAGGAAAACGTTTAACAAGTGAACTAGAAGTTCATTAGTCACCCTCAGCGGCCCGGAATTGCTGGAAGAGGCAGCAGTACAGAGGCAGATGCAGCTGCTGTTAGGTCTTGGCCTCAGGCTGGTACCCACCAGCCTCTGAGTTTGCCTTTTCAGTTCCTCTGGGTGGGAAAGAAAATCTACAAGCTCTCCTTACTTTGCTTACTGATGGGGTGGGGACGGTAGAGAGAAAGATGAGAAAAACTTGCCCAGGAACAAAGCAAACAATCCTATTAACCGGAGGGGCTGTCACAAAAGCAAAACACAGGCAGCTCAAGTCTTTTTAATGACCAGAACCAGGCTGCCCTGTGCAAACACAAACAGAGCCCTGCCTGCCTGCTCGGGACTGGAAACCTAACCGTTGTCGTGGGCTTCGCCTTCCCTGCCACCTCCTCCTACGAGGGCCTGGGCCTGCCAGAAATCATTTGCAAATAAAGAGCCCTCAGTAATGTGCCCTGCCTTTGGCCAAAGAGGAGAACCTCGTTTCCAATAAATATTTGGCCGGGAAAGGGGGAGAGGGGCCAAGAGTCACCAAGGGAGCCAGCGGCCTGGGTTTGTTTGGATTGCCCGGCCGGCGGCGCGGGAGCGGCCGCGCGCAGCTGACCACGGGTACAGATAGGTTAATTTCCACATGGAGCTGCAGAAACCCAATCCGCGGGTTGCGAAGCGCGGGTCAGCCCAGGCATGTTAATCTGTTTAGCATGTGCGCCGCGCGGAGGAGCCAGACCACCGGGGCGCAGGAGGCGCGGCCGCAGCCGCAGCCACAGCGCGCTCCTCCGGGGGAGTTAATAAAGAGCTTACGGCGAGTCAGAGCGCGAGGCCGCGGGCGGCTCCGAGCCGGCGGCCGGGGAGGGCGAGGCCAGGCGG
>NW_004955425.1:27168968-27187363 GCF_000276665.1 Chinchilla lanigera | reverse complement strand
GGCTGGGAGCACAGCGAGCGGGCCGGGCAGGAGCGCAGCACCGCGCCGCCGGGAGGAGGGGAGCGGGGCCTCGGCGTTTCGAACATTTTTAACTAATCAAAATATTTGCTGATGAGTATTTATTTTCACAAGAACTCGGTTTGGCCGGAGACTTCCCGAGCAACAGTATGCGCTGCCGTATTAGGTTTGCGATGGGGCCAAGCGCGGTTGGGCTTCTTGAGTGTGCGCGCCCGGAGAGCGCGGCTCCAGCGCTGCTGCGTCTGCGTCCTGGGGAAGCAGCTTTCCCGAGGCCGTCTTTCTGCAGATGGCGCTTAGAACACAACCACATGTCCCCCCAAGGACGAGCGGCGTCGTATGTTATGTTTGGGCCGAGTGAAAAGAGGAACGCACGCCCCTTCCTGTCCAAGCCAACAAAGGAGAAAATAGCGGGAAACATTTCTGTCCTGAAAAGGGAGAGCCAGCGCTCAGGAGTTCCGACCCAAGCACAGACAAGAAGATGGAATAAATGCGGTGTGGTGTCCTCAACATGTCCCTCCATCGCACTAGGCTTCCTCCTGTCTTTTGTCCTGCTGATAATCGCCCGTAAAAGGCTCGCTTTTAACTTTTGCTAGGCAAGGTTTTGGAGTCTGGTCCAAAAGTGATTAAGTAACTCCCTCACTGAAGTCATTGCAAAGCCACTAGCCACTATTTAGGAAAAGCACGGAAGTTTAAATTGAATCAAGTTTGACAACGGGCAAATGAGGGGGTCGTAGTAAACAACCTTGAACTGTAGATACCTGGAAAATGCTGGACCATGTTTTTTTTTGTTTGTTTGTTTTGTTTTGTTACCCGGAATCGAACTCAGGACCTTGCACTTGCCAGGGAGACGCTTGTGCCGCTGAGCTATATCCCCGGCCCCTGGACCAAGTTTTTTAAAAGTTAATGACTGAGAACTGGATGGAAATATCCTGGCTGGGGGCAGTACCACTCTTTTTGAAAGTGGCCTGAAGTCTTTTGTTCATCTCTAGCAACTTAACAGTGCTGCTAAAGAGGACTGACTTCTTAGTAGATTTGTCTTAGGAGGCAAGGGAGTTTGGACAGGGTTGTCCTGGAAGACTCCTGCCAACAAGTGCCCAATGGAAGTAAATGAATTGACATTGAAGATAACAAGTTGGATCTGAGCAAAAAGAAAGTAAATTCACTCATCGTGATAAGACGACTTCCGGAGTGCACAACGAGACAGAACTGCTTCATATACATAACAGGAATTACAAATTGTGCTGCTATAAACATGGGTACACATATATAGCTGTGGAATGATGTTTTCATTTCTCCAGGGAAGATACCCAGAAGGGAAATAGCTGGGTTGAATGGGACCTCTAATCCTAGTGTTTTGAGGATTTCCACAGTGGTTGTACCAGTCTGCACTCCCACCAGCAATAGAGAAGGGTTCTTCACCAACAGAGTGTAAAGAAAACCCACAAATTGGGAAAAAGTTTTAGGCAACTGTCCCTCAGACAAAGGACTTCTATCTGAACAAAGAATTAAAAAAAAATCAGGCCCCCCAAATTCAAAGACCCAATCCAAAAAAGGGGATCTGAGATGAATACACACTTCTCAGAGAAGAAATACAAATGGCAAATACATATATGAAAAGATGTTCGCCATCACTGGTCACTCGAGAGATGCAAATTAAAACACTGAGATTCCATCTCACCCCAGAAAGAATGGCCATCATCAAGAAATCAACCAACAGGAAAAAAAAAGTGAAGACTCATAGAGATCTGAAACTAAGTATCACTGAGAAATGCAATCTGCAGTTTTGAAAAACAGGCACACTCCTGGGAAGCAGAATGAACCATTAGAAACCATGCGTCTATGTTTCCCTTTCTTTCCAGAGGCTTTTATTCAGCTTAGGGAGCCCAACTGAGTGAGATCTGGAGAACTACAGCAGTCTCTCTTCTCTCCCGTGTAACTTTCATTTGCTTGGTTTATAAGTGTCTTGCTCTTACAGTTGTAATAACAGCTGGCACCTGTCTGATGTTCACCCATACACTCCTCAACTCAAAACCAAGTTATCTGTTACTTTGAAGAATGAAAGGAGTTTGTGGCTTTTTTCCCCCAAAGAGATCCATGAACCTAAATTTAAAACAGAAATGGAAAAGCACTAGCAAAAACTGCCAGCACTTTATATTATTTTGAAATTGGTTGGCACAGATGAGAAGACTAAGGAAAATAAAAATTTCAGAGCAAAAGAAATCAAAGCAGAGGAACTCAAATTCTTTGGAATTAAAAAGAGAATGGGTTCAGTATGAAATCTCAAACTCAAACTTGCTTTACTCAGTGACCCCAGCCAAAAGGGGGCACTTTGCACGTGCCAGTCAAAAGAAAGATATTAATAAAGTGCCTTGTGTCCAGTAAACCAATGAAACTGCCCACCTGGAAGGTGGCACATTCCCACATTGAGCCTGAGGTTTCTGAGAATCTTCCTCACCTCCATGTAAAAGGGTTTCAATTGCCTCAGGCTCCCTTAACAAAATACTATAGACTCCTGGCTTTAACTACAAGTATTTCCTTCTCACAGTTCTGCAGTCTAGAAGTCCAAATTCAAGGTATGGACAGATGTGGTTCCTGAATGAGAACTCTTCCTGCCTCACACAGAGCCACCTTTTTCTGTGTACTCCTGTGACAGGCAGATCCCAGCTCTAATCTCTTTTGCTTCTTTTAAAGACCCTAATCCCATCTCAGGCCCCACCCTCATGACCTCATCTAAACCTAATTACCTCCCAAATGCCTAACTGGCAAGGCCCAGATTAAGGCCCTGTAAAAGGTCTACGTCTCCTTTGAAGCTTTCTCTGTTCTTCTGCATGACCTCTTATTCCTCTCTAAATATCTTTAGAGCACATACTTTGCCATCCTTGTTTAGTTGCTTACACAGCTTAAGCTTCTATTTTTGATTAGAATATACTTCATGGTACCCCATGTAGAACCACTGCATCCATACCAGTGAGTCGTAGTCTGTTTTGGTGTTGCAACAGAATAACCAAGACTGAGTATAAAGAACACGAATCTCTTTCCTCTCTGTTCTGGAGGCTGGGAAGTCCAAGATCAAGGGACGGGCATCTGGTGAGAGCCTTCTCGCTGCATTGTCCTATGAGAGAAGTCTCATGGATGAGAGAGTGGGGAAACAGAGTCAAACATGTCCTTTTTGAATGAAGCACTACCTTGGTCATGAACCCAATCCTGATGGCCATCAGTCCATGAGTGAGGCCGAGAGCTCCCATGAGGTAAACACCTCCCAACGCTGTTGCAGTAGGGATTTGGTTTCCAGCACTTGCTTTGGAGGGGCACATTCCAACCACAGCACAGGGACAATGGGTGAAGATGGTGATGAGGCAGCTAATACTGAGTTCGCCTGCATCAGGCTTTGCATCCTTTCTGTTGGGTAACCCTCACAATAAACTTCTGATGTCATGCTATTCCTCCCCACTTTACACATGAATACGCTCAGGGTGGCAAAATACCCTACGAGTCAGGTTAATTAATGGCAGGGCTGGATTCAAACTTTGGTCTTTTACTACCAAACCTGTGATCTTAACCAGGCCACTGTCATAACCAGGCCATCTTTTCACACATGGTGTCCCCTAAGTCTGTGTGTGGGGTGATGAGGTAAAGTTTATTTCAGTGCATCTGGGATCAAGGTTCTCTTAGTGGAAACCCTGACATTTTGAGATCAGCACTTTTCTTACTAAGCAGAATTATATTTCTAGTCTCTTCAATGTATAAATTCTTGACTTCTTTCTTTTAAACCCAGCTCTCTTTCTGTATCTTCTCACTAGGCTGTATTTGTGTCTCCCTCGGGCCTATGTCCCTCCAGTTGCCGTGATGACAGTGGCTGACAGCTTTAATTTTTATGTATCTAGCTTCTGCATCTATCAGAGACTAGACTGGGAAAAATCTACTTCTTTCATTTTTTGCTTTAAAAAGCCTAAGATGGAGCAGATATAGGGAAAAAAATCAGACTTACAGAGAACTGAGTTTCCCAGCATTCATTCCTCTGTAGGTAAGTGAAATCGGGGGAGGAAGTCAGGCTGTACCAAGAGCTCTGGAGGAGTGAAGGAACTCCTTTAAAACACCAAGGGAGCCAGGACGTGACCTCCCACCATGACGATGATGAGGTAAGGAAGGAGCCATTCCTCAACCAAGCAAAAAGAACAGCGGGGCTCTTGACTAACCCATTCCTCTCCTGCTTGCACAATGGAACCATACTTCTGGTGCTTTTATTCTAAGTAAATGTGCTGCCAAACTGAGGGACAAATGTAGTCAAGTACCTTGAGTAGAGCACATGAAAAGCACTTTCCCTCTTTTTCTTTCTTTGTAATTGACATACAGTAATTGTACATATGTATGGGGCAGGGAGTAATAAATATGTGTGTACAATGTTTGATGATCAAATCTGGTACACAGTATTCCATCTCTTTAAATGTTTACCATTTCTCTTTGCTGGGAACCTACAAACTCCACTCCACTAGTTCTTTATAAAATATACAATAAATCTTTGTGAACTGTAGACATGTAATTGTGCTGTAGAGCATCAGAAAAGCTCTTTTCTGACATGACATTGCCTCACTCTGTGGCCAGAAAGTATTTCTTCTCAAATAAAGCGGCTGATGAATTCTCAAAGCATGATGGACCCATGTGGTTTAGATAAGCCATTTGTCTGGGGTTCCAGATGAAAAAGAGAATCTAGCCTCCACCATTCCTCAAACGCCAGGTGCCTGAAAAGAAGAGAAGGACCTTGCCCAGTGAATTCCCCAGGCTTCACATTCCAGGAGTGTCCAATTAAATGAGTCCAAGCAGTTGCTTCTGAAATCATAAATTCCGAAAGACAATGAAAGTTGCAATCACAAGGGGTAACAGAAGCCAAACACATTAGGAACATGTTTCTTGAGCAAATAGCGTAATCCCGGACACGCGGGAACACATGGTTTGCCTCAAGCATGTTTCATTTTGTCATCGCACTGAGTGTGCAGTATTTCTCTTTGGGTGCAAGAGTGATTGATTTCCTTAGGAGAATTGTTTGTAAGAACATGAAAGTTGCCAAAGCAAACACGTTGGAGGGAAGTGTAGAGAAGGGAGTCAGAATATTTGGAGTAGATCTGGCCTTGGGAAGTTCACACAGAGGTGAGACAGTGAGATGTAGAACAAATAAAAACATTCTGCACACTTCATCTACATAAATTATGTTCAGAAATTCACTCTTTGTAGACATTAGCTGAGCAGTACAAGTCTCCCGAGTGTGCCGCTAGAATGTGGGCACAAAGCCAGTTTTTAAGTGATTGATTTGTAACGTTTCCTCCACATAAATTAATCTACTACTATTTAGACCATCATGATTTTAATCCATAAAAGTCATGTAGCCATAAAAAGCCAATAATCTATTTGTTTTTTATGATAGAATTCTATTCCTACCTTGTATTAATAGATTTCTCTCAAAACATGTTGGCTAAACATGGAAAACATAAGCATTATTTCCTTGTTTTTTTCTCTACTATTAAAAACTCTAATATTTGTTATTGTGTGAATTTGAAATGCTCTTAGTCACTTACTTTAACTGTGCACTATTATGTTACAAATGAGCACTTTTGCTGGGTGTGGGGATGCACGCCTACTCTAATCCTAGCACTTATGAGGCTGATGGAGGAGGACAGCTGCAAGTTTGAGGCCAACCTAGTCTATAGAGCGGGTTCAAAGCCAGTCTGTACTGTATAGAGACCCTGTCTCAAAAAAACAAACAAACAAAGCATTTTTAAGGTCTTAACTGCCTAGGTATTACCTTCTAAGAGATGGAAATTTGTTATATTGTTTACAGACTAACAAACAGAATTTTTTTATTCCATTAGGATTTTGTTTTTCATATAGTATTCTAATGACATCAGAGAATTTGTTACAAGATCTCCGAATAAACATTCCCATTTAAAGATGATACTCCAGGGACTGGGGATTTAGCTCAGCAGCAAAGAGCCTGCCTGGCAAGTGCAAGGTCGTGAGTTCGGTTCCCGGTACTGGAGAAAAACCAAAACAAAAAAAAAATAAAAAAATAAAGATGATACTCCAAGTACAAAATAAGTACAATTTACAACAAAGACAGGAACTAACTTTCTAATGGCCAGCACAGCTCCATTATAAGAAAATTCTCACCATTCACACTAAGTCCCAGTCTCTCAGTCTCCCCATTACTGTCCTATTGCCCACTAGTACCTAATGGAAGGTTGATCCCTTCTATTAGTTCTCTCTTGCTGCACAACAAATGACCGCAATTTTTTATTATCTCATGGTTTCTATAGATCAGAAGTCTGGGTACAATTTAGTTGCCCTACCTAGAGCTGGGTCTCTCATGTGGCTCTTGAGCTTGACCAGGAAGAATAAACTTCCCAGCTCATTCACGTGTTTGTTGGCAGAATTCTTTTCTCCTTTGGTTGATGGACTCAGGCTCAAGTCTTCCAGGGCTGTTGGCTGGAGGCCTTTGTCCAGAGCACCTTACAGCAAGTCAGCTGTCTGCATCAGTGCTAGCAAGCGAGCGGAGAGAGTGTGAACAAGATGGAAGGCAAAGTCTTACACCCTGGTCATGTGTTGACACCCCATCACTCTTGCATTCTCTGATGGGAGCAGTTCACTAGTACAGCTCGCACTCAAGAGGAAGAGATTACACCAGATATGAATACCAGAAAGTGTGCATCATTGGGAACTCTGTAGAGGCTGCCTACCACATCACTAATGACTGTTCAGGGTGGTTATAGTCAGGGTTTGCAAGGCAATAGGCTTAATACAGGGCACATAATTTATAGGATTATTTTACAATATTCACACAGAAAGTCAAATGCAGAAGAGTACAAGAGATCTCGCTAGAAATCAGAAGAATCCAGCCAAGGGCCTGGATCCCACAGCAATGTCCCCACTATGAGTCCAGCAAAAGGCCCAGAGCCCATGGCACTGTGCCCAGTGAGTCTGTACCAGAAGGCCGAGGAGTCTGCGATGGAAGACTGAAGGTCTGTGCTGGGAAGCCTAGGGCTCAGCGCTGAAGGCTACAGAGTCTGTGCCAGAAAGCCAAGACATGATGCTCAGGTGAAGGTGAAGACCGGAGCTCCTCCGAAGAGAACAGCAGCCAAAGCTCAGCAGCCTCTGCTCTAGCGAGGGTAGGAGTCAAGCGAGCAGGAGGTAAGATGCTATTCGGAGTCTCTGGCTGCCCCAGTAGGTGAACCAAAGCAGAGGCCTGCAGCATTCTGGAGTAAGGCCCTCCCAAGGAAAACCAGCGGCATGCAATCCTCTCTTCCTGTTCTCTTTTTATGCCATTCCAGCAACAATCCTCAGGTGGATCTGCCAAGACCAGAACCAGGCTGACTCAACTCAGCTCCATGTTCCCACCCATGCTGA
This sequence comes from Chinchilla lanigera, assembly GCF_000276665.1. Lineage (NCBI taxonomy): Eukaryota > Metazoa > Chordata > Mammalia > Rodentia > Chinchillidae > Chinchilla > Chinchilla lanigera. The sequence continues at coordinate 27,179,950 of NW_004955425.1, read as the reverse complement.
CCATTAGTTAGTCCACCATATGGTGTATTTCCCTTGCATCTGAGACCCAGGTTCTGCCCTAGGACCATGCCTCTCCAGGTGATTTCTTACAGTGATACCAGCAGCATCAAGTCAGGAACTTGTTAGAACTGTACATTCTCAGGCCCACTTCAGAGCGATTGAATCAGAAAGTCGGAGAATGGGGCCTAGTGCTCTAAATTTTAATTAGCCTGCCAGGTGATTCTGAGCATGCTAAAGTTTGAAAAGTATTGTTTTTAAAACAAAGGGAGCAGAGCTGGACAGGCCTCCCAACTTCCCTCTCACAAAGCCAGGATCTATCATGGGAAGGCCTACCCACATCTTCAGCAAACTCATGGCTGTTAAAGATTTGATGATCATGACCTGCAGGGAAAACCAGGAGACACCTTACAACAATGCTTCATGTGGTAAATCTAGAAGAAACTGTTTGTTTGTTGAGCTTTACCTTGGATTTCAGTGGATATTAAGCCCATCTAAGCCCATAGGCTGATACTCCAAAGGTTTTGAAGCCAAGAAGAACTAGATTACTTGAACCAATCTTCAGAACAGTTAATCAGCAGAAAAAGAGATCATCCAGAGTTCAAGCATTAGGTTTGTTCATATGCCTCAATTTTTATTAAGAATTCTTCTCAAGGGTTCTTCTTAAACTCTGTACTCACTCTCAAAAAAGAAAACAAGTTGTGATGGCTTATAGGTACAGCCCTAAGGTGTATGGTGGCTGAGAACAGCTAGTTCTGTGCACTTGACCTTTCTGGTAGGAATTTGGACTATGAAGCCAGTTAGCATCATTGGCATGGAATGCTGTGGAAAAATCTCCACTCTGTCCCAGTTGTGTCCCTTCTGGTCTCTCTTCACCATTCTCTCAAACTCATCATCTTTGAGAGGCTCCTATGGTATTCTAGCAAATACAAACTTTGGGGTGAAGGATTCAGGTTCACTTGTAAGCTCTGGTACTTAGTACCTGCGTAGCCTGAAGCAAGTTATTTAACCTCTCTGAGCCTCTGTTTCCTAATTTTCAACCAGGAAAATACCTGTCTCCTAGGATTGAAGTATAAATTAAAAGTGATGTGATGCAGAAGCTCTTGATATGTAACAGCTGCTAAAAAAAAGTTATCCCACCTTCCCTTCCTTTTGTACTCCCTCTATGCTTACTGTAACAACTTGCACATCTTAGATCTTCCATAAATTATAGGTCTTCGCAAGTCCAGAGCTGTTCTGGACTTTATTAGTCAGACTGGCTGGGCTTTATTAGGAGGCAGGTAGTGGTGCTTACAATGGGGCCCATAGACGTTCTAGTCCATGATTCATGCAGAGGGCACAGGTTCTCCCTGCCTCCTTCTTAGTATCTCACTGGGGAGATTCTCCTAAAAATCACTCTTATTGCTCATATGATTTGTTAACTATTAATCTGAACAGGTAATTCAACAATCCTATGTTACTATTCCCCTGTTCCCTGTATCAAAAGAATAATGTATCTAATGATACTTCAATGCAGTAATGTCTAAGACCTCAACTTCCCCCTGAGTCACAGGTGGTGAATACAGGAGATACATTCCACTATTGTAATTTAACACTTCTTCCCCACATTTCTGTAGCTACAACTAACAGAGAATTTACTCATTATAAATAAATACACATAAATTTTAAAGAGTATGGCTCTACTCTGGTCACTGTGGGATCAGATGCTGAAAAAAGGCCTACAGTGACAGGTCTTCCAACCCTTTTATCAACTGACTGCATGTTAATTGCTTCAATCAAAAATGCATGCCAAAGTCAACAGTTCAGATGAAAATATAGCAAATCCTATACTTCAGCTTTATAATATACTTAGTTATTTAAAAGGATGTGATAGTACCAATTCCTTGCCCTTATAGGCACAATTATGCATCATTTAACAATAGAATGACATTTTGAGAGCTGTGTCATTAGGCAACTCCATCAATGTGCAAACATCAGTGTGTATTTATACCAACTAAGATGTGCACAATGTCACTATGCAATTTAATCTTATGGGACCACTGTCATTACATTCATAATGTCATTAACAATACATGGCTATACAGAGAACTTTAAAATACTGTGTAATAACATCCCAAAGTCTTATATGAAATGGTTGTTTTTAAATTATTGATTGGTGTGTATGTATAATTATAATTTTTGTTCAGGTAATATATTTAGGTTAAGTAAATAAATATAAGTATGAAGAAGTTATGCTCCATTTGACTGGAAAGACCTTTTAAAAATCTTGTACCTAAAAATTACAACCTGAGGTCTTCTCTCATTTCAGCTGTATGGAGGTAACAGACACATCTATAGTACTCTATGAGTTTTTGTCAGATATATCAATAGTCATCCAGCATATCAAATGTCATTCATACCAAAGGAAATATTAATTCCTACAACTAATTTTTCTAGTTAGACAGTGTAGAACCACCTACGATGTCTAGAGCTGTTTACTTTTACCGTTTGGCATTGGACAAATAGACAGAGCCAATTAACTCCAAATATACTTACATTGTTCACCTAGTAGATGAGTCAATTTTATTTACTAGTCAGAAACTATTTGTTGAATATGTACATAGCACTGTGAAAATACAAAGAGTTACATGGTATGGACTTACTTTTAAGTAATTTAAAATATAGTGAATGCTCATATAGAATTCATGCCTAGTAAGTGGTACACATAATAATTAGGGGGGGCAAATCTTTCATTAGGCACATGAGAATAATGGAACTTAGGCTCTGGAATCAGACTACCTAAGTTTGAATCCTATCCTATCCAGTTACAGATATACAATAATCACAAGTTTCTTACCTTCTCCTTCTTCAGTTTTTCCTTCTCCATTCCAAAAGCTGCATATCCAACAGGACTTAGAAGTTAATGGGAGTGTGCTAGGAGGGCTAAACATACGTGAACAGCTAACCACACGCTCAACTAGGGAAATATATCTATACACAAGACAGCTGGGAAATTTGTACTACTGATTTCTATTGGCTTGTTGAAAGGAACAGTTAATGCTTAATTGTTTTATTGATCTTGCATGCCTATGTCTGGTGATCTGAGCAACTACTTTGAAGATAACAATATGTAATATAAAAACTATTGTTAATTTCCAACCACCTTGTTTTGAAATTCTGTATCACTTTTATTGTTTTTTTGTTGTTTTGTTTTTAACTTTGTGCTTTTTTTTTTGTTGTTATTGTTTTTTTCCTCTTTAAAATAAAATTTAAAAAAAACTAGAGGATTTCCAGCCCCCATTCACACCTTTTACATACGAAGTGCTTGTAGGGACGGCCATCGAGGCCCCAGACAGTGCTCAGGCTGGGAGTGTCCACTCATGACGTTATGCCCACTTGATTAGTCAGTGTGATGAGATTTTGGTGCTCACTGCTCTGTGTGCTGGAAGCACCCTACTCTCTCATGCTTCTTTTACCCATTCTGTTTATGAAAGGGAAAAACTGCACCAGGGAACTTGTTCTTTTAAAACACTTTGTTCTTTTGAAACTGCCTAGCTCTGTTATCTGCTCTGTGGCTCTGTAATTACTTTTTGTTTGTTTGTTTGTTTTTTCCAGTACCGGGAATCGAACTCACTACCTTGTGCTTGCCAGGCAGGCACTGTGCTGCTGAGCTAAATCCCAAGCCCCTGTAATTACTTTCTTGATCCTTGTAACCATTTGAGCATAACTGAACATGCAGGATGTCTGACTGTACCAAGCTTTATATTCATGTCTTGTAACTGATGGTCATTAATCTAGCCTTATAACTGACGATCTCACCTTGTAGCTAATCAGAAGAACTGCCAGGCTGTTCTGTCTCACCTTTGTACCTCCTGCTTATGCATCATATAAAAGCCTTAGACTATCAGAGATTGGAGCCTGATGTTTTGGGAATGATCCCAATCAGTGCCTGTTGACATAAAATAAATCTGCCTCCAGATCCTGAGGGTCATTTTGGTGTTTGTGTTTGCCATAGCACTTACATGCAGAATTTCTGTTCCTTCTCAAACATTATATCCTCTGCAAAGGCTTCCCTGTCCCTCCCATTTCTTTCTTTCTCTGTGATCTAGCCAGTTCATACTTCTATTAAAGCACATCATAGACACTTTAACTAGCATACTGTCTCCTCTTCTCCAGTGTTTTATTTTTCTTTGTATCCACAGCACCTCCCACCATGCCTGGCACATAGTAGATGATCACTAAATACAAGATGAATAAATGAATAGATAATGAAATGTAGGGCTTTGGTTTTCCTTGACTATTTGTTTTAGTTACAATATAAGTATTTCAATGTGATCTTTTTTTTTGGTTTTTCTCCAGTACCAGGAACCGAACTCACGACCTTGCGCTTGCCAGGCAGGCGCTTTTGCCACTGAGCTAAATCCCCAGCCCCTCAATGTGATCTTTATTTGTATTGTTTTCAATCTTTATGATACATAGACCCAAGAATCTGGTAATATATTCTTTAATTTTGACACTTCTTATAATATTTCAAAGAAGTGAGCTTAGTTTGTTGCTAACTTTTCATGTATTTTATTAATTTTTAAAATGAAAATTTTCACATTCTTTCCAAAAGTTTCTTTAAAGGTATTACAGAGCGAAGTAATGTATCTTGTTTGTTTATTTGGTTGGTTTTTGAGACACTCTCACTATATATTTCAGGCTGATCCTAAACTCACTATGTAGCCCAAGCTGGCCTTGAACTCACAGCAACCCTCCTGCTGCAACCCCCCAACCCACCGGGTGCTGGGATTACAGGTGTGTGCTACCACACCCAGCCAAAGTAATGCATTTTATGTTACTTTATTTTTAAATAAGCCATTTTCAAGCAAATCAAGAACTGAACAAAAAGCTTTAAACTAGTTACTAGAGATTTTTATATTTAAAAAATATTTTTACATGATGCCCATGATCTATTCTGCTCAAGTTTCTTAGACTCAGTGTGGGCCCTTCTGATCTCTTTAAAAGACATGGGCGTCCATCTTTGGGAGCAGGTAGATGAATTGGGTAGAAGAGGCCAGTCTCTTTCCCCACATATGCCTCCAAAAATAACAGGATACAAGTGTGCAAAAGTGGTAAGCCACTAATAATACTTAGAACTCCACAATTCCTAGTGGAAGTAAAATAATAAAACATTCAAGGAAAAGAACAAGTACCATGGTTAAAACACTGGCATCAGGGCTTAAATTTGGTTGACAGCTTTCACAGTTTGGTCTGCTTCTAGAAGCAATTTCAATGGCTTTTATTTATTTATTTATTTTTTCCGGTACCAGGAATTGAACACACGACCTTGCGCTTGCCAGGCAGGCGCTGTGCCCTTGAGCTAAATCCCCAGCCTTTCAATGGCTTTTATATCATGGTCCACTTATAGACAGGCAGGACAGTTCTCAGGGGTGGGATCTGCATAAAAACTATGCTGTAATTGTGCACCTGTTGAGCACGAAGGCTGAGCACACACGCTGTCATTAGAGGTTTTTAGCTATTTAAGAAGTGGTGGTATTTGCTGATCCACCCCTTAGTACAGAGATTAAAGGAATTACAAGCATGATCACAGTTAACAAAACTTTCGCTTGCAATATTTCAAATTTATAAACCAGGTAAGGTATGTATACCACTCCATCTTAGAAAAAAGATTAATAAATCTTACCTCTACACACTTGATATATTGATTAACATATTTTCAAAACAGGTTATGCATATTTTCAAAAACCATTTTAAGCCAGGCATAGTGGTGGATGCCTGTATTTCCAGCACTCAGGAGGCTGAGGCAGGAGGATTACCACAAGTTTCAGGCCAGCCTGGACTACTCAGGGAGTACTATGTAGTAAGACTTTGTCTCAAACAAAATGTTTTAAAGGCAAATTTTTAAAAAACTTATGCACACCAGAACTTATGCACACCAATGAATGTTTCCCTATAGGCAATCAGCCCTATAAGCACACCAATACTTATGATGTTGCTGTTCCTGAGAGCATTTTGGGAACTCTTTTTGTAACCAGTTAACAAGTCACACCCAATGAAAAATCTTCCAGGACACTTTGGTTTTGCCAGAAAAATGTTTTACCTGACTGGGTCATCTTTTTTACTTACCATATTTGACTCTCAGCAATATTTGGCCATTTGCAAAATTAAATCGATACTCAAAGAATTAATTCTTTCAGGGGCTGGGGATTTAGCTCAGTCGCACAGCGCCTGCCTGGCAAGTGCAAGGTCGTGAGTTCGATTCCTGGTACCGGAAAAAAAAAAAAAAAAAAAAAAAAAAAACAAGAATTAATTCTTTCAAATAAATAGACAATATTTTTTATATTCCAAAAATTTTTCAGTATGGGGTCTATCAATAAAAAATGCAGCTGACAATTATTAGTGTTTTAAACATTGCTTACAAAATACCTGTCAGAAGGACGGGCCTCAATTAATTTCTCTGTTTTGCTTTGTGGTTCTATGGACCAGAATCAGAGCCTCTCATGCCGGGCAAGTGCTCTACCACTGAACTATGGCCCTAACAACTTCCCTTATTAAGTATAAAAAAATCAAGCAATGAAAGCTCTTGTCACCAGTATAAAGTTTTATTGATGAGACACTGACTGAAGGATCCTTTACTTTTTCTAATTTTTTATCTTGAAATAATTATAGGCTCACAGGAAGTTTAAAAAATAATAAGAGTTTCATAAACCCTCCATCCTATTTTCTTCAGTAGTGATATATAACTGCAGAACAACATCAGAACCAGGAAAGTGACGTTTGTGTAACACTATTAAGTACAGTATTGCTCTTTCTCGGTTTTTACATCATTCCTGTGTAATAGTCCACTTTGTGATGTAACAATAGAATACTTGAGATTGGGTAATTTATAAAGACCAAAATTTTACTTCTTACAATTCTGTAGGCCACGAAGTCCAAGGTCAATTTGCCAGCATATGGTGAGGTCTTCTTGCACTGTGATTGGGCAGAAAGTAGAAAGGCTAAAAGAGGCAAATCTGTGGTCTCCTGTGGCAAAATATCAGAAAAGGGCTAACCCATGCCCACACGGAGTGGGTTACCCTTTTTACAGTGGCATTAGTCCATTCACGAGGGCCCTGCCATAAGACCCTACTCCCAGTGTTGTGGCACTGAGGATACATTTTCCAATACATGCATTTGAAGGGACATGTTCAAACCATAGGTTGAGAGTTGTGAATATGTGTGTGCAGCTCTATGCAGCTGTATCTCACAAGAACCAGGGTTCAAAACTCTTCCATCATTACAAAGGACTTCCCTTTGTACGCATCTGCCTCTCCTCTTCCCTGTCCCCAGCAACAACCAACCTGCTTTGTAGTTTTATCATTTCAAGAATGCCATGTAAATGAAATCATGCAGTAGTAATATTATAAGTTGACTTGACATTTTTCACTAAGCCTAATGGCACTGAGATTCAGTTTGCTTACATGCATCCCTAGTTTATTCCTTTTCATTGCTTAGTGTCCTTTGTATGATATCCCAAAATTTCACGCATTGAAAGACATGTTCACTTCTTTTTTTTGCCTCCCTCCCTTCCCTTCTTCCTTCTGTTCTTTTGCTATGGTGAATAACCTGCTGTGGACATTTCAGTTCAGGTTGTTTTGTAAACATAAATTTTCATTTCTCTTGGATAAACACCATATAGAATAAAATTGCTGGGCTATACAATAAGTATCTATTTAGTTTTATAAGTAATTTTAAAAATTGTTTTCCAGACTTACTTTCCATTGTCATCAATAATGTATTAGAGATCAGGTTTTTTTTGCATTCTTGCCAGTATTTGGTGTTATTGCTATTTTTTATTTAACTATTCTAATAGTAAATATTCTTTTAATTGCTTTGGGAAATATCTAATTCAATTTGCTGGCACTATGATAGTTCAGTAAGTATGACTTTTATCTTCACACTATCTTCCTTAGTACAAAGTCCAAGACTTATTTTATATTACACTCAATTTTTTAGATTTAACATTGTACTTATTTATTTGGTGTTTTTTAAGACAGGTTCTCACTGTAATTCAAGCTGGGTATGAACTTATTATGTACCCAGGCTGGCCTCAAACTCATAGTGATCCTCCTGCCTCAGCCTCCCAATTGCTGGGATTACAGGTATATGCCACCATACCCAATTTAGATTTAAGATTATAAAATGATCTACTCCCAACTTCTGTTTACCAATATCATATATAAGTAACCAAAAACTTACTTCAGGCTCTTCTATCTGGACTCATAATTTCTTCCATGGTATAAATACATCTGTCCCTAAAAGCACCGCACTTGGGAGGAAGGAAGGTCCTACGGGCTGCATTCTCTTTTCTCTTGAGGGAGAGAAGGTACAAGATGGGCTGCACTGGTGGCCTCCTGCTGGTCGTCCATGGCATGAATGCATGAGACATTGCTGGGGATGCTGGGACTGACTAGGATGATCATAATTCTGCAGGTTTGCTGTACTTTTGTCTGAAGCTAACCGAGCTGCATGGGGACCTACAAACAGGATAAAGTACAGACAGCTATTTTACTTGCAAAATGAACACTTTACTTTCAGACACAATCAAAGCACACTTGACAGGCTGCTGCATGAAGTGCTTGCACGGCTGAGGTAGAACAAACTGGATGCAATTTACTTTCCCCCTCGAGCTCATGCCATTCTTTGTGAAGAGGCCCAAAGTACTCACTACTAGTCTTAGGGTATGAAATGACAAGTAGGAAATAGACTCCAATTACAAAGGCGGCTCAGGGTTTCCAAGCTCCTTACACTTACCCACAATTGCATCTTGGAAATGATGTAGCTCACAGTTACTGTGGGTAAACTCTTTCCTTTTATTTACTTCTAATCATGAAATTGCCTTTCTGGTTAACAAAATGTTGGAGACTTTTAGGGAAATTAAAGTTTTCCAGTGTTTGCTTCTCCTTCTTTACCCATACTGTAAGTGATTTGCTATTTATATTGATGTATGAAAAGGAATTTGAACAGATGAAACTTCACAAACATACTGATGAGTAAAAGAAGTCAAACAAGACTGCATACTGTATGATTCCACTTATATGACGTTCAAGAACATGTGAAACCGATCTGTGGCGACAGAAATGAGAATGGTGTTTGGAAATGGGGTAATATTTATTGGGAAGTGGCATGCAGGAGTTTTCTGGAGCATTAAAATGTTCTATAACTTGATCTAAATACTGATTACCTAGGTGCATATTCACCAAGTGGTACACTTAGGAGTTGGACACTTTATGTTGTTCTTTAACCAAAATTTAAATTACTGAAATGGAAAAAAAAAAGAAAACAGGAAAAAGCTTGTTGATAAAATTACAGGCAGTATAGAGTTTGGTTTTCCATTTCAGTTTCCAGGAATTTTAAATTTTTGCAAATTGTCATTTTCTCCGGCACCAATGAGAGCCTGTTCTCGCGTCTCTCCCTCCTTTGGCTGCACCCAGTTTCCTAATTCATTAGATTTACGCTCCAATGTCATGCACATCATAACTGTTAAATTAAAATATTATGAGGCAGGGTGTGGAAGCAATAAAACTCTATTAAGCTCAGTTTAGGCCTTGAAAAAACCCATGATTCCTCTCACTCACATGACATTTATCATTCCTTTTTTTTAAAAAAATTTGGATCCAAGGAATTTTGCGTGCTGTGGGTTGACATTTAGTTAACAGCATCTTTTACTGAGGTTCCATCTTCTGAATTAACATGATCAAGAACAGGGACCTGATGATACTTGTTTGCACGTCTGGCTCTTTTCCAAGACAGGGGGAAGGGGAATCAAATCTTCATGGTCATCTTTATCTCAGGGCAAAGCGTGTTTCGAATTTTTGCAGAAATATCAGATACCACCTTCTCACCAACAAAATGAACAAACAGTTCTCCCCATACAAAATCTGTGGTTGTAAAATAGCTACTACTTTTCATTTGCTTTCCTAGAGTGTCTAGAGTCCTTCCTATTAAGCCACAAGAAAGAAAAATACATCTAGTGTAAACCATGGGGAGAGAAGCGGACAGCCTGTTCAAGGAACCGAGTCAGGCTTAAGTTCTAGGGGACAGGCTGAGAAGGAAAAGAGAAGACAGCTGAGCAGCACAGGAAGAATCTGTCTGGGGAGGTAATGAGCATTCAATATACATTTCTTAAAAAGAAAAGGCTGCTACATATTATTTATGCAAGCAAGGAACACACAGCCACTATCGTGGATCCGATGGCATCTGACCACTGTCTTCTCCCCAGATGCTTGGCTTGGGAATTTCATGTTGGGGGAGGGAGCAGAGCTGTAAATACAAAATGTGACAGATGGAGAGGAAAATAGGAGCCGGAATGCAAAGGATGCTTTCGGAGGCCGAGAGAGGGAACTTGGCGCCTTTTTCCACCCCTCTGTCCCCGGTGTGGCAGCCCTCTGTGTTCCAAGGCAGTGGGCCTGGCCTTCCGCGTGGGAGAAGCAAGGGGCTCTGACGGTGGGGGAGCGGCTGGCCCAGGACAGGTGGGGAGGTGAGGGACTTTTGTCTCCGGGCAGGAGCTCCTGAGCTGAAAGGGCCCAAAGCCCGGGCGTGCGGCACCGGGCCTGCCTCGCCACGCCGGGCTCCTCTAATTAGAGGGTGCGGGGTGGCATTCGTTCCCAAACGTTTTAATCGAGCCTCCTTTCAATGCGCAGGGATAAATGTAGCCACTGTTGCTCTGAGCTGAATGGGTCGCAAAGGCCCCGCCGGCCCCCAGCGTGGCCATTCAGGGCTCTTTTCATAACCCCGGAGCAGCTCAGCCCGGGGCCCAGCAACTCCGCCGAGCGCCCCTAATTAGCCTAATTAGAAAGGTGGAATGAGAAAGGGAAAGAAGAGGGCGCTGGCTTAGGAAGATGCTCAAGGCTGCCAATCTTGGCTGATTTGGGGCTTATTCTCCCCAGGAAGAAAAGGCCGCGGAGGAGGAGGCTGGAGCTGCGCCCGCCGCCCGCGCCCAGCCTGGGCTCCGGCCCGGTCCG
>NW_004955425.1:27158600-27168185 GCF_000276665.1 Chinchilla lanigera | reverse complement strand
GGGTCCTGGCGGCCCTGCCAGGCGACACGGGTCCGCACACCGTCCAGTCCCGCTCCATTTCCAAGGGCTGACGTGGCGGGAAGTAGAAAAGACGACCGGGAATTCGGGAGCAGAATGCTGTCAAAACCCGATGGAGACGTTGGCACAAGCAGCAAGCGGATTCACAGACAAAGGAAAACAATGCGAGTCTCCTTAGATCATTTTTCTGGACATTATTTAAGGTCTGAAAGGGACCAAATCGTTTCAAAATGTTGCCAGTAAAAATTATCCTATGTGGAATGCAACTAATCCTTTTAGGTTCCTGTCAAGTGCTTCCACAAAAGGAATCCGATTTTTCAAATCAAAGATCCAAATGTCTTTGGGGAGAGATTTATTACATGCCAGAGCTTTAGTTACAAAATAGAGTTACAATAACAACCCGCACCCACCAACTCCCTAAAACAAGGGATCCTATCCCACAGGATTCTAAAGACCAGTGAGAGCCGGTTTGCTGAGTCCTGCTGTGTACGCAGATTGGGAGGGCGAGGATAGGGGTGGCAGGCAAAGAAATATTAAATTCCTTAAACAGAAAAACAGTGCAGAGGGCCTCAGCATTTTATTTTTGTCCTCTGTACCCCTGCTTGCTTTTAAAGAAGAAAAGAAGATCCAAACTTGGGGATTTGAACTCAGTCCCTTGTCAATGACAACTCAAAGGGAAGGTTAATGCTTGAACTGAATTCAGGAAAACCTGGGTGCCTGTGCACCCCAGTGGTCCGAAACCTAGGCTCTCTGACAGGGTTTGCAAGTTGCATATCAGAGTTTCTGTAAGTGGGAGAATATTTATTTACAGCTGTATTAAATGATACAATAAAAGCACTCTATTTTTAATTTTGATTTTTAATAAAATGTTTGTGTGGGGAAACGTGAACTGGGGTTTTATGTCGTGTCTCTGTATTTAACTTCTCACAAACCCTCGTGAAAAGCTGAGCAGGCTACAGTCTTAGGGCACAGTAGTCCAGGAGGGCCTGATCACAAAAATCACTTCACCTTCTCAAGAGCTAGCAGCTCGGGACACAAAGTGATCTACTAGTAAAAAGACTTGGAAACTCAGATTCATAGTTCCTATCTGAAAGAGTTTGACACTGAGTTACCTCCGCATCCCCACAGGCACTTAGGTGTTTTAGGTGTTTTGTGAGTACACTTGCCACACCAGAAAGTTATTGTCAAGAAGATATTATCAGACCAACAAATTTTTTGAAAATGAAAAATTTACAGACCAACAAACTTTTTGAAAATGAAAAATTAACAATCAGACATCTCAATAATAAAATGAAATGTTAAGGAAAATGCTTCAAAGGGGAGGTGAAACAAATGACCTTCATAGCTCCTCTCCAGCCCACTGCTTCCTGGTAAAACGGCTTATTCCTCCCTTCCCCAAGCGAGCGCTTCTGTTATGAAAGGCAGTATGATGGCAGGAACTCTTTACCGGTGGAATATAACTCCTATATTTAACATTGGAATAAAAAGACTTACAATATAGCAGGTGCTCAATAAATAGTGCAGACTAATCCCACTTTTCAAAGCTTAAGGGTTAAAGAGATGATCAGTAGATAAGTAAGTAGAAGAAAAAAACAGAGCAAGAGATTAGAAGAATGGATTTAAAACTCCGTTAGTTTGTTTATTTTAGAAGTTATCAGACCAAATACACATCTGGCTCAAGTGAGAGAAAACAGTGCTATCTCTTTTATCCTCATTATTTCTAAAAAAAAAACAAAAACAAAAACAAAAACAAAACAAAACAAAAAAACAAGTAACAGTTTCTTTCATAAATAGGGATGGGAATTTTGGAGAAAGATTGATTTTTTATCTATCTAGATTAGATGGATTAGATTTCTCTAATTAAGAAATTTAGGTCTATTCCAACATTTAGAAATCAGTCTTGCTTGCTTACTTTCTGATGACTAAGGGTGTAGGAAGAAGCTGCACAAGAATCTAATTCTTTACATTAATATACATTTTATGTTTTCCAGAGCATTTTCATGTAAATTGTATTATTTGATTCTCACAAGCAAATCAACCCATAAAAAAAGAAGAAAGAAGGAAAAAAAGGGAAAGAGAGAAAAAAATGATAAATGTAGATGAAAACTGATTGAACTTTTAATGCATTTTTTCTCCTACAGGCACTGGAGATTTCTTGGCATGCTTTTTTCTCTCTGTAATCAATTATTTAGTAGATCATAATCTTGCACAGTCATTTTCACATATGTGCAGCTCTGCGCACAAAATAGAGAGAACCAAGTTATTTTTCCTTCATAAAAGTCTGTGTAGACTTTTCAGAAAATATGTCACTTCCTTTTATTGCTGAAAATATCTGCCTTCCATCTATTTTAACAGGAATTCCTAGGCAAGGATTCGAAGACACTTCTGCCATAATTAATCTTTACCTTCCCTTCTTTTTCTTTGTTGTATGTTATTGATCAACAGTTATAAGTAACGGAGAACCCTTGGCCTGTGCCTGTCCCCTCTGAAGCAGTGAGACCCAGCAAGGCTCCACACTTCAGACTCATCCTCCACCTCCCTCTTGCCTGGTGGTCACTGCACTGCTGCGCTCAGGACACAGCCCATGCAGCCTGCATGCATCTCCACTCCGCAGACACACAGCTCCCTGCCGTGGTGCCCTACTCACAGGGAGACACCTCTCTTGAAAACTAGTTGCTCTTTCTTGACGGGTAGAAAAATATCCTTTCAAAATTCTCATAATTTCAAATTCAGAATTAGGATTTTGTGCAGATCATTTAAATAAACTTGCTAATATTAATTGACTGCTTTTCTTCCTGGAATGCATTTTGTTGTCTTTCAAAGTTTAGAATTAAAATGGATTTTTAAAAAGCTTCTGGCTAAAAAAAAAGCCCCACAGATTTTTCTCTAGAAAATCAACACTCTTGCATTGAGAAGCGTCCCTAAGAAAGACTGCCCTACCCACTCCTCAGCACATTCTACAATGCGCAATTTGTGTAGGGCGATCCCTGAATGACTCCAGCCCGGAAGTCTTCTTACTAGACTAGCAGTGACCTGCCCTAGGAAGCCAGGCCTTGGTAAGGTTTCTGGGTAGCCACTGGCAAAGGTAAACTAGCAGGTGGTCTGGTCCCTCAAAGCACTTTAGGGAGAACACAGACCAGCTGAGCAGCAGCCCAGCTGGGCTCACCACTAGGAGATACCAGTGCAGTGGATTAATTGTGCATGGGCTAAAAGGACCTCCTCAGCCACATCATATGCAGTTGTCCAAAGAGAGCAAAGTCTCCAGGAGTGTGGAGGGGAGAGGGGACACACCAGGGAAATGCTGTGCTTTTTCATTAATCGTTCAATCAGTTATCTGATTCCCTACATTGTCTTTGTCCACACGGGAAGGATCTGTCCTTGAAGGCTGGCCATAAACCTGCTTAGCAGTTTAGCAAAAAGTTCTAACCAGGCAGATTTTGACTGTTAAAAAAGGTCATTAAGGGCCAGGAATAAAGCTCAATGGCATAAGCGCCTGCCTGGCAAGCGCAAGGTTGTAAGTTCAATTCCTGGTACCAAAAAAAAAAAAAGTCATCAAGACTTTTATGAGCCTGTGGTGTTGGGCTCTTCCAGTCCTAGCACTCTGGAAGGCTAAGGCAGGAGGAGGGTTGCAAATTTGAGCCCAGCCTGAGTGGTTTATTAACTTTGGGAGACCCTGTCTCAAAATTAACAACAACAAAGGACTGGGGATAGAGCTCAGTCAGTGTGAAGGCTGTGGGTTCAATCCCCAGTGTGTGTGTCGGGGGGTGGATCAACAAGAGAAGTAGAGGAAATGGGTAAAGAGTAGAGATGAATTGTGAACTACTGGTATGTGTGTGCCTGTGTGTAATGTTTAAAGGAAACGGCTCCTGCCAAAAACAAACAAAAAACCCAGAACGCAAGAAAAGTGTCATGTGAAACTACGTGAAGGAAGCTGACACTTTTGAAATAATTAGCTGTCAACCTAAATGCAGCTAGGAGAAGGTGCTGGGTGTGGTAAAATGCAAAAATGTGTGTAAGAAATAAATGACTGTCCTACACAGTGACCTCTAAGGCAACTTCCTATGCCTGTGGGGGTGTGATAAGTCATAATAATAGTAACAAATGGCAGTGTAGTGTAGGAAGTGAAGTGGGATTTGAATGCTGAAATCCCA
The DNA here is from genome assembly GCF_000276665.1 of Chinchilla lanigera. Classification (NCBI taxonomy): domain Eukaryota; kingdom Metazoa; phylum Chordata; class Mammalia; order Rodentia; family Chinchillidae; genus Chinchilla; species Chinchilla lanigera. Next base: position 27,164,016 of record NW_004955425.1, on the reverse strand, counting down.
GTAGCTACAACTTTGGGCAAGTCATTTAATTTCTTCTGAGGCTTAATATCTTCATTTGTAAAAAGAAGTCAGTAATAATTCTTGTACCATTTCACAGTGTAATTTACTAGTGAAAGTCTTTTTAAAAGACTACTAGTGATATACTAGTGAAAGTCCTTTTAAAAAGCCAACATCTGGCAAGGTCAACACGCACAACTGGGTTTGTGAGACACTAATAACATCTGCTTCTTGCTCTGACACTAGCTATACTCCTGTGTTCATCTGTGAAAAGCTGCTGGAATTTCCGCACTTCTTTGTACATATACTGTAGTCCCTCAAGATTTTTAATTCTTAAAAGTCAGAGTAGCTCAAACTGATTTTTTAAAGTTAGGATGATTATGATCATGACTAGAAAAATTATAAATATGAGCCAGGAGCCCATAATTTTAAACTGCACTTCCATCTTAGTCACCCTGTCACACCTGAAGGCTCAGGACTTATAAGGGATCGATGACAATCATCAGTTGTTTTACTTTGTGTGTTTTGTTTGTAACTGACTAATACTTTCCTGGTAAAGAAGCTGGATGAATGAACCAGTAAGTTCCCTGCACACTGGAAGGGTCAACAATAAAAAGGAAGGAGCCCAAGCTGTTCACCTCAAGGGAAAGATATGATTAGAGAGATGGGACATGCAGAGAAATTATCTGAAAAGTGAAGTCAGTTGGGAAAGTATAAGCCCCAAAGAGCCCTGAGCAGCTGGTCATGATCAGATTCTCCATCTTTCTGTCAAATGTAATTGTATCCGAGTTGGCAGGGTATTTATTGCTAAAGTCGAAGGGCCAGATTTTACACTAAACATATTTACACATTTATATTCGTGGCCCTCTAAACACACCATGTTTCACTGGCTGTGACATCAAACACATTTACCAACAAAAAACATATGTCTAATTACAAAATCATAGGGGAGAAGGGAGGCAGTGGCAGCTGATGGGCACTGAGCGTGCAGGCCTGTATATGGATGTGTGACGGGGCTGCACCACCAGGAAGCTGCAGGGACCAGAACAGAGGTGGACAATGCCCAGGCCATGTACTCTGCTCCCTACACTGGTCCCTGCCTCTTCCAGTCCTGAAGTGGGAGGGGGATCCCAATGAGATGCAGACTGACCCCCACCTGGAGGAGCCCTATGAGACTAGGCAGATTTCTGGGCAGATTTCTGATTTGGGTTGAGTTTGTTACTGCTATGACCTTTAAGTTGTCCCAAATGACTTTCTCAATCAGTAATAAAAACAGTTGTGAGCTGAAAGGATAGCCAGCAGAGAATTCTAAAATCATTGCTCCGAGTCCTTGATTTTTGGCTTTGGGCAGTAAAATCAGATCCCTACCTATCAACAGCAGTTGTAATAATGCCGTTAGCTGCTCCAAGCCTGGTCCTTCATCAAACAAGGAAATCAGAGCCACTGGAGCCAGAGAGAGAAGAAACAAAACAGTGGCCTCAGACAGCCTTTAATAAATGACACAGGCTGGTAGTCCATCAAAATAATCACCTTCCATCAGAATGACCACCTCCCCCAGCTCTCTCAGAGGACGTGCCACAGGAAGAAACGATGGGTTTATAAAGAAGAAAAAAACTGTGAAGGGCAGAGGCCTTTTCCTGAGATGGATACTTACTACATTCACTGTAAGAGCTTAAATAATAAATACATTCAAAATTCCAATTCCTTGAACAGAAAGTTAGGGCAGGAAAGGGTCACTGAGTAGAAGACTGAGCAGCAGAGATAATTAAACATACAGATGCTTCAGCACGGAAAATATGGAAAAGCCCTCACAAGTTCTTCCCTGCAGCTCTTCAGCTGTTGCTTGCTTTCTTTCTAAGGAAAGGAAGTGGTTCTTAAATAAATGTGCAGGATGGAGATGTTGAGCAGAAGCACTAGCTTCTTATTTTAAAGAAATAAAATAATTACCCAATAGAGAAAAAAGAAATCAACCAAGAAACAGTCTAAGGTCATGACACCATGTGTGGTACAAGGAGCAATTCAATCCATAAGGGCTTCATTACCCCCGCAATAGATAACATTCGGCTGGCTCTAGCTGCAGATCTGAATGGAGAGGCTCCTTTTTGTGTGGTCCTTCTCCCCGAGCTGCCTGAACCATTAGCCCCAATATACCCCTCTCCCTATTAACTGCAATTCCTTCCCGACTGTGCTACGGTCGTTTGTCTGGAAGCTCTACGGGGGCGTTTGATGAGTAGAGAAACAAGAAGAAGGGGAGAAAAGCGTCGGGTTAATGAGTTGTAGCAAATCCACACTTTGTAGTTGGGAGGAGGAGAGCTGGTGGCCAATGTTTGTCCAACTGGTTTATTTTTCGAGACCCAGCCTATTGAGGTAGGCTTGTTCAAGCAGGCTTCCTCCCTCCAAACACACAAACACCCCTCTGTTTGCCTTCAAAGAAAAGGGGACCAGCGCTAGATTTGCATGCGAATGAGGAGTCCCGGGAGGAGACGTCCTTGCCCATCAAAGGCCCTGGTAGCCCAGGGCCCGGCGGTCTTTGTTCCAGCACCTGCTCGCCTGCTCGGCCTGCCGGGCGCACCCTGCATTCCGGCGCTGGCGTCCACGGCCCACAGTCCACGGCCCACGGCCCACGCCTCTTCCAGCCCCTACCGCACGCCCCCTGCTCCCGCGTCCCTGTCCTAAGGGACCCGCAGGGTCAGCAAAGCGGGCAGTGAACCCTAGATCCCGCAGAGCGTGGACCCCACTGGAGGCAACACGCACAAGGTGGCTCGCGTTTTTTTTTCTTGTAGCCGGGGACTCAGGCCGCGCCCACCTGCTCGGAAACAGGTTTGCAGCCTCCAGCCGGCGCAGGCAAGCAGGGGCCCGGGTCGCGCGCCTTCTCGCAGTCCCTGAAGGGCGCTGACAGCTTGAGGGGTGGAGCTCGTCCCCGCACATTTTAAAGATGCACGAGCCAAGAAAGAGCTTAGTCGGGATTTCCTCCCTGCTTTAGTGCATCCATACATCATACAACTTTTTAAAAATAATTTCGTTCTTGGATGTCTTCGTAATTGCTCTTAGATCTAAATCACAGATCTGTGCAGTCGTAGCGGGCTCAAAGGCGCACCCATGTGACGCCCCAGGGATCTCGCCTGCTTCGCCTCTGAACCCTGGAGCCGGATCTGCAGGTTCTCCGGTCCGAGGTCTTCTCTCTCAGTAGGGTTGGGGTACAAGGAATTTTTGCATATATGATTTGGTCTGACAGTACTGCAATTTGTAGCTGTATATTTAGTGGTAAGTTTGAGGGTGTGTTTACGCTAACCTCTTACTTAACTTCTTCCAAACATCTCACAGAAAAAACAAAACAAAACAAAACAGAACTACATTTTGAGGCAGAGAGTGTTTCCCTCCCTCAAGAGGAATGAATGGACGGGGCGTTAGGGTATTACAGGTTTGGATGTAGCTCAGCAGAGGAGCTCTTGCTGGAGAGCACCAAGCCTGGGTCCCACCTCCAGGACCAAGGGGGTAAAAATGAGTTATCCCTGCAGACTAGTGGCCTACAATGCAGACTTCACTGATCTGACAACTTAAGCAGATCTTCAGCCACATACCTACACAGACATTTTCAAGAAACTGAATACAGATTTAATCTCCACTGCTAGCCACGTTACTAGACATTCAAATTATGTACTTCCTTGCTTTTATTTAAAGAACCAGTAACGCCTATAGTTTAAAAAAGTCACATTTTCTCAAAGACTAGAAATTGTAAGAAATAAGCCCTAAATGAAAGGCTTAAAGTTTGAAAAAGACATCCTACACCACCCACATTGTATAAATACAAATAGTTCAATAAACACCTCATGCATTAATTCGTCAAACATGTACTATCCTAAAGTTGAAGCTTTCTTTTACTCTGAAATTATTTGCTTACGCTACACTTTCAGTATGTCTTACCCTTAAGTGCGGTAAAAACCCCTTTATGCAACCACTGGTGTCTCTTTCACTCAAAAATAACTTTAAAACCCACTAGAGCTTTCAGATACAACTAATTTTCTATACGCAAATAGTTATTTAGAACTTTACAGCTTTTACACTGTCTCTATTGTTCTCTATTAAATATACCTGCCTTCTGCAGATATAAAGGTTAAAGATGTAAAGATTATAAAGACTGCAGATATAAAGATTATAAAGACTACGATGATGTTATCGTGTAACATTTTTGCAGATACACAAAATACCGCACTGAAAAATTAAAGGTTAGAAGTGAGAAGCTCAAAAATAAATTTTACAATTCCTTCAAAATTACTGTAGGCTAACTGTGGCTTCAATTTTAATACCTCAAAGTCTTTAAAATAGAATAGAACCAGATTTGGAAAAGCCTGTTAAAGTCGCTTATTTGTAGTCAGTTAAAAATACCTTCTGATTTCCTGCAAGTGATTTGGCTTAGGAAGTTTAAATTAAAAATTGTAGCATGTTCTCTTTGAAAATAATATGTACGTCTGTTCTGCACCGGGCTCCTGCTTATCCCACATGAAACTTTTTCTTAAAAGAAAAGAAAAATTAAGAAGGGGCAAGTGAAGCCAATTACTTTGGTGGCTTTTCTTTGAAAATTAAGCATTTTATTTCTGAAAAAGTGTAAAAATCTTACATTAGAATAGTACAATAATAATTGCCAGTAAAATTTACAATACTCCTTGTAAAGAATATGCAGTTAGGTACAAAATAAAAATTCCGCATGTCTATTATGATACAAAACACAGGTTAAAATAAGAAATGATAATTTCGACTTTTGTTTCTTCTGTAAACATGTTAACCATTTTCTCCTTTTTATGAAAGAGCGCACCAGACAAGTGTCCTCGGGTAAAAGTCGTTCTTTGCGACCCTTACTTTTTTGTTATTCTTCATTCGAACGTTATTTTTTTAAAAAAACGCCTGGACCTGAGAATTTCTACACCTCAAAAGGCTTCGACTGTTTTTTCTTTTTATCGGTTTGCCAAAAGTCAAGGAAGCCCCCAGTGCCTAGACAGGGCGAAGCCCCACCAGCACTCTCTTTCTCGCCCGGCGGGGCTGCAGCATAGGGCGACTTTGCATAAATAGGGGGACCCCGAGCCGAGGCGCGCGAGCTCCGGCCGACAGTCTGCTCCGCGAGTCCGCAGCGGCGAATCGGCGCGAGGGCGGGAGGCCCGGAGGAGCGCACGGACACCGACCCGGCGCGGCGAGAGAACCGAAGCCAAACCCGGAAAGCGGCCGGAGTCCTACCTTCTCCTCCTCACGCGCGCCCACCGAGCGCTCTTAACAATTGGAAATCCTAGCAGTAAAGTTCTCCACACTCGACAGGGCCGTCCCCGGGTGCAGCGTCCCCAGGGCGGCCGAGGAGGACACGGAGGAGGCGGCGGCCGCAGCGGCGACCACCAGGGAGCGCGTAAGCGCGGCGGCCGGGCCCACAGCC
>NW_004955425.1:27140246-27157020 GCF_000276665.1 Chinchilla lanigera | reverse complement strand
GAGGGGAGGCTGCGCCCCCGCGCGAGTCCGAGAGCCGGGTGCCCCGGAGGGCGCGGGACGCGTGAGAGCCTGAGAGCGGAGCGCGGCGAGGCCGGGGCTGAGTCCAGAAGAGGGCGGACCTCTCCCCGGCTTATAGCAGAAGGGGGCCTGTCACATGGTGCGCACGTCAGCGCGCGGCCGGGGGAAGGGAAAGGAAGCCGAGGAAATCGGCTTTGCTCGGGAGAGAAAGTTCACCCGCAGGAGGGGCCGCGGTGGAAGAGCGCACCCTACTACTGGGGCCTGAAGGGCGGGCTGCCCACGGTGGCTTGTTAAGCGACTTAGGGTTCCCGGCCTGCGTCTCCCCAGTGAGCTGTCAGCCCCCAGCTCACAAGCCCTCCGGGGCACCGAGGGTTTGCCCGCGCGCTCGCCTGCCGGAGTCGCCCCGCTGGGTAAACCACCTGTCCGTCCTCCCTGTAGCCCGGGAGGGTTCGGGGCTGGTGGGTGTCCCAACTCCTCCGGGTTGGGCAAGCGGCTCCCCCCTGAATCTGGTGAGGGACCTCCCTCCCCCAATTTAAACACGATAATGATTGTTTATTGACCCTTTCACCTGCTCCCTTCGGTAAGGCGTTTGCTTTCCACCATCTGTTAATAAAAGTGCTGTTAGGCTTTCGTTCTTGGTCACTTATCTGCAAGTGAATGCCGTAGAGGCTTGACAGCCAAGCTGCTCCACACTGATGAGGGGTCCCATAAATTCCACCACTATTACTTTATTCCCATGAAGAGATAATTGATTGAAGAAAAGAAACGTAAAAATTTAGTAACAACTCACACGTACACACACATAATGGCGCCTAGGAACTGAAAAATTAGCTTTCATATTGGGGGAGAAACTATAATTCTCAATAAAGGGAACATTTTAAGCATTTCACAGTATTTCTCAAAATACTTAAATTATTGTAGCGTGGGCATGTTTCTACCCAAGCAGGCTTAATAGAAACTACGACGATAAGCAACTAAGACCAACTTTAAGATGGGTTTTTACAAAGTCCATTAAATATTTCCAATATTTTGGTGGAAAACGAAATTTTCTAAACTGTAAGATGCAAATTCCATTCAATTCAATTTTCTTTTGCAGGTGACAACGTAGTGGAAATAATTTTAAAATGATGCTATTTTAAGGATACTTATCATCAACTAAATTAATTATTCTGGCCAATGGAAAATCCCGAGAGTATGTGAAATTCATATTCCTACGGCCCTACCTTCTGGAGTTTTGCATTTCCTAAAATGTTTCTATTTCAAAGTGGGGACTTTGCCTGAAAAGTTTAACATTCTGATTAAAATGGCCACTCGGCAAGAAGTGGAAATCAAAATTCAATGGCTTTCTCTGGGAACCATCGTCAGCTGCCCTGGTATATATCATTTTATAAACCAAGTACTTCCCGCCTTTTGAAACGTTTCGTTACTCCTGTTATTAGTCACAGAGCTTCAAAAATAAATTACTCTCCCACCTCAGCCTTCTTTTAAAATTGGGTTTTTCTGCCTGGCTATATGGTTACCACCAGTTAAACTTACAAATGACCCAAAAAGTCTGTCGTAGATCTTTGAAAGATCTATGAGAATGCCTCAAAGTTCTAAATAAATTATTTTTCATTGACTCTGATTTGATATATGGCCGAGCCATTTAATTATTGTAATGGGCTCGGCATTAACCCGAGCCAACATTAATCAACACTATTAATCAGGCATCACATTGTTTTGTTGACGTAGCCAGGCGTCCGTACGAAGTTCACTTTTGCAGCGGAAGCTTTAAGTTTTCTAAGAGCTCAGTCGATGGCTAAATAAACACCCTGATTTTCTCAGCACTGAGGGATGCTGCGTGGCGAAGTACTGAAAACGGGAGAATTTGCTGCCCTCACTTATTTTTGATGACCTGTTACGGTCGTCATTCTGCTCAGGGTTCCCACCGCCCTGAACCTGTCTGTCCAAAAAAAAAAAAGGAGCGGGAAATAGACTGCGCCTTCCGTGCGTCATTTTCCTCGGGTTCCTGCCTAAAGAGGTTAAAGAGCGCGTCCCTGGGAACGTTTGGAAAACTTGGCCCAGTGTCTCCTTGCCGTTCAGGGCGAGGTGCGGGGGTTTCCCGGAGGTCAGAGCTGAAGCCCCAGCCGGGGGGCCGCTGGGGACCTGAACATTAGGGGCGCGCGTTCCTGCGGCCCCACCTTTGGGCGGGCCGCCGGTTCTGTTTGCTTTCGTTAAGCTGCACGTCTGTTTGCGAACTTTCGCTCCGCCTTCGTGAGGTTCCCGAGCGCCGAGACCCAAGGGTTCTGTCTTCCGTCTCCCTCCAGTGCCCCGGGTCCCCCACCCCGGACCTCCCTGCTTGCCAGGCGCGCAGATTTCGGCCGCAGATGGGAACTCTCCACCCCACCCCGGGCCTTCCAGCTGGAGCGGGGACCGGAGCCTTCCGCAGGCGCTGGCCGAGGGGGAGACTGGGTGACCTCTGCCCCCAGCGCGCCCCGCCGGCTCGGACGCGGACGGTGCAGGGCGCGGGTCCTTGCGCTGCCCGGGCCTGGGACAGCTGCCCCCTGGCGGCGACCGGGCGCTGGCCCGAGCGCCCGGGGACTGCCGAGCGCAGAGCAGCCGGCGTGGGGCGAGCGCGGCTGCCAGCTCCCGGGACCCTCCCGCTGGGCTTGGGGCCCGGATTCCTGGACTGCAGGTTTCGGCTCCACGCCACACCTCGAGAGTGTTTGCGCGCCCCAGAAGTGCGCCGAGCTCCAGGCCCGGATCACCAGGATTACGCGCTGCAGAGCCAGGGAGCCCGTGAGACTAAGAGGCTCAGCCTCGGGCCTTTGTCCTTGCGCTCCGCTATGGAGAGCGCCACGGTCCTCGGGGCCTCCTTCGGTGGGCAGAGGCTGGCAGACACAAGGCAGGACGGACCGTGATTGTGTTTTTATCTTCGCGGGACATGTGGGGTTGCGACCCTCCTACAAAGAGCCACCCTGTAGTCCTGCATTTAGATACTGCCCTGTGCGGGAACTCAGCCTCCAGGGCAGACAGGTGCACCGGGAGCCCTTGCGCCGCCAGCGACAGGAGCTTCGCGAGCTCGCCGCCACCGTCAAGGATGCTGGAGCCGCCGCAAGTGAGTTCCGCGTTTGCATCCTGCGCTGCCCTTCTACCTTCCTCCTGTGTGCGCCTTTGCTTCTCTTTCTAGAAAACCGAGGATTGAGCTCCCTTCTTTTTTTGCTTGTGGTTTTTTGAGGAGGCAGGAAGACACACATAACATATGGTTTCCTATTTTAATCATTTTAATGTACAGTTCAGAGGTATTAAGTACCTTTGCGTTGTTGAGCAGCCATCGCACTATCCACGTCCAGAACTTTTCCATCAACCGAAACTAAAATTCTGTGCTCATTTAAGAAAATAATTCTCTACTCCCCTACCCACCCGTTTATCCCCCAGCTGCTGTAACCACTGTTCTACTTTCTGGCTCTATGAACTCGTGTGCTATAGATGCATCATATAACTTGCAAAGGTGCAATATTTGCCCTCCGTGTCTTAGTTCACTTAGCGTAATGTTCATGTGTGGGAATTTCTTTCCTTCAAAGGCTGAGTAATATTCCATTGTATGGATGTACCACATTTTTGTTTATTCACTCATCCACTGACGAACATTTAGATTATTTTCTCCTTTTCGGATTTTCAACTTCCACTCATATCTTTGTAACACTACATGCAGTAGTTGCTCAATAAATTTTTTTTAAAAAACAATCGCTTTTGTGCACCTCTCCCACACCCAAAATTCCAAAGAAATCACCTTTTCCCAACAGAGCACACACATGGGAATGGTATCCACTGTGGCTGCCTACAATAAGGGAGACTAGCCCTTCTGGGTTTCGAATGTTAACTTGTTCACAATTTTGAGACTTTCATATACAGATGCTAGACATTATCTTCAGTAAAAATGTACACTTTAAGATTCCCCAGAATTCTCTCCAGACAAAACTGTGATCATCCCCAAGCCTGCCCCATGCTTTTCACACCCTTTTAATGCCTTCCTACCTGTCCCAATCCTCAGGGGCTCAAAATGGCCTTAAAGCACCCTCCACTTTGGCACTGTAGTATAATGTCGTACTTCCCACTAAGCTAATTTCAAAGTCACAGCAGCTGTTGAAGTGAGCACCTCTATGTGGTGGCTGAGGGGGTGGGCTCTGAGAGTGGCAACCGGCCCTTGTGGGGTGGTAACAGAACCCTCTCCATGCTCCTGTCCCAAGTCCAGCAGCCTCTCCAGGTGGGACTTCGTGGGCCACACTTCCTCCATCTCTGACCGCTGTAGGAGCTTAAAAATCTCGTTGATAGAAGGTGTGTTGTGACTTGTGACTAGATGTCCCCCCAAAGCCTCATGCTTCATATGTGGGACCTTTCAGAGGTGGCTGGATCTAGAGTGTGTGAGGCTGGGGTTGATTCATGGTGCAATGCTAGGATTAAGGGCACTGGAACTAAGGGTGTGATTACTAATTGGTTTGTCACCTGCCCTAAACCAGGTAACCAAGCTAGAATATAAGCGGGGCAGAAAGAAGCTGCTACTGTCGCTAGTGGTTTGCCACCATCTGCCTAACAGGAGCTGTTTCTCCTCTGCCATGCCCCTCTGCCTTTGAACCTGCCAACTGTGAAGTGAAACCTCTACACACTGTGAGCTAAAAAAAAAATCTTTCCTCCTTTGCCTTTGGGTGTTGGGTGTTTTGTCTCAGCAGCAAGAGAAGAGTAACTAAGACACCCTTCATGGCCTTTTTTTGCTTTGGGGGAAAGCCAGACGTCTCACAGTGCCAGACTGGGTGAATAAGGTGGATGGGAACACACCATAATGTTTTTGTGAGCCTGCTCGACCTTTCAATGTCACTCAGCAGCAGCTTTCACCATATTTTTTATCACACCTTGTAAAAACATGACAGATTCTAGAACTGCCTCGGAAAGTTGCAAGAACGATGAGATAAGTGGGTTCAGGGACTTATCCTAAGTCCCTTAGCGGTCCTAATAGGGACTACTTTAAGGGAGATTAGTGGCAATCTGCCTTTCATTGTAATACATTTTGAAAATTTAAACATTCACTGTATATTTTGATCTCCCCTTGTGCAATGGATTCATCCAGTTTTCAGTGGCGAGTCTCTAGGTAGTGTGGTGGGAGCTGAGATTCCTTCAGAAGGAAGATATTTTCGTGGCTCCCAAGTCTCACCAGGGAGCCCTTGCTTGTACAAGAGCTCCTTAAACAACCATCTTGTGGCCCGAGCAGGATTCAGAAATCCTCAGGAATTCAGAAAGTCAGCAAAGGTCTAAATCTGTGTTTTATAACAGCAAAATTATTTGCACTGACTCAGGAATTTTCACTACTAAATTAACTTGAACTAGCCCTGCCTCCTGAACACACCCACACTGACCTATTTAGCTCTATATCACAGTGGCACACGTTTAAATTTTAAGCTCAAAAAAAAAAAAAAATTTAAGCTCCAAAGTCAAAAAGTTTAAAAGCTATTTTTACCATGAATTTAACTGCAAAACACAGTCATCTCTAGTCAAGAGAGGATACCTCATTTTGGGGGCTACCTTTGATTAAAAAAAAACCCTCAAGCATATATACTTGCAGCTCTGTAATCTTCTGGTGTTCATTCACGCTGTATAAGAAGTTTTCCTAGAAATAGTATTTGAAATTCTAACATGAGTAGAGCCAAGAAACTATATTACATGTTGAGTATCTCTTATTCAAAATTCTTGGGACCAGAAATCTTTTGGCTATCTTAGGTTTTGGAGTTTAGAATATTTGCGCATATATATGATAAAACATGTTAAGCACAGGACACAAGCCTAAACACAAATTTCATTTATGTTTCACATGCCCCTCATATACACCTATGTAGCTTGAAGATAATAAAATACCATATTTTTAGTTTGCCTGTATTTTTACTGTGACCTATCACATGAGGTCAGGTACAGAATTTTCCACTTGTGTTGTCATGCCAGCCCTCAATAATTTTTGGATTCATAATGCTCAACTTACATTATATCTAGGAAGTACATTCATGTATTTCCCACTTGTAGTTCACCCATAGGCTGTCTGTGAAGGGAAATTTTCCTGCTTGGGAAGGACAAGGCTCTTTGAAGTGATTTTAAGGATACAGCCGTCTACAAGACACACTGAAAATGAAAAGAAAGCTCACGAGGTGGTGAGAAAGCCTCCCATGAATTATAGTCCATGCGTGTACTTAAAATGTGTACAGTGTCCCAGCCCTCTCCCCGCCCCCCTGTTCTGTATTGTCTGATGTACAGGTTTAGACCAAGACAGAGCCATTGCCTTCCTGATACACATAATCAAACAACTGAAACTTCCGTGTCTACCCTCAGGGCCAGTACTTTACCTCCTTGCCTGTTTGGACATCCAAGGAGCTGGAGGTCGTTGGTTAAACCGAAGTGCAAGCAGCAGCCTTCTGCAGAAAGCATTCTCTACATCTTGCACTAGAGGCATGTGAGAGTACCTTTGCTAGAAAGCTTGGTTGGCTCCCTTCCCAGGCAGAAAAATCTGGAAAAGAACCTGAACTCAAAATTTACAGCGGAGTAAATACAAATAATGACTGATCACAACTAATCAGAGGCATACAAAATAGGAAAAGGGAAATTCTATGAAGCAAGCAAATTACAAGAGAGGGGATGCAATGGTAGGAACTCACCCGCCACCTGTGCAAATATAAAGGGTACAAACCTTTTAGCAAACAGCTTGGCAATGTAGAGCTTGGATCTGATGCCTATTCTTTTTGACCTACGACTCTATTCTAAGGAAATAACCAGAAATACAAACAAGCATTATATACAAAATGTTTGTTACCATGATTTGTTTTTAAGGGGACAAAAATTGAAAACATTTTAAATGTCTAAGATTTGAATATATTACTATATATCTTTAAAATGGAATATTTTAATCCTTAAAAATTAGATCTGTGAAACATTTTAGTAACTTGAAAAATCTGGATTAATATTAATATACAGTTTTTCTTAATTATTTAATGCACTATATTTGTCAATAGAATACTGAAAGGAAATAGACTAAAATGTCAATTAGTTGTCTCTGGGTAGTGACACTGTGTGTAGTTTTTGTTTTGTTATTTATTTTGTACTTTCCTGTGTTTTCCAAATTTTTCATAATAAACAGTTTCTAACATGTTGAATGAGGAGCACAACTACTGTACAAATGGAACAGTTTATATCATCTGGAGCATAATTATTGGAAGAGATAAGAATTTAAAGTAAGCATGATAAATGTAACAAAGAGGAAAGCTAACTTAATAGTAACAGTAAACAAGAAAAAGTAAATTATTATTATTGTTGTGCTAGAGATTGAATTCAGAGTTTCATGCATGCTATCACTCTTATACCCTAACCCCATAATAATTTTTTTTTAAGAAAACCTTAGTGGAAACATTAAGAATGAAGAAAGTAATAAATGAAAAAAGAAATAAATATATGGAATAAATAGCAGAATGGGTGCAATCCACAAAATGAATACAATCAAAGAACATATTGGGTCTGAAGATAAATTTGGGAGATACTCCCAAAAGCAGAAAGAAAAGAAAAATTCTGGTCCATGAAATCATTTCATTGGCTTTAACCATCATTAAAAAAAAGAAGAAGAGCAGAGCGAAGCAGAGTGGAATGGGACAGGATAAAATATAGAATGTAGTAGAATAGAATAGGAAAATACTATTGCATGACGCTTGGTGCTGAGAATTGTTTGTGACGCCTTTACTTCAGTTACTGTTGCATGTTTATGTGCATATGTGCACTGACTTGCTGTCTAAAATGAATCTCCGGGAGGGTCACAATAAGAAAAATGTTTGAAAGCTGCCATTTCAGAAGAATACATTTTGATATTCTTTTTCTGGAGCTCTGCTCATTAATTACTATCTCTCTTCATTCTCATCTCAGCTTTACAAGCTTGTTTCAACCCCTTGAACCTAAAAATGAAAAGAAACAGAAATGTTCCTCTCCCCATGCAAGTGCAAGCATGTGTCCACCCTTCTGTTCATCATCTAATTCTTCCAAAGCCTGGTTTGTCCCCACTGGTCCCTGCCATCTCTTAGTCGTTCCCCAGGTCCTCACAGAGTTTTTCCTGCCCTGCACCCCTCTGCCATGTTAAGCAGTATGCTGGGGGAGCCTGCCCATGTGGATTTGGGGAACGGTGAGTTAAATGAGGAAAGCAGCACACTTGGCTGCTGCTCTTTGAGTTGTAAGGTTTGTCATATATGTGTGACCCTTCTAGAGTTGTATAAGTATGTCTTAGTTATCTTTTGTTGCTGAGCCAAAATATCCAACACCCAAGGTTAAAGGAGGAAAGGTTTATTTAGCTCATGGAAGTTTCAGTCCATAGTCAGTGGGCTCTAAGGCAGCGTGGCATGGCAAATGGGCAGCAGTTCGTGGCAGCAGAAGACAGCAAAAGCATCAAGAGCAAAAGGGAGGAGCAACCTCTTTTCCTCCCTTATACTGTATGTAGGGTACCTGCCCTAGAGCTGGTGTAGTACTCACACCCCCAATCCCAGCACTAGATAATGAACCAATCACAAACCCTAGATTCAGCCACCTACAAAAAGCCTGCCTCCCATGACCACATAAGGCTGTTGGGAGACATCCAGACACAAACCATAATAAGGTACAGTGTTTTCCAAATTTGTTTTACTACTTTGGGAAATGGTTCTTACTGAAATAATATAATACAGAGATAACAATGACTTAGTAATTGCCAGGACTGAAGATTCTTCTCTCTCTTTTACTTAACAAGTACTTATTGAGTGTGTACTATGAGGCAGGTACCATTCGAGGCATTTGGGATGTGCCAGTAAACAAGTAGACAAAAATCTTTGTCCTAAAGAATTTGTATATATTTAGCAGGAGAAAGACAGACTATAAGAAATAAATAAGACACATACATTATTAATTAATTAATTATAGTATGTTAGAAAGCAATAGTTGCTATGAGGAAAAATAGCAGAGAGGGTATGAGGACAGGGAGGGGTAAGATGAACGGGTTGTGGTTTTAAATAATGACCAAAGACTTGAATAATGATACAGCTGGATGTCAGGGGAGGAGAATTCCCAGAAGAAGGAGCAGTTAGGGCAAAGGCCCTAAGGCAGGAAGATGCTGGTCATGATTAAGTGAGGGCAGCAGGCCAGCATGGTGGGGCAGGCAAGGGGGAAATGGTACAGAAGTATAGGAAATTAAGTCAAACAGAAATGTTTTCTAAGGATGTACACTTTTACTCTAAGTGAAATAGGGACCCACTGCAGGGTTTTGAGAGCAGTGGCGATCTGATAGAACCTAAGTCCTTGCAAAGGATTCCACTGGCCGTTCTATTAAGGGTATCCATGCTGGGTAATGGCGCAAAAAAAAGAGACAGTTTAGGAGTGTAGGAGACTGTTGCAGCAGTGTAGGTAAGGTTTGGTGCTGGCTTGGGCCAAAGAAGTAGACTTGGAGGTGATGAGAAGTGATTGAATTCTGGACATTTGAAAAGGGAGCTCATGCCGGGTGTGGTGGTGCACATCTGTAATCTCAGTACTTGGGAGGCTGAGGCAGGAGGATCACTGAGTTTAAGGTCAGCCTGGGCTACATAAGCAAGATCAAGGCCAGCTTGCAAAACCTAGTGAGACCCTATCTCAAACAAACAAATAGATAAAAAAGGAGCTCATGAGATTTCCTGGTGTATTGAATACATGCTATCTGATCCAGGATAAATAAACCTATTTGGTCTTTCAGTAGCATTTTTGGCCCTGGGCCATCTGAGTTTCTTATTTTTACTTCTTTGACCCTTCATCACCATCTGTTGGTTGGTGATCCCCGGTTATGGCCTTGTGATGGGTTAGATCTAAAATGGTCCCCATGCCTTCTGTGTTTGGAGCAATGTGCCTGGACCGTGAGGGCTTAAAGCTGACGTGTTAAGAGGTGGGGCCTGGTTCAAAAGAGTTGAGTCACTGTGGGCATGACCTGCAGGTGTGCAGCTGTGCTTCTGGCTCCTCCTTGATCTGTGTCCCCAGCACCAGGAGGTGAGCAGCGTCCTTCCACAGCAGGCCATTCTGCCATGCCACTGCTGCCCTGGGGCTGACTATGGAGCCAACCCCTATAAACAGCAAGCCAAAATCAACCTTCTCCCTCCTTTATGCTGCCAGTGTCAGGTACTGTGTATCAGTGATGAGAAAGTGATTGAGTCTTTGACTCTACCTCATTCTGTGTTCTATGCCTCAGTGAGCCTATTCACCCATTGTCATTTATCTTATAATGCATTATCTGTTATGATTAGAGAAATAACTTGAAACTTCTAGCTCCCTCCCAGATGCCCAGGGTCGTGTTTCTGGTTGTATGCTGGACAATATTCATTTTGAACCTAGTGCTTCTGTGTGCCTCATTGCTTATACGTCTTGCCTGCTTGCCAGTAGGAACTGGTTGAGATATCAAGTCACCAGTAACTCTTCTCTCATTCCATAGCATTCAGTTTGCTTCCAAGTCCTTCCAGTTCTACCTCCTGTAAGGCTGCTGTGAGGCCATCTCCTCAATAGAATCTTATGCAATCTCAGCATTTTAAAGTAATTTCTCTACTTTGTAGTTCAAGTCTTTATATTTATTTGGTGATCTATTTTGAGTTCTTTTATTATATGGTATTGGATATGGATCAAGGTTTAGTTGTTTGCATTGAGACTATCCAACTGTTTCCACTCTGTTTGTTGACACACTATCTACTGAATTGTCTTAGCCTCTCTAATGAATAAGTAAAATGGTCCAATCACTTTGAAAAACAATTGGGCAGTTTATTAAAAAGTAAAATTTATACCTACTACAGTATTTGATCCAGCATTCCACTTCTAGCAGTTTACTCAAAAGAAACAAAATCATATGTCCATTCAAAGACTTGTATAGGAATGTATGTAGCCACCTTATTATTAATAGCCCAAAATGAAACAACTCATATGTGAGTGGATAAACACTGTGTTATGTCTATTCAGTGGCATACTACTTAGCAACAAAAAGGAGTGAACTACTGACACGTATGATAACACAAATGAATCAAGTTCATTATGCTGAGTGAAAGAAGCCAGACAGTGATGAGCATATTCTGCATGACTTCATGTATATGAAATTCCAGAAAACACATAAGAAAGCAAAGTGACAGAAAACAGGTCAGAAGTTTGATGGAAATCGTGCAGAATGGAAGAACAGATTATATACAGGCATAAAGCAAGTTTGGGAGTGAGGGAGATGTTCATTATCATGACTGCAATAATGATTTGATGGGTGTATACATCTCAAAATTTATCACTGAGGACCTTTTGAATTAGCCTGTCCTTTTTCTGCATCTTCCCTCTCACCTAAATGCTCTGACTTGGGTTAGTTATAACTGACACTTTCAAAAGGTGTATATTAGCTATCTTTGTATCCATATATAATTAGTATGTTCTCACAAAGTTAGCACTTCCCAGCCACGCTGTGTTTAGCAAGGTGTTGCTGGGACAAAGCAAATAGACTGCTCCTCTGCATAACAACTACAACTAGTTAGATGGGCATAATGACTGATTATCAGCATAGGTGCTGATTTTTCTCAGATATAGAAAAAATAAAAATCAGCATAGGTGCTGATTTTTCTCAGATATAGAGTCTACCAAACAAATGTATACACGCTTCAGGAAAAAAAAAATGGTATGATTTTTTTTCAATAGCTGATGTTACCCTCATACAGGGGACCCTAGAAGATGTCATATATCGCAGAAAATCCACTACACTGCTGACCTTTAGAGAAGAAATTGAAAATGCATGTGCAGCAATCTCAATAACCAAGGTTATCTACACAGCAGTTCACCATACTAAAAAAAGGCCTGGAAGTGAATGACCACCGCTTTGAGCACCTCTTGTTATTGTAGAGGCCAAAGGTAACTTGTAGTAATCTCATGATGTCTCAGTAAATTAAGTATTAAAATATTTATACAAGGTTTTCTTTTCCTAAAGTGTTTGTACATTTTTTCGGCGGGCTCTGTATTATGAGTGCAATCCAATTATAATGAAAATTAAAATGGCTTTAAAATTTTCATTTGAAGATTATATGGGAGAACAAATGAGTGAGAATAACCAAGTCTTGGAAAAGAAGAATGACAACCATTCCATCTTGCTAATAACTACTTTAATTGCTAATAATTAAAGAAATAAAGTTAAGTAGCTCCTATTTATCCACCAAGAGGGAAGGATGCTTAAGGATGACAAGCATGAGGATATCGACACCCTTACGGCTTGCTGATAGGACTGGAGGGCATTTTGGGAGGATGAGGTAGGAATTTTAAGATACTTATGTTGTTTAACCCAGTGATTAATTTTCAGGGGTAGGAATAATACTTTTATATAAAAATGCTTCATTAAAAAGAACTCCATCAAGCTGGTCCCCCATAGCATAATGAGTTCCACAAAAGAGGAATGCTATCACTTCTGTTTACTGGAGTGTCCCCAGAGATAAGCAGTGCCAGGCCCAGGGTGAGCACCCCCAAAATGTCTGTCACATGAATAAACGCTTTCTAACTGTTTTTTTTTTTCATAGTGGAAATGAAGCTCACAACCTTCTGCTTGCAGGGTAGGAGCTGTGCCACTGAGCTATACCGCCAGCATGGTCTTTTAACTTTTATTGTGAAGAATTTCAGATATATGAAAAAGTTCGTCTAAAAAGTAGAAAACATTCAAATTTCTCGATACTTCATTTAAGAAGACATTACCAATATGGCTGAAGTCCTTTGCTACACGTGTGAGTTTTAAAATAAAAAAATTACCAAATTGCACACTTTAAATATTTGCCATATGCTAATTATTCTTCAGTAAAGCTGAGGCTTTTTAAAAATCCCCCCTGCCTCACATAATTTGGAATTTCTCAAAATGACTTTTGTTTAAAAACAAATCAAGACAATATAAAAATGAAAAGAAGAGCAATTTAGGAAATGCCAAGGCAGATGTACCGGCTGCATTTTCTCACATGTGCCTGTCTTATCTGATGACTGCAGCTGCTGGTGCACATGGGCTCCTGCCCCCTTTCCTGCCTGGCCCCCTAAAGGATCCAGACACTTAACTTGTGTTAGGTCAGACGGGCAGTGCTGCCTAGTTGTGCTGAAGTTTTACTTCCTATCACAGTCGACTTCTACTTTCTTTCCACTGAGAGATCAGCAATACTTCTCACCCCCTGAGAGCTGGAACTTTTGTTTTTGCCCTGGACTCTGCTCCCAGGAAGGAACACATTGTCCAGGTTTCTCTCCTGCTCCAGGCAAACTGTACTGGCCTGGCTGAGAACCCTTAGCTGTCTGGGAAGTGATTCTGAAAATCCTGCCCACACCCCCGGAGCCCCTGCCCCCTCTCCTGCTTGGTTTCTCTGAAATGTGTACATTAATAGGGTATTGAATTGACCCATCTGAGTCACTTATTGTCCTTGACTAATAACTGGCTTAATTATCACTCAGCCCCAGGAAAAATGTAGACCATCATCTAGAATCTAAATACTAAATGGTTTCAATGAAAATACTAGCCAGATCAGATAAAAAGCTGTGAACAAAACTAATTTTAAAGACATAGTACAAGCCAGTATATACCAAATCATTACCAAATTTAGGGGCTTGCGAACAACCATTTTATTATGCTCACAACGTCTGTGAGGCAGAAATCCACCAACGGCACAGAGGGGTGGACGTGCCTTGGTACAACAGTGTTGGGGTCCCATGTGGGAAGGTTTCAAGGCAGGGTGACTCAGTGCTAGCGCAGGCATCATCTGTAAGTGTCTGACTTCATATCCCTCATAGTTGAAGCTAGCTCCAGTGGGGTGGTTGGCTAACACACCCACGCGTGCTGTTTTTGAGTGGCCGGGGCCTCCGCACAGACTAATCTGAGAGAGGCATTGGAAGCTGCATTGCTTTTTAAGGTCTGGCCTAGAAGTCACATCATTGTCAATTCTGCAGTAGTCAAAGCCACCTAGATTCAAGGGGAGGATAAAGTATTAATTTGCTGCGGCTGCCAAGTGAAAATGTTATAGACAGGGGGGCTCAAAGAACAGAAATGTATTGTCTCACCATTCTAGATGCTAGAAATCCAAAATCAAGATGTCAGCGTGTTTGGTTATTTCTGAGGGTTACGAGGGGAAAGGTCTCATCTGAGTGTGTTTTGATGCCCAAAGTCCCCCTTTTTATAAGGCTATACTGCGTTGGGGACCCTAAAGACTTCATTTTAACTTGATTGCATATGTAAAGACCCTACCTCCACAGAAGGTCACACTGTGGGATACCATGGGTTAGATCCTAAACCTATAAATTTTGGGGGAAACAAAGTTTAATCCTTACGAGGAACACAGAGTTAACTCTCGGTGTTGAGAGCATCAAAGTCACTATGTAAGAAGTACACATGGGAAATTAAATGATGAGACTCCATGTCAGTTTGCACCACATATTTCGTATAAATGACCTCATAACATAAAGCATATTCCCAGATTATATGCTTTATGTTGTGAGGTCATTTATGTGTTTCCTATTTTTGTAGTGGGCTAAGAGCTCAATACCAACTGTCTGGTTCTAAACAAGACACTGGCAAGTCCATGGCTGGCCCTTTTCAAAAGCAATGAAAGGCTAAGCTTCAAAAGTCAGTGCTTCCTAAAGAAACTTTCAGCAGTGTTATTTCTGGCCTGAGCATTTACTCCACTTTAAGCCCCTTTACTGATTTGCTTATTTGTAGCCATCATTCAGCCTTGACCAATCTTGTCTCCACTCAGAGGAATCCAGGCTGGACAGTCCTCTGTGAAAAGAGAATTTAAGCATATATTACCACCAAATTTAGGAGAAACAAATACTAACAAGTACTTGTTATGATAGTAAGTTCACTTCTCAGCCTTTTGACTAAGACAAGTGTATAATAGTAAATATATCATGCTTTACTTGTTGTTGCTATCATTACTACTTGAGATGAGCATTATAGTGAGACATGAACTTTACCTGTGGATGGTTAGTGCTCCTGCCAAACCCAAAAAAGATACTGGCACCTTGTATTGCTCCAGTGTACACCAGCAAACCTTCTGCAACACGAGCCATTAAATAAAGATGGCACAAATCTATTGTTGTGTTGTCCTCTTGAAAACCTAAATTTGCCTTTTAGAGGAACTACCTATCCCCTCATCTCCTGGATTAATCTCCAGGTAACTTTGAAGCATTTCTCACACTCACTATTTTGATTTTCCTTGTCTCTTTCCTCCCATTCAACCTTCCGCTCCCTGCTCACCTGAGAAGCACACGTCACTGGGCCCACCAATACCCACAGAAGTAGAATCTCTCAGGGCTCGGGCATTTATTTTTTTGTTTGTTTGTTTCAGAAGTTCCCTACGTGGTTTTGGTGATCGTCTACTGATCTGTGTGCTGAATTCATTATTAAGTGGAGTATAAAAGGGTTGTCACCTCTACCAACTCTCATAATTGCATCCTCTGCTCCTTCCCCTCTATGGCTTCTTTGTTAATAATATTGAGCTACAACAGCTCAAAATGCTGGCTATACTACCTTGCTCCACTGGGCCCCTCCGTAAGCAGAAAACCCTCTCCCCATCACAACCACTGCTACGGTTTGAATATGGTTTATGCTTCCCAAAACTTGTGCTGAAATGAGTCTCCACAGAGGCAGCAATACCTACAGGGGCACTGCCCTCCTGAAAAGATTAATCCTTTCTCCCAAGAATGGGATGTTACAAAGGGAGGCTGCCTCTTGAGTTTGTCTCTTGCACTTGTCCTTCTGCTTTTCTGCTGGAGATGGAGCTGCTGCACTAGGCCCTTGCTAGCTGTGACCTCCTGGCCTTAGACTTCCAGCTTCCAGAACTGTGAGGTAAATAAACTTTTTTCCTTTATAACTTACCCACTCTCATGTAGTGTGGTCCAGCAAGAGAAAACAGACTAAGGCAACGGCCATACACCTCACTTTCCTCTCAAAATCCAGCCCTAGTGTCCGCTTTCATGGAACTTTCCCCTACCACCCCGCCTCCACCCCGCTGTATTTCCACTGTACAGAGCTCACTTGACCATCAGTGCTCAGGGCAGAAATAAACTTGCTGCTCTCTCCCTGCTAGACCATGTGCTCCTTCCCTGAAGGCAGGTTTTATGCCCTTTGTTCTTTGGTATCCTCAGAAGCTAACCCAGGGCTGCCATCTCCTTTGTACAAGCTGTTGGTGTTATCACAGTCACCAGGCTGTTGTGTGTTTCTTTACAGAACCAAAGGTGACAAGGGATGTCTTCTTTCAGTGTCTAACATAATACACACTAGTTTTTTTCCTTAGCAATCAAGCAGATGCCTACATACAGGAAAACAATTTTCACTGTACCTCACACAAACTCAAAATGCACTAGTATCCAAGAAACATGTCCCAAAGCGAAGTCCTCCCTGGCCTCCCTCAGCAGGGCAGTGGCCCTCTCTCTCCTACCGCTCGTGTTTAACGCAGCCAGCTTTCAGAACTACTAACCTGTGCCCTGATTGTAGTCTGTCCTTTCTGTTCCTGCTAAGGAACCCCTTCTTGGGGGTGGGAATGCAGTTCAGCAGCGGAGTAGTTGCCTAGCATGTGTGAGGCCCTGGGCTTCCCCCTGGAAACAGCAAACAAAAACCAAAACCAAATCCACTTTGGAACAAAAGAGATTGGGATGTTAGGTGTTGAGAACTAGAGGGTACTGGTTTGCATAGTCTTGGTGGAGACAGAGGAAGAAGGAGAAGAAGGAGAAGGAGAAGGAGAAG
>NW_004955425.1:27132247-27139951 GCF_000276665.1 Chinchilla lanigera | reverse complement strand
GAAGAAGAAGAAGAAGAAGAAGAAGAAGAAGAAGAAGAAGAAGAAGAAGAAGAAGAAGAAGAAGAAGAAGAAGAAGAAAGAAGAAAGAGAGGAAGAAGAAAAGTTTTCAGTTAGAATTCCTAGAAACAGGGCCAGAACATCTAAAATTTTCTACAGCAATAGCCCTGAGCAGCCTGAGCCTACAACATCAATTAGATTCACATTGGACTTCCTTAGAAATGCATCTCAGGTCCTATTCCATACATGCTGAGGACAAGTGCGATGACTTGAGTGGGCACAGACCCCACTGGATGTTGAAATCCTCACCAGAAATGGGTGGTGGTAGGAAGTAGCACCTGTGGGAGGTGCCTAGGTGCACTGTATTGTTAGTGTCTTTACAAAAGGGACTGTGAGAGCCCCTTTTCCCACCATAGGAAGACACAGTGAGAAAATGGCTGTTGGTCACGCTGCAGAGGGCCCACACCAGAACCTGATCCTGCCGGCACCCTGACTTCAGACTTGCAGACTGCTGATCTGTGAGGACTAGATTCTTGTCATAGACAAGCCGCCCCAGCTATGGTGCTTTATAGCCACCCACGCTGACAAGACAGTGGGGCTCTTGAATTTGTATTTAACAAAGCATGTGGGTAACTCTGATGTACCTACCAGGAAGGGAGCAATGGGGAATCTAGGATCTTGATTTGCTGTCTCTGATACTGATTTGTGTTTGTATTTTAATTTTAAGCACACCATTTCCATACTACTTCTGAAAAAGGAGATTGCAGCAGTGTTGGGAGCTACTTCATGCCACATGCCACAGAGTCAGCAGGAGGATGCAAGCCTCCACCAGCCTCCATCTGTGTGTGCACTGGGGGGCCTGGTCTCCTCGCTTAGCCTGAGGTTGTCATGTCCTTAGCATGGTGGCCACAGGTGATCCCCATGTTCTGACAGCCTGGAGCACTTGGTAGCCGCTCAGACATGGTACTGCCAGGCCAGAGTGATTAGTGTGTCTTAGGAGGCTGCTGTTGACTCCCGTTTGCCCGTCTTTTGTTCTCCATTTCCTTACCAGATGGGGTCACATACTCTCTGATTTTCATGCAAGCCTCAGTGCATTAACCGGCACAGCTGGGGAGCTGGATGGGGGCCATTTGGGACTGAACACATCAGTATTTTACCAGAAGCCAGAGCTTTCCTCTCAGCCCGCAGGACCACAAAGTAGTAAACAGCTCGCTGCCCTAGCCCCTACCCTAGAACCCTTTATTAAGGCTTAGCAAGGGCCTCAGAGAGTGTGGCCCAGGGCCTGTTAGAAAGGGACCACACATGAGATGTGGAACGATGCCTGACAGATAAGTAATCCATTGCTGGTTTTTCCCAGAATGGAAGGAAATCCGCTTTCACTGCGACAGTATCAGAAATTACAAGTGTCCCTAGCACCCTCTTTGACCTGTTTCGCCCTTGCTCTCCTACTGTCTAGTTCTCTACCCCATCGAGAACGTCCATCAGATTTCCAGCTGAGATGGCCAAGACTCACACCACCCCCAACCTCCTTCGGGGTCAGCCACCCTTTGGCCCTCCACCTCTTGTGCTCTATCCCCTTTTCCAACACTCTATCCTCAATTTCTACCTGATCTCCCTCTCCCCTCCCCCCACCCTCCGTAGCCTGATTAAATTAATATCTCACAGTAGGGATTAAATGCCAACATGGGTTTTGTATCCACTTCCCCGTGTCCTTGTCAATTGTGAGCACTACATTCTTTGAAAGTTCTTGCCATAAAATTTACATATCCTTAATTGATATTGAGTTGGAATTGCATCTGCATTTGAATTCTTTTTCTTTGTAAATTGTGCATTCATTCTCTTTACCTTCTTCTGGGGAGAATTTTTTTTTGAACACTAAAATTGAACCTAGGACTTTCACATGAGGTACACCCTCAGCCTTTCTTTTTTTATTTTGGTATTTTGAGAGAAAGCCTTCCTAAGCCACTAAACCAGGTCGGCCTTGAATTTGTGGTCCTCCAGCCTCAGCCTGCTAGAGCACTGGGATTATAGGTGTGTGACCCCCATCCCTGGCTGGAGAATGATGCTTATTGATATGTTAGAACTTGTTATTTACCTAGGATATTAATCCTAGGTCATATACAAGCAAGTACTTCGTCCCAATTTGTCCTTTGACTTTCTTTTTGCAACCCAGGAATTTTTGGTTTTGTGTGGGTAAAGTGATGGTTTCCTTCAGGGTCATTCTTAAAAAGTCCTTCCCCATGCTAAGCCTTTAAAAAAATATTTACCCAGACTGTTTTATATAGTTATGTCTCGCTTTTTATATTTCCTTAAGCTAAAATTAATGTTGTTGTAAGGTATGGGATAAGATTCTAAAGTTAACTTCCTCCCTCAAATGGATAATTGGTTTTTTTTAACATTTATTGAATGAAACTTACTACCTCACTGATTTAAAGTACCATCTTCATTATCGGTATATACTCAGTCTGTCTAACCTTCCCATTTATCTATTTATTCTTGTGCCAATACTACAACAGTTTAATTCCTGTAATTTTATGTTTTAAAACCTGTTAGAGCTGGTTCCATCCCTCTTTATTAACATTTCTCAAATATTATGATTACTATTGAACACTTGCTCTTCCAAATTAATTTTAGGATATTTTGGTCAGCTTTGACTTTTCAATTTATTGTCCTAGATGTATCTAGGTGTATCCTTCTAGTGGTTCTTAGTCCCTTTAGTCAATAATCATTACCTAGCACCTACTGTTAACCTGATCCCATGGCAGATGCTGCAGACATAAAAACTGATTTGACCCAATTCTTTCCCTCAGGAGGCTTATAATCAAATGTAGGAAATAAATTCCAGTCTGAGCTCAAAGTCCTGAGAAGCAGGAGTACAAGTGCATAGATAACAGTCTCTGTTTGTCCATTTTCTGTTGCTAGTGACAGAGACCACAGGCTGGTTAAATTATAAAGAAAATAAGTTAGGTTTAGTTTACGGCCTGTCTGATGGTCAAGGGGCTGCCTCAGGTGATAATTCCCCAGCTGGCAGTCTGAAGGTGGCACAGGGCATCACACGGCAAGAAAGGGGAGCACATATGTGTGTGCCCACTAGTGTCTGTCTTTCATCTTATGGAACTACCAGTATCCAATCAGGGGGCTCCACCCAGGTGACCTTCTCTAACCCTAGTCCCCTCTCAAAGCCTCATCTCTAAACTCCATCGCTTGACTGAATTAATACCTCACCATAGGGATTA
Organism: Chinchilla lanigera; assembly: GCF_000276665.1. NCBI lineage: Eukaryota > Metazoa > Chordata > Mammalia > Rodentia > Chinchillidae > Chinchilla > Chinchilla lanigera. The sequence continues at coordinate 27,136,718 of NW_004955425.1, read as the reverse complement.
AACACCAACTCGAGTTTTGTAGGAGACAAGCCAGCCATATTCAAACTGTGGCACAGGCCAAGGACAGGAGAAGATTTTCTCAGCAAAATAGTCAAGGAGCTGAAGGGAGTCAAACTTGCTTTGTTCTTCTGTTCTAGCTGGGCCCTCTCTGGGATGAATGATGTCCACTAACACGGCGAGAAGCAATCTATTGTAGTCAGCCCACAAATTTAAGGCTAATCTCATCCAGATCTGGCTTTTATCTAGATGTCCCCCCAAAGCCTCATGCAGTCATAGATGAGGCTTTTCGGAGGTGGCTGTGTCTAGTGTGTGTGATGCTGAGATCAAGGATGTGATGCTGGGATTAAGGGTGAGAGTGCTATCACCGCTAAGGGTGGGTGGCCTGGATAGAATATAAGAGACAAAAAGAGGGCTGCTGTGGCAGCTTGCTGCTTGAATCCTTTGTGTCTTCTGCCTGGCATGAACTGTTTTTCCTCTGCCATGCCACCCTACCTTGGAGCCAGCCAACTGTGGACTGAAACCTCTGTGAACTGTGAGCTAAATAAACCTCTCCTCCTTTAACTTTGGATGTTGAATATTTTCTCTCAGAAATGTGGAAAAAGTAACTAAGACACCCTCCCAGACGGACCTAAAATATTGAACCAGATATCTGGGCATCCTGTGGCCCCATTAAATTGATATAATATAGTTAACTATCAAAAAGACTCTAGCATTTTTAAAGATAAGTTCTTGGGGAATTTAAAACAAGAGTCTGCCTTCCATTACACCATTTCCCATTTCTCCTACCCATGCTAAAATTTCTTTTTAGATTGTTTCAAATGCTGACTATAGTGCAGTACCCTGTTCTACTGTACAACACTTCATATCTTTCCAAGCATTATTTTTCCTGTTTTATGTCATTTACAATCCCCACAGTCTTATGCAGGGGACAGATATCATACTTTTTGTTTGAAAGAAGTGTAGATGGATCTTTGACCTGCAAATGCACAAGTTAGACCACTTATCCAAAATGCTTGGTGGCAAAGCCATGCCTAAAAGTTAGGTTTCAGGCTCCTGAGCCAGTTCTGTTCCTATCACACATTACGGCTTACCACACAAGCCCGAGCTTTCTGTTTAATGATGTTCAAATAGTGCTGCTCCACCTTTCTTCCACGTACAATAGTATTTTTTCAAGATGATACACGGAATCCCATTATTCCCTTTCTTCACCCTCACCTCCCACCATAGGAATCCAAAGGGGAATCCCCCCTCTTTACATCCCTTTATCCCAAACACACTCAGAGAGAATTGGGGAAAGGCCAGGATAAGACTAGGGTGAGAACCCGGACGGAGGCCAAAGAGATGGGGCAGAGGGAAATGGGTAAGTCTTCAAGGACTTGCAGCTGAGGTGGCTTCCTGCTTATTCATCACCAAGGGTCCCCCACTGCATCCCCAGGCACCCAGATGCCCACTTCCTTCCCCATCCCCACTATTACAGCTTCCAAACAGAACTCCACCCCAAGCCTGGTCTTTCTTTGGGACTATTTGGGACAGAAGATTTATCTGCAGCTCTTGCTGACCTGAGCATTTTAATCCTGGTGCTGAGACTTGAGAGGCTCAGTTTGGGTGAAATGGGGAAACAGGTGGGAGCTTCCATGACTCACATTAGGTGTGATGGTGGCTGAGCACAGCTGTCAGAGTCATGTTCTCCCCAGCCTTAGTCTCTAGAACTCACACTGGCCCAGGTGGAAGAAGTGAAAAGCCCAAGAAAGTGCAATCTGGGCCCAAAAAAATGACAAAAAGGAGGGAAATCTGAAGTCCAGAAACAGGGAAGGAAAGGCGGTTTCCATAGTGGACCCTGGGGCAGGAGAGATGGGAGGGTTTGGCATTTGGCCTCTCAGGCCTGTGTGTGGGCTGGAGTGGATTGCAATTCAGCAATCTAGGTGACTGAGCAGTCAGACCTGTGAGGCCAATTGCAAAGCTTGCTCCTGCCTGTAATGTGTGCACCATCTGTCTCTCTGTGCCAGTAGGAGCACTAATAAATGTTACATGTTGAAACTTCGGCACCAGCTTGTATATAAAAATTCCATATGCCAATTGACGGACTACAGGAACACATCTGTCAAAAACGGGTCTCTTAGCATAACTTAGGACATTCCAAAGCAGCTTTATAACTGCTTCAGCCTCCAAATGGTATGAATTAACTCTCACAAGCTAGGTCTATTCTCAGTGAGTAAAAGTTTGGGCTGAAGGTGCAGATAATTCAAGTCAAAAATACCCTTTTGCCTTCATTACAAAGAGATCAGTAGCAGAGTCTCCCTCAAACTGTGCTGCGGAGTGACTCAGTGTTTGATGTCACATTGTTAGATGTGGCCAAAATGATCAGTATTTCAAGTATCAGGGGTTTGCCAAAGACCATTCTTTGATTTTTATAGCATTCCGTTATTCCAGTAACATTAAGAATTTACAATGTGCACTGATACATATTAAGCAATTAAATCTCAGGTTACATGTGTGTTTTATTTTGAAAATGTTGTGTAACTCTTGAGGGGGCCTTGTTTAGAGCTATTCTCCCTCTCTGGGAGGTGCAAGAAGGAAAACAGAATCCCTGCTTTTAGAGGAGAGCTTCAATATTTACTAAACTTCATGTGCAAAATCTCAGCACATATATTAACTCTAGGAGCTGGATATTTTGCTTCTTTTTATTCAAGTCGACTTTTTCATTTCTGTCCTTTTCCAAATCTATGTTTAGAAAAGCAAATATGATAAATGAGTACATACATTGGGTAATAGAATCAGGATCATCAAATATCTTAACATGGTGGAATATAGATCACACTTAGGTGTCGGAAAGCAGGAAGTTGGTGGAGAAGGAATTCAATGTCTGAACAGGTTATGTGAAGAAAGGCACAGGGACTTGAGTTCACTACTCAGTAGGCTTCCAAAAGTCATCCTGCTATGTCCCCAGGCCCTCACGTAACCTCAGATTGTCATTAGATGCATGCTAGGAGAGATGGCCTGCCTCTACTCTGTGTCAGATTATTGTATTCATATATGCACACCTCATCTTAATAGCAGGTTGGAAGCAAGAAAGGGAACAACCTGGTGAAATAGACAGTTCCTGTACCTCAAGGACTCCTAATGCAGTGGGGGAACTGAGTCATATCTAATGCCAGGTAAAGAACCCATGGGTAGATACAGCTTAGGAAAGGACAAGCTTTGAAGGCCCATCATAGGAAAGAGATTAAATGTTTGTTTTGGTATGGGGAATTACAACCAAATAAGTGAATTTTATTGGAAGACAAAGTTCAGCTAGAAAGGGAAGAATGTTCTTAAACCTGCTAGAATGAATTTTCTGAGCTTGTTATTGATTCTTGGGGAAGTAGCGTGAAAAAAATCTTAGCTATTACAATGGTTTGTGGCCTTGCTATCTTATTCCTACACAGCAAAATCTTACTTTTCAGTACGTAATTTCTCTTGTTAGGCTTTCTTGGGTGTCATATGAATGGCCTTTGCGTTGACATGGAAGATATGCAAAATATATGCAAGATCACTATCAAAACTATGACAAAGAGATGGCGGCAACTGAAGGATTTTCTCTCAACTGATTATTCAACCTCAAAGCTTTATCATGAGAGGCAGCTAAATGTGCTTACTGGCTACCTCTGTCTGCCTTGAGAATACTACCTGTGTTTAATCTTCTGTGCTTTCGAGTGTGATGAGAGCTGTGAGAATGAAAAATGGCCTATGCATTATTGCTTAATTCTCCAAAATGTATTCTGTCACCATTAAATATGTCAAGTGCTGAAGAGTTGATAATAGCTGAGTAAATATCAAATAGTTAAGTTGAAGCTGTTTTCTTATATCAAATGAAAATTAAAAGTTAATATTCATGAAATTATTTTCAATTTTTTTACTTTTGCTAGAAAAATAATAATTCTGAATTTTTTTAAAGAAATTGATTGCATTACTGTTGTTATTTACTTCTATAACTTTCCAGTTTGTATATAATTTGATATATAATAATTATCAATGAAGGGGCTGGGGATATAGCTCAGTGGCATAAGCGCCTGCCTGGCAAGCACAAGGTTGTGAGTTTGATCCCCAGTACTGAAAAAAAAAAAAAAAATTATCAGTGAAATGTACTCAGTGTTACTCAGAAAATGCAGTTGTAAAGATAAGTTAGCTTTTATTTTCTTTTTTATTTTAAAGAGAGTAGTAAAAAAAAAAGAACAATAGCAACATACTAACATCACAGACATAAACAAAACAAAGCAAGAACATTAGAAGTGATACAGGGTTTCAAAACAAAGTGACAGGAATTAACAGTAGCTGTTATATTACATATTCTTATCTTCAACTACATTGCTCAGATTACCAGATGTAAGAATGGAAGACTGGGGCTGGGGATTTAGCTCAGCGGCAAAAGCGCCTGCCTGGCAAGCGCAAGGTCGTGAGTTCAGTTCCCGGTACTGGAGAAAAACCAAAAAAA
>NW_004955425.1:27129646-27132147 GCF_000276665.1 Chinchilla lanigera | reverse complement strand
AAAAAAAAAAAAAAAAAAAAAAAAGAATGGAAGACTGCTCAAACCATTCATTTATTTTCAATTTAGTTAAAATTTTAACTTAAAATATTGTTTCATTGTTCTTAACTCTGCAGTAAATAAAAAAAGAGTATTATACTAACTTTTCCCATGCATAAAGCAAAGCTATACATACAGTACATAAACATGTATACAGTATCATTAAAATTAATATGGCATTAAAATTTTCATAAAGGAGGAATTGGGCAATAAAAAGCTGAAGAGGCTCCTTAGGGACAGTATTTTTTTAAGTTGAGAAGTTCTGAATTAAAACTATCTGAGTATATTTTGCTGTTGTTTTGCCAAGACAAATTCCCATCCAAACTTTAAAAATAAAAATGGGCTTATTTGCCCTTTCTGTGTCCTCAGAATCCCTTACTTGCTGTTTTTTATCTCCTGCTTTTGAAAGCCTTCTGGTGGCAGACCCATTCTCTTCCTTGCGGGACCCTCAATCCCACTCCCAGCTTCCATGGAGCACAGATGGTGGTGACCCAGGTTGTGATCACTCTGCATTCTAAGCGTGACACACTGATCCTGCAGCAGCACTTTTTGGTGCCACTTCTGCAGTCTTCATTAAGTTGTGAATTATGATTTACTTGAAAGAATGGTGTTTCATTTCCTTTTCCACTGACAGCACTGAAGTGTTGGTCGTGTATGTTAAAATATATAAATTAATTATGTGACATTCTGTCATTGTCAGGCTACTTATCACGTAGGTGTAACACCTTGCAAGTCAACGACCATGAATCTGTACTGGGGAAATTTTACTACAGCCTCCATGAGAAAGACCTATCGCTAATTCGTGTCAAATAAATGAAAGGTAAACCTGACTTAATGTTATTACAAAGTCTGTCCTCCACAATTTTTTTAAATTAAACTATACTATATTGATCAATACATATCAGAATTTTAAGATTTTTACGGGTGCATTCTCTAGGAACAAAAGGTGTTCGGTGTGCCTTGTGATTATATCACATTTAATAGTCCAGGACTCATTAATCTGAAATTTAGTGAATTAGTGATTTTTACTTTTTTTAAATTAATGATGATTATTTTCATTGCACATATTTATGTAGTACAGGGTGTCAGGTGAAGTTGTAGCCTGCAGTGTATCATTTGATCAGTCTGAAAAATGATTGTTGTCAGGCAGGGGATGTGCGCCTGTGATCTCAGCTACTTGCAAGGCTGAGGCATGAAGATCACTTGAGCTCAAGAGTTTGGGGTGAGCCTGGGCTACATAGTGAGACCTCATCTCAAAAAGGGGACTGGGTACTAAGGAGTTTGCATTTACTGTAAGGATTTGGGTTGCAATGTACTACATTTGAAGATACATAAATGGAGTTAAATAAAGGCAGACCTTTGAAAATAGAGGGTTGGGAATAAGGAGTTAAGGTTTGTGATATGAATTCAAAAGTCTGCACAGATTCCTAGTTTAAGAAAAAAAGAAGAAAAGAAAAAGTCTGCAGAGACTTGATTTGGAAGCTCAGAGAATGGGTGAGCTCTCTTGTGGGAGATGGATAGGAGAGAGGGAGGAAGAGAGAGAGAAAGAGAGGCAGAGAGGCACCTCGGGTCCTAGAAGAGTCTCAGATCAAGAAAAGGAGGAGAGGCCAGGCATGGTGGTGCATGCCTGTAATCCCAGCACTTGGGAGGCTGAGGCAGGAGGATCACCATGAGTTCAAGGCCAGCCAGGCTACACAGTGAGTCCAATGCCAGTACAGACTGCATTGGGAGAAAAGGAGGGGAGCCTCAAGGTGTAGTTGAAAAAATAATCCAGTCCAGCATCAGAGAAAAAGACAAGGAAAAGAACAAAGGGCCGTATTACGAGTGCCTGTATCTTCACAGCTGTTGAGAAGGAGGGAAGGGAAATCCTATAACAAAAATTTTCTGAACAGGCACCAGGGCGATCTTTGTTTAGGTAATTATATGTTATACATTAAATTATCTAGTGGGCAGGGCTTTATTTTGATCCTCCTTGATAGAAGACAGATGTCTGACATCTGGTTCTACAAGGAAGTGTGGCCACTGTTTCTGAGCAGCTGGCTGTCACGCCGGGCCCTGTCTCCGTGCGGAACCACCAGTTGTGCCTCCAGGTTTACAAGGGAGTGGGGAACAGTATGAAGAATTTTACCCAAATTACATGAAAAATGGGAGTATGGTTTGCTTCTTAATCTACATATTTTGATACCTATTTCCATAATATCAGCAAATATTTGTTATATTCTGAATTTCTCACACAAGTTTAGCATGGAATATTGCCTCTGTAATTGATAACAATCCATAGAGCTGCTATGCTTCATATTGCTCAACTAGCTATTCTGTTCATACCTAAGCTGCAGCTATCAGCCAAATAGGGTTGAAGGCCCTTCAAGTGACCTATTTCATCTGCTTTAGAATTCACCATTGATTTGTTAAGTAGAATGAATTCACCAAGAATAGCTTTGTCTCTTTTTTTTTTTTTTTTTTTA
>NW_004955425.1:27058184-27129546 GCF_000276665.1 Chinchilla lanigera | reverse complement strand
CCAGGAACCGAACTCACAACCTTGCGCTTGCCAGGCAGGCGCTTTGCCGCTGAGCTAAATCCCCAGCCCCTCACCAAGAATAGCTTTGAATTGTCTAGTTGATCACTGACTCTACTCTACCCCACACCAGCCTCTGTCATTCATTCTGGTATAATCTTTTGTGGCTGTTTTCCAAGTTTAACTCTCTTATTTAACAGGCTCCTGGACACCTTCTCTCACTTTGCAGTTACAATCAGAGTCCTTAGCTTTTCTTCCTGGATTCCTCCTAATTCTTCCTTTGCATTTGTTGCTTCATGCTCCACCACTTCTCTCCATGCACGGTGTTATGTGTTGTGTCTAGATGTCTCCCCAAAGCCTCATGTGGGCATAGGTGGGGTGTTTCAGAGATGGCTGGATCTAGAGTGTTTGATGCTAGCATTAAGTGTGTGATGCTGTGATCAAGGATATATGATTACTAGATTAGTCCACTGACTGGTTTGGCAGAGTTCTGTGTGTGGATAATATTAGGGAAGGCCCACCTTGGGTGGCGATTAGCAAGTGTCACAAAGGTGTTATGTGCTCGCACCAAAATAAATAAATAAATAAATAAATAAATAAAAGACTTTCTTGTTATAGAAGGACTAAAAAAAATGAAAAGAGTAAAGCTCTGTCACTTTGTAATGAATTATCTCTCTGTGAACCACATAAAATCTGAATATTAAGCATGAGAAATGTCCCAGGCTGGGGGAAAATAGTACTCTCGCATCCTGTGATTGTGGTTTCATGCTTTCTTTTCTCATTGCAGGCCTAAAACGCTCTGCTTTCATTTGCACCTTCTTGGTTCCTCCTGCCCTTTAAGACCAGAGCAATCCTCCCTGATGTGCAGTTGCAGGTGAAGTGTGCTGCTCTTTGTGTTAGTCAGGGTTCTCCAGAGAAAGAGAACCAATGGGAGATACACACACACACACACACACACACACACGCATTCATAACAAAATGAGGAAATACACATGATAATTGCATTTCTCACTTCTGCAACTGATCATGTGCTCATATTTATAACTACCTTCTTCCTATACATATTGTATTCCCTTTTCCTTTGGCTATAAAGTGTGTTCCTTGCCCAGAAATAACATTATGTGGGATACCACAGTGGTGGCTGAGGAATTCTGTGAATCTGTGGATGGTAGTTTTGGCAGAAACATTGCATTCAGGGAAGGTAAATCCATATCTGGAGTGAGTGTTTATTCCAGAAAGCCAAGCCACTGCTTCTCCCATGGCAGTGTAACCACCCCACCACCAGCTAGCTGGTTGGTCTCCCTGGGGAATGGCACTGTATGGGGGACTTGGTGTTGGTCTCTGCTCTGGCGGATTGGTACTCAGGGGTGGCTGTAGCCAGATTGGCTTTGATGAATGGGAGTCCATGTTGCTGAGCCCATGTATAACTCCACCCTGCCACCATGGCCACTTTGCTCATGAGTCCACTGGGCAATGACAAGAAGGAGGGGGAAAGAGCCTGACTGCCATGCACAGAATGGGCCATCCTGCCCACTTGACTATTAAATTCTCCCCTGCTGAGGTCATTCTTTAGTGAGTATTTACACAAGACACAACTATCTTCATGATTTTTGCCCACTCAGAGAGTCTATCCATATACTTCTTATACCTATTTCCTTGTCTCCAATTTTCTTACCATATTTCTTCCATGTCTCTCACCATTCAACTAAACCATTGCAGCCTATGAGTCTGTTTGGTGTTATGATTGATCCATTGTGTCAACTTGTGGAGTCTGGAGGCTTGGCTAAGTGACTCAGCAGTTCTACATCCTGAGCCTGTGCAAGAGGAGGATGCAGAGATGGTGTGGGCGTGGGCGGATATCCAAGATACAATATAAGGGAGGAAAAGAGCCTTGTTCCTCCCCTTTTTGCTCTTGCTGGTTTTTAAAAATTAATTAATTAATTAATTAATTAATTATGTCTTTTTGAGACAGGGTCTCACTATGCAGTTCAGGCTGGCCTTAAACTCACTTTGTAACCTAGGCTGATCTCAAATTCAGAACAATCCTCCTGCCTCAGCCTCCTGAGTGCTGGGATCACAGGCGTGTGCCACCACGCCTGGTGCTCTTGCTGTTTTTGCTGTCTTGTGTCACTTTGAAGTGTTGCCCTTGTGCCCTGCTACCCTGCCTTGGAGCCAGCTGATTATAGATTGAAGCCTCCACAAGTTGTAAGCTAAATAAACCTTTCCTCCCTTAATTTAGGGCTTTGGGTGTTTTGTCTCAGCAATGAGAGAAAAGTAACCAAGACAGAATTTGGCACCAGAGAAGTGGGGTCATTGCTGTGATTATACCTGACCATGGGGTTCAAAAGCCTTTGGAAATGCCTTGTGGGAAGTGTTTGGAAAGGTTCGGAGATGTTGCCTGAACGAGTAGAGCTGGAATGCCTTCTGCTGTTCTCTGTGGGAGAGTCTGGTCAAGGTCAGAAGACCAGAGGCTGATAGAAATCCTGCCAGTAAAGACTAGGAGGTTTTAAAAACTTGGGAGTTTTCTGCGAGGAAGAAGGACTGCATTGGGTGCTGGACTCCAGACGATACATGTTATGGCTTGGCAGAAAGTTTGTCTGAATTTTGCTCATGTCCAGAGACTTTGCCTATGACTGAGATTTAGGTTAGGAGACTGATTAGCCTGGCAGAAGAAATTTCAAGGCAGTTGAATGTTGAGGCTGTGGCATGGCTATTGTTGGGGGCTTTTAGCTAGATTTATGTTGAGAATCAAGAGCAAAGAGCCCAGAAGGATGATTTAAAATGTTGTGAGTTTGACCAGAAAGGAAGCTCCAGTAAAGCAGTAGAGCAGAGGAGATCTTGATTGCTGAGGAGGAACAAGGGAATCTCAAAGATGGTCTGAGGGCATCAAAGGAAGCAGCAAATCTCTACCCTTTGCAGCCTGAAAACTGTAAATGTCACCAGGCACGGTGCACACCTGTAATCCCAACAGTTGGGAGGCTGAGGCAGGAGGATCATTGGGAGATCAGGGCCAGCCTGAGCTATGAAGTGAGCTCAAGGCCAGCCTGAGCTACATAGTGAGAACTTGTCTCAAAAAGACAAAAAAAGAAAAAGAAAAAGAAAAAAACTTCAAAGGTGAAAGACTGCTTTGAGACGAAAACCATGTTCCAGAATTGTGGCAGCATAGAGAATTTGTTCCTCAGAATCAGGTTCAGAGTGCTCAGTGATTCAGGAAGGCACTTGATCCCTACAGCCAAGAGAGAAGAAAGTCTGGCTACTCCTCCACCTGGAAGCAGACTTTGGCATCATCCACGTGGTGGTTGTTTTAGGCACATGCAGAATGCAAGAGTTCTGACATTAAAAAGGCTTCCACCTGTATTTCAGAAGGCCTGAGAGGTCAGGCAGTGTGTTCCTGAGAGGGCAGTGTGTGAAGATGTGAGTGTGAAGCAAAAGGTGCAGTGGAAACCCAAGAAATTTGGAAAAGCCAGGAATGTGGATTGTCTGAGGAAAGCTGCAAAGAGGGATCAAAGTGGGCCCAAGAAAGAAGCCACGGGAGCTACAGCCACCAGAAATGTAAAGAAAATGTAATCAAGATACCTTCAAACTGAATTATGAAAGGGGCTGAGAGATGATATACTTCTGAGTTATGACAGTGCTATAGAGGTAGAGCCACATGGAGCTTACAATTTATCACAGATTACTTTGAATGTTCCACATGGAACTGCAGTACTTAATGTTTGCCCTGCTGGATTTTGGGCTTGCTTTTGTTCCATTCCTTTGTATTCCCGTTTGCAACTTGAGGAATGAAAATGCTTATTTTGTGCCACTGAATGTTGGAAGTGTTTAACTTTCTTTTCATTTGTACAGAGGCTCACAGCTAAGAGTTTGTCTTACATCTCAGAGGAGACTTGGGACATGGACTTTTCAACAATGCTGAAACTGTTAGGAGTTTGGCAACTCTTGCAGGTGGACTAAATGCCTTTTGCATAAAGGGATGTGCATGAGTCTTTGGGGGGCAAAATGTTATGGTTCTAAAGTAATATAATGTTGATAGACTTAATACTGGTTCTTAAGGATTGTTAAACCTGTGTTACAATGTTCAAGTTGTGAAATAAGAATAATGTCTTGGTATCTGGAAACTGGTTTAAAGAAATGTATCTGGTTGCTAAGTTGACAAGGGGTGGATTGTTATGATTGATACATTGTGTCAACTTGAGTCTAGAGGCTTGGCTAAGTGACTCAGCAGCTCTACATCCTGAGCCTGTGCAAGAGGAGAGCACAGAGATGGTGTGGGCAGATAGCCAGCATACGATATAAGGGAGGAAAAGAGACTTGTTCTTCCCCTTTTTGCTCTTCCTGCTTTTGCTGTCGTCTGCCACCTTGAAGTGTTTCCCTTGTGCCCTGCCACCCTGCCTTGGAGCCAGCTGATTATGGACTGAAACTTCCACAAACTGTGCCCTAAATAAACCTTTCCTCCCTTAGTTTTGGGCTTTGGGTGTTTTGTCTTAGCAATGAGAGAAAAGTAACCAAGACATTTGGCCATACTTGGCCATCTTTCCTTCCAAGTGAAATGAGTCTCCAGGTATTCTGCTTATGACAAGAATTTGCTCCAAAATTCCAAGGGCCTGCTCTGAGATTCACCTGGGGAGCCTGTCCAAGGCTCCAAATAGCAACTTTTCCTGTCACTGATGCTTGAAACACTCTATGACACACCCAGAAAAGCAGCTTGTACATCTGCCTAAGCCAATTGCAGAGCCTTTTCCCATTCCAGGTCCCACTCAAAACTAGCAGTTTTTCAGGTCATTAGGTAAATTGGCTAGAGTATATCCAAAAGGAGAATATGATGCCTCCAAAATTCACAGAGGCCTCCAGGCATTGTGGCTCATTTGTACGTATAGGAAGGGCCAGATACAACAACTTACCCTTCACCTTAGGAAAAGTATCCCAACATACCCTGCATCACTGGACCTCCAGGAATTTCTCTGAAGTAGAATGCTCCTGATTTTTGTTGGATGTATTTCTTACCCTCTGGCATGCAAATATATTACTAAAAAGTCCAGAGTAATTGCTACTTCTTCACTAGATCCAATCAGTACAATGCATCAATAAAATGGACCAGTATTATATCTAATGGAAAGAAAATGTAATCAAGATACCTTCAAACTGAATTATGAAAGGGGCTGAGAGTTGATATACTTCTGAGTTATGACAGTGGAGGTGTGTTGCTGGCCTTCCCAGCTGAAAGCAAACTGATACCGGTTGTCTTTACTACAGAGAAAAAAGTACGTTCCAGGTCAATAGCTACATACTAGGAATGAGGAGAGGTGCTAATTTTTTCAAGCAATGAAAGCATATGTGGAATAGTAACTGCAATTGGGGATCACCATTAGGTTAAACCTGCAATTGTCTACTGCCCTTCTCTGAGATCTGTTTTTTCCTAACAGATCAAATAAATAAGCAAAATGGGGTTGGGGTGGGAATCATCACCCCTGTATCTTTCAGGCCCTTGATGGTGGCTTTGCATTGGTTTATTCCTTTCCTAAGCAGAAGCAGTTCTAATGGCTTCTAGTTGGTGTTCCCCACAATATCCCTCACTTCACATGTCCAGGAATGAATGTGGGGTTCTGCCAGCTGCAAGTATATCTATTCCAACTATGCACTTTGGGACTGGGGAAATAACCACAGGATGAGTCAAGGGAGAAACTGAACCCATCCTCAGATGGACCTGAGTTAAAACTCCTGTAGTCACCTGACTTCCATAAACTTGTACTCTGATTGGTGGACCACAGTGACATTTCAGGTCTCCTAGAAAATGGCAGTTCAGAGCCACTGCCCAGCTAAGTATGTTGGTGCATGCCTGTAATTCAAGTACTCAGGAGGCTGAGGCAGGAAGATTACCCTGAGACTGAGGCCAGACTGGACTATGTAGTGAATTTAAGGCCAGCCTGAACTACATAGCATGCACAGATATCCAGATAAACAGTCATAGGTCTTCTTGTGAAGGTTGGAAGAAAGATTAACAATATAATTTTTTGGTAGTACCTTGCCTGGGACCTTTCTTCAAAGGGACCTGACCTCCCTTTTACTCAAGGGATTCTGGGTCTATAAATTGGCTCAAGTCTGAGAACTGATTGAAAGATTCCTACTCTTTTTTGTGATTTAAGTTAGACTTTTATTTACTTGATCTAAACCTTTTCAGATTAAGTAAGAGTTTAGTAGGTTTCCTGTCTGCTTCTTAGATCACTGTGTTCAACTAGTCAAAAGCATAAGTTTGTTGCTTTGAGTTTGTTGCCCATCCTGCCTTTGGTGCTTGAGTGCTGCCACCTGGCCCCAGAAACCTGGGGATTGCACTGTGGTTCTTTGATTCAGTGGCTGCAGTTCAGTGGCTGCAGTTCTGAATGACTGGAGGAGAACCCATTGAGTCCTTCAAGAATGCTGGATTCCTCTTCCCAACTCACTTCTCACAGCACTGGTGAGAAGTGAGTCTTTTGGGTCAGAGGAGAGTAGGTCTTAAATGACAATGTTCAAGCCTCCCTAACCCTTTAAATCTCTTTCTTTACATGAAACCAAGACATGTCCCACATTTCTAGTCTACTCACATGGGCCATGTTTTAGCCAATATTTCAGCCAAGCAACAAAACTTTTAGAGCCCTTTTCAACTCTCAAAGTAGCTACCTTAGATGTACTCTCTGAGAGTCTACACACCAATAAATTTATCCTCATCTACTTTATGTTCTTCCACTGTATGGCTTGTGGCTAGATGCCCCCCACCAAGCTTTATGCAGTCATAGGAGGTGCTTTTCAGAGGTGGCTGGGATCTAGAGTGTGTGGTGCTGGGATTGGTGTGTGGTTACTAAATCAGTCCACTAATTGGTTTGACATAGTTCTGGCTAGGATTAAGGTTGTGAGTGTAACACCAACCCTAGGGCAGGTAGCCTGCATAAACCATAAGACAGAAAGAGAGCTAATGTATTCTTGCCTGCCTGCTTGTGGTAGAATGTTTCTCCTCTGTGATGCCCTTCTGCCATGCCACCCTACCTTGGACCCAGCCAACTATGGATGGAAACCTTTATAAGATAAGAGCCAAATAAAATTATCTTCCCTTAACTTTAGGTATTGGGTATCTTGTCTAAACAACCAGAAAAGTAACTAAGGCAACCACTATCTCACACCCTTAGTATCTTTTCTCATATGTTCCCTGAATCTTCTTTGTATAAATTAGAACACTCAGTACTTCTTTTGGAGGACACTGTGCCTCACTTGGGGGAACTGGGGGGAATAGAGTCTCCTTATAGATCTCCAGACAAGGAGGTGGAGGGGGATCCTGAATAGGATCAGCATTGCCTTGCATAGTAACTACCTGAGGGAGGCTACTACAGTTGCCTCCAGCAATGCAGGGTCAAACTCCTCAAAAGAGAATGAAAAAGCTGCCACCACTGGTTTGAAGAGGCCCCTTCCACCTTGGGTGAGGTGACCTCTTCCAGTGGCAAAGAAGCCTCAGAATTTAAAGGCTTAATACCCCCACTTCATCAGAGTCTCCTCAATTGTCCCCATTGTAACTCACAAATTCCCATTTTTTTCTCCACCCGATACCCTCAATTTAGAAGTAGATGCCATACTTGCTAAAGTTTATGCTGTAATTCAGCCAGTCTCAGGATAAGACTCTTCAGTTTTCAGTAATCTCAACTCTGTGGGAAATAAAAGTCTTTCTTTCATTCAGGACACACAAAGAAAACTTTGAGTCCTTTATATGGTGCTTCAGCTGGGAACCAAATCCCTGAGCTCATCTTTCTCTTTCACCATTTTGTCCAGAAACATTAGGAAAAACCAGCCAACCTTATTATATTCATTGATTTTTCCAAAAATGTTAAAGGTATTACATACATAATCACTCAACCTCTTATATGAGGTTGAGTAGAAGTATCTAATGCACATACTTTGCATATCTCTATTGCCAGATCATACCATGAATTACCAGTGCTATCCTTACTACTGGAAATAGAGTAATTAGCATCTTTAAGTATAGTCATATTAGAGAACAAATTCCAAAATCCCTAGAAGCAATTCAGAACACTCAGAACTAGAATTGTCTTGTTCTTCTAGAATCCTTTTTGATACCAAAATAATTCCTCAGTGCTTCACCTGCTTGTATGAAGCACACATAGAATTTGTGTTGTAGTATCAGTTATCTGTGTGTCTCTTCCACTAAACTGAGAAGTTCTTTCGGGCAGGGACATATAAGTATCCCCAGGCTGCTATACCAAAACGACACAGGCTAGACAACTTCCATGACAGAAATTTATTTCTCACAGTTGTAGAGGCTGGAGAGTTCAAGATCAAGGTGTTGGCTGATTTAATTCCCAGTGAGGGCTTTATTTTACACCTCTCATTCTGTCCTCATATGGCAAAGAAGGAGCAGGAACTCTGATGCCTTTTCCTCTTCTCTTGCCATATCTGATTATGGGCCCACATTTATGACTTCACTCAACATTTATCACTTTTTCATAGGCTCTGCCTCCTAGTATAGGCAACCATGATTCAATTTGGTGGCTAACATTGGCATCATCTATGTGGTACTGGTTTTCAGGCATGCAGAATGCAAGAGTTATGGGGTCATGGAGGTTTCCACCCAAATTTCAGAAAAAGGCCTAGAAAGCCAGGCAAAAATGTGTGACATAGTAGCCTCCCTCAACTAGCGCAATTTCTGGAGGCAACTGTAGTAGCCTCCCTCATAGTCCCTGCCAGGTGCCCCTGAGAGGGTGATTTGTGAAACTGTGAGCATGAAACCAAAGGTGCAGTGAAAACCCCAGGATGTTAAAGATACCAAGATTGTGGAAAATCCGCTGAAGAAAGCTGCAGGCAGTGAGTGGAGACAATCCAAGACAGCGGCCATATTTACTGCAACCAACAAGACCATATGGGGCCACTCAAGCCTTTTGGAGCTCATGTCTCAGCACAATCTGCCCTGGTTGCTGGATATGCTGTTACAGGATTTAATATTTGCCTTGCTGGGTTTCAGTCTTGCTTTGGTCTATTTTCTATCTGTTTCCTTATTCCTTCCTTTTGGAATGGTAATGTTTACTTTGTGCCATTGTATGTTGGAAGTGTCTGACTTTCCTTTTGACTCTTACAGGTACACACAGCCAAGAGTTTACCTTGAGTCTCAGGGAAGTCTTTGGACTCGGATTTTTCAACAGTCCTGGAATCGTTTAGACTTTGGTGACTGTTAGAGTAGACTAACTGCATTTCTCATGAGCTGGACATAAGCCTTTTGAGGTCTAGTGCTGAATTTTATGGTTTAAATCTAAAATACTCCCCAAAGGTCTCAGGTTCAAAGGTAGGGCCAGGTCAGAAGGGGTGAGTCACAGGTGTCTTTGAAGGGCTTATTCTCATCCCAAGCTCCTCCCTTCTCTCTCTGCTTCCTGGTTTCCATTTGGCAAGTAGCTTTCTTCTGCCATGCCCTTCCATCATGCTCTTTCTACCTTGGAAAGAGTCCAGATGACCATGGACTGAATTCTATGATCCTGTGAATCAAAATAAACCTCTCCTCCTTGAAGTTGCAGGCGTTATATTTTGTCCCAGCAATAGGACATACAAAAGGTTCGGAGTACACCTAAAAAAGTATACTCTGCAAAGGCTCGCTCCCATCCCTAGTCCATCCACTTTGTCTTTGCTCAGACTCTGTAAGTGATTATTTTGTTTCTGGTCTCTTCAATTGTTTATTTTTTTCTAAAACATTCTCTATGACTTTGTTTTACACACACACAAACATGAACACACTCCTATTTTCCACTGTTCTAGAAAGGATAACATTCTATATGCTGTTCTTCACTGGGTAGTATCCTCATACACTGTAAAATATACACAATATGGATTGTGCAGCTATTTCTCTTTGGCTTATATACAGAAGGAACAGTTAGAGGTTCACTGAAAGACAGTGCTAGGGGAATAGGAGAGAGACAATCTTTAGTGCTAATTGTTGTCATTTGTATTAGTCAACTATTACCACAATTATGCTGTGTGAGAAACTATGTCAAACTCAGTGCTTACAAAACAAGCTCAGGGTTCTGCATGTCTAGTATAGGGGCTTGGCCAGGTGGCCTTGCTTCTTAAACTGCTGATAGCATTTGTAAATACTCCTGGGACCCAGACTCAAGATGCTATGGCTACTTGAAGCATCATCTTTTCATAGTAATTACCAAAGGAGGGTGAGGAGAAAGCATGAGACACATTTAATGCCTCTCATTTTCTCACACTTGGTAGTATTTCATTGATAAGAGTAAGTCACCTGACTGAATCAAAAAGCAATGGGCAGAGAAGGATCATATCTGCAAAGGCACAAAAGGAGAGTAAATGAATATTTGCTGAAGAGTAAATCCAAATTGACCCCCAATGTAAGGGCAGTATACCCCTCTCATCCTTTTCCTTCTTCTTTTCATCCTACTATTCTGCTTCTTTTTGTCTCTGCTTCTCCAAATGCTTTATTTCTCCAGTGATTTGATGGCCATTGTATTGGTCAGTTTAAGACAAGAAAGATAATAACTGAAGTTACAGAATGGTTAGTTCAAATATTACATTAAAAACTGACCTAGACAGAAAAACATTCATCATTTTTTTGTACTGGGGGTAAACTCAAGACCTTTATACTTCTTTTAATTTTTTGTGACAAGGTCTTGCTAAATTATGAAGTTGTCCAAGCTGAGCTTGAATTCACAATCCTCCTGCTTCAGCCTCCCAGAGTGATAGTATTACAAGTATGTGCCACCAACCTAGTTTGATCATATTCTTATATTTTCAAAATAAAAATAGTTAACAAAACATTATTTGTGTGTTCTATACAGCTCGAGCATATTAGATATTTACAACTAGGGGAAGTATGGCAGAAGGTAAATTTTGAGAAGAGAAGGACAAATTTATGGTTTTGTAGTTTATGGTAATGACTATATATTTTATTCTAAAAGCAATGAACACTGGGTGTGGTGCTGCACACCTGTAATGCCAGCACTTAGGAGGCTGAAGCAAGAGGATCACCATGAGTTTGAGGCCAACCTAGGCTGTGTAGTGAGTTCAAGGCAAACTTGAACTACACTGCGAGACCCTGTCTCCAAAAAAATAAAAAAACTAAAAAAACAAGGAAAAAAAAATAAAAATAAAATAAAATGAGCAAGTAGTAAAGTGCTTGTCTAGCATGTTCAAGGTCATGGGTTAAGTCCCCTGTACAGAGGGTAGGGGTGGAATTTGACAACCCATTGAAATGCCATAAGCAAAGAAAATCCTTTTGCTTTTTCAAAACTGAATTGTGGTGTGGGGCATGAGATGCAGGGGGCAAAGTGGAAACAGGGAGGTAAATTATGAGGCTATTGTAGCTCAGATGAGAAATGATGTTTGATTAGGGTGCTGACAGTACATTTAAGTGGGCAGATTTGGGATATGTTTTGGACCAGTAAGATTTGCTGACAGATTTTGTCCTACAAAATGAGAGTATTAGTATTTATTTCACAGGATTAGATGAGTTGATATATATAAAGCACTAAGAACAGGGCCTAGTGTAAAGTAGAGGCTGTATAAACATTAGCCATTGTTAGCAAACTGCCATTTTCAGTCCAAGAAAGACTTTCTCAATAAATTTTCTTCTCTGAACTTCACTCCTATTCTCCTCCCTGCTTAAGGTACTGCCTTAGCCATGTTCTGTTGCTGGGACAAAATACCCTATGCCTTCAACCTAAAGGAGGAAAGGTTATTTTGACTGTTTCAGATGTTTCAGACATGTTTCACAGGCTCAAAAGCAAACCACATGGAGAAAGGGGCGACTAGGGGGAAGCTGCTCACCTGAGGGCAGCCTGAGAGCAGGGAGTGAAGGGAGGAGCCAGGAAGGGAAATTCACCCTTCCAAGTCAGGCCCCCAGTGACCTCATTTTCCCTCCTGATCGCTTAGCACCTTCCAAAACCCTTGCCTTTGAGCACATGAAGGGGGGGCATCTAGATATGAACTTTAACAGGTACCTGTTATAATGCTGAAATATAAATGTATGCACATATCTTTTTATACTACATCATATTTTGTATACTTTTCCTTTTCAGAAATTTTTATTGCTCAGGATAGCAAATACAGAGAACCATATATACCACATAGATCAAGAGAGACAGACCTGCACCCAAGTCTTATAGCACAACCTGTAATCTTAGTGAGAAAGATCAGGGTGTGGCAAAGCTGGCTGGGGAAGTAGGCATGCCCTGTTAGTTAAAAGATTCCAGAATGCATGCGCAGAACAGCTCCCAAAGCCCTATACCTGGACTGTTCATGAGAACCCGAGCTGGTTTTCAATAGAACGGCCTAGACCTGATGTCAGTCTGAGGTGTGGGATCCCAGCAGCACCTCTCAGGACCTGTACACAGAACTTCTCATGGGTGTCCTCGAGATTTTAAACAGCATAAAGGGAACAGATGCCAAGAAGAGCTTCCTATGGTGGCTTTCCTCATGATAGTGCGCCCTATGTCCTCCAGAGTGTACCTTTATTTTGATTTTTCCTCTTTTACCTGCCCAAGCTCGCTCTGCAGAGCCAGTTTCTCACTCGCTCTTCACTTTTACATTTTTAAATAAACTTCTTCACTGTTTGTTGCTCATTTCATTCAATTCTTTGTTTAAGACAGAAAGAACCTAGAATACAATTCCAGAAAGATACTCAAGCACTATAAAACCTGGTAACATTTATTTGGTGAGCCAATTTCTAGAAGGAGCTACCTTGTGAGCCAGCCAGGAGGAGATCAGGTAAGGCCCAACTTTCTATTTCTCCCTAAAACATCACAAAGGCTTAAGTCTTTTCTTTCTCCTTTCTCTCACTCTCTCCCCTGGGCCGGGAATTCAGGGAACCTTTCTCTTGGTTCACAAAGAGCTGTTAGTTGGTTTTCTTATTATGGAGAATGGGAGAGGGGAATGAGACAGCTTTTGTTTTTCTTCCAATCTCAATAGATTTTTTCTTCTTCCTTTTGCTTTTTTAAATTTTTAAAATATTTTTTATTTTTTGGTGATATGCCTTGTTGTCTATTTGTTTGCTGCCATATTTTTGGAAATGAATCTGGTGCCCACTTGACCTAGTTTTATTCACAGCTTTTTCCCCCAATTTGTGTTTTGATGTAATGCTGGGATTAAGGCTATGATGTTAGGATGAAGGCTGTCCCACTGGATGTAAGTGGCAACAATAAATAGGCTGAGAGCCTGCGTGGAATCATGTAGCTAGACATAGACTGACATCAACTGCCGCCATCTTTTTTTCCCTAACTGACCTTATGAGTTAAGGCTCTGATTTTGGAAAATGAGAGGGAGCAACCTCTTTTCTTTTTGAATGATTTTAACTGGCACAATGACTCTTCCCAGCACAGGAGTGAAAAATTTGTCTATTTTAAAAGGAAAGGACTAAAATTTTTGCCAATGTGGGGCAACAGCCAGGAGGGTGTGTTCAAGGCGGGTTTAGCTGATGCACTTCCTCCCTATCTTACATACTGCCTAGAACTATACTTTTCTGGCTGAATTTCTTCCTTGTTTAAGTGCAGATACTTTAAAATCCTATGTCTGACAACCTGAACTGAAAAAATAGGCGGCACTTAAAATTTAATTAAAGAGATTGTGATTATACAAAAGCAGAGTCATCCCAGTTTGTGGCCTTTTTATTGTCACAGTAAATACAAGAGACAATTTTCCCAAATGGCTCCATTTTGGTTAAGTAAAGCCATCAAGGGAATTGAAATACAAGTTGGGGCATCAGGGGCTTCAACTAAGTGGCTAAGGAAACTTTGCTTGGGGAAAAGTTTCACCGTATCTCATGAGAGTCAAAGAAGTAGGTAAAGCCAGCAAGTGGCTTAGGCTTAGCCCCCTTCTCCCTAGGAGGTCATGGGTCCCAATATGGAGACAAAAGCGGGGAGAGGGGCTTTCTTCTGTGCTTCTGTAAATGATGCCAACATTGCTCTAAGGTTTAGAATCTCTTTTTGTTCGTTCGTTCGTTTTTATTTTTGTCTTTTTGATACAGTGTTTCACTATGCAGTTCAGGCTTTCCTTGAACTCACTTTGTAGCCCAGGCTGCCCCAAACTCCTGAATTCTGGGATTACAGGCTTGCGCCACCATGCCTGGCCATGCTTTAATATTTGGACAGAGATAGCTGTCTAATCTACAAGGTCTCATAAGAAACACTTTGTGGAACCCTTGGGTCTCCTCCTTCTGTATGGGAGACCATCTTAAGGAGTCAAGACCTAGTTTCCCCCTTCTCTCTGTAGGCCCCAAGCTGAGCCAATGGAAAACCTCTGGAACCTTGCCACCACGCAGATGTCATTAACTTCACCACTAGACTGAATTCTTGAGGAGTGAGGAAGGTTTGATCCTGACAATCTAAAACAGGAATAGTTTATCTACTATTGAAGTACAGTTTGAGTTCAGTGTGAGTTGGGAGGTGGTGAGGGATGGGTATGGGATGGTACTTTTAATTATGAGACTACTTTCTAGTTACAGCATTTCCACTTACAACATTCAGTGGAATGAAATGCCATATGTTCAGGCTTTTGTGACTTTTTGTCACAGGAAATGCTCAAACACTAAGAGTATAAACCTGTCCTAGAACCATCATTTGTCTCTCAGGAGGATGTGGGTCTCTTACCTGTTTAATGATACTGGGAAGTCTCTTCCACCTCCTCCTTATAGTCCCCAGGCCAATATATCAATCCCCCATTTCAGTTACAGATGTCCACCAGTGAAAAGAACAATTAGGCTCACTGTGAGAAGACTTAGTAAGTTTGCAGATGGGCTCCAAACTTTCATCCTTGCTTTTAACTTATCATGGCAAGATGTCTGACTCATCTTAGCCACTTGCTGTACCTCAGATGAAAGATAAAGAATCCTACAAGAGGCTAGAAACTATGCAGATGAGCAATATGCTTTCAAAAGGGAAGGAAACCATGCTGGAATGGCTATTTTCCCTTCAACAGAACCAGACAGGGAGCATAATACTAGCCAGGGACTAGAAATGATATCTAATATGCTAGCTACTTATACCATGGGAGTGAAGAGCTCCATTAAAATGTCTGTGAACTACAATAAAGTGAGTAGGTTATACAGGGCACAAAGGAAAACCTGGCTGTCTTCCATAATCGATTACTAGAAGTCTTTCCTAAATATACTAATATAGGTCCATTTTTCAGGAGGGAGAAGCACTAGCAAGACATCACATCATCTATCAGTCAGCCTCAGATATTTGGCATAAGCTACAAAAATTTCAAATGGTGCCACAGATACCTATGGCCCAATTGCTGGACATGGCCTTATCTGTGTTCAATATTAGGCACCCAGAGAAGAGACAGAAGAGAAAAGGTAGGACCATGTCTTTTACAATTAGTGATGCCTTAAATACACCCAGGTCATCTAAGGAAAAACCCAGGGACAATCAGGGAAGGAGTTCCTGTTTCAAGTGCAGAGGGTTGGATACTGGGCATGAGATTGTACCAAGCCTCCACATGAGCCCTGCCCTGTATGTGAGGCGGCTAATGTGCCTGAATTGTGGCAGTGGAGTGCTGACTGTCCCTGCTTGCAGAGAAGGGCTAGGCTAGCCAGAACCCTCATTTCCTGCTCTGACAACCAAAGAGGCCCAGGGGATATCACCATCTCCTGCAAGGAACCCTGGGTAACCTTAGCCATCATAGGTAAGCCAATTCAGCTGTTTCTTGATACAGGGGCAGCTCATTCTGTTTTTATTTCCTCTTCTGGAAAACTCTCCTCTAGGTCTAACACCGTAGTTGGGGTTGAGGGGACTCCTAGTTGGAGATGCTTTACTCTTCCTCTGATGTGTCATTTTAAAGGCCAAATGCTTAGCCATAAATTTCTGATTGTCCCACAGTGTCCTACTCCCTTGCTAGGAAGAAATTTACTAGCAAAATTGAGGGCAATTCTCAAATTCCAACTAGCATCAAAATAGATTTTACTTGTTGAGACTATACCAGGTCTCTCTGACAAAATTAGTCAACAAGTAGCTCCTGCTACATGGCATAACGGCACACCTGGGAGGGCAAATTCTGCTATGCCAGGAGTTATAAAAGACTGCAGCTGATTTCCTAACTGAAAGCACTATCCAATCAAGGTAGAGGCACATAAAAGCCTCCAGCCCTCATAGAAAAGTTTCTCAAATATGGCCTTCTGAAGCCTTGTCATACTCCCATTCTCCCTGTACTAAAGTCCTCGGGAGAATATTAGGTGGTACAAGACCTCCCCCTCCTTAGTGAGGTAGGCATTCCAATATATCCTCTGGTGGCAAATACATCTATTCCTCTCCCCCAAATTCCAGGAGACACTAATTGCCTCTTAGTCTTAGATTTTTGTTGTTGCTGTTTCATTTGAGTCAAGGTCTCCCTCTATAATTCAGGCTGGCCTTGATCTCACTATGTAACCCAGGTTGGCCTCTAACTCATGACAATCTTCTTGCCTCAGCCTCCCAAGTCCTGGGATTACAGGCTGTGCAACCACTTGCAGGTCTCAGTCTTAGATTTAAGAGACATATTTTTCTACATCCATCTATATCCAGACTCCCAATTTCTGTTTGTCTTTTGGGAAAATGCCATTATAAGAGAAAGACAGCAATACACTTGGACAGTTCTCCCACAGGGGTTTAGAGACAGTCCTCACCTTTTTGCTTAGGCACCAGAGAAAGACTTAAGGAACTTGAAGCTTAAACAACAGTATGTGGATGATATTCTAGTTTGTAACCCAACTCAGGAATTATCTAACTATAACACTGTAGACTCTTCCTAGCTAAGAAGGGATATAAAGTCTCTAAAGAAGAGGCTTGGATATCCCTGTAAAAAGTTCAATATCTGGGATATATTCTTACACCTGGAGAATGTCAGCTGTCTAGGGACCAGATTCAGGCTCTCTGTGATCTTGAGCTTCCTGCCATCAAAAAAAAACTTCATTCTTTCCTGGGAATGGCAGGCTTTTATAGGATCTGGCTACCTAATTTTGGACTAATGGAAAAGCCTTTATATGAGGCAGTAAAAGGCCCCAAGTCTGTGCCTTTAGAATGGACAAAAGTGACTGACAATGCCTTTAGGGAAATAAGGCATGCCCTTATTCAGCCTCCAACACTAGAATATCTGATTTAAGAAAACTTTTCTTTATGTATCAGAAAAGAGAGGAATTGCTTTGAGTGTCTTGAGCTAAAGAAATCCCACTAAGTGGCTACTTTTCAAAAAAGTTAGGTGGAGTGACTGCTGAATGGTCATCCTGCCTGAGAGCAGTAGCAGCTACAGCTGTAACAACAGAGGAAACTGAAAAGTTAACTTTGAGACAGACTAGAAACCCTAACTCCCCATCAGGTCAGAGCTATTCTGGAGACAAAACTTTACTTTTGGTTAACAGGAATGTCTAAGGATCAGGCCATGCTCTTCAGCACCCCTGAGATTATTATAAAAACTTGCACTACTGTTAACCTTGCTTGTTTGATAACTATAGGCCCAGAAATTAGGCACTCTTGTGAACAACCTACACAAGCATATAGGACATCAGTTACTTGCTCCTCCAAGACCTTGAGGAAGTGTGGTTCACTGATGGAATTAGTTTTGTCCAGGAAAAATTTTGAAAGACAGGTTATGCAGTTGTCGGTACATACACAACAGGTCACTGAAGCTAAACCTCTTTCTCTAGGAACCTCTGCTCAAAAGGCAGAGCTCATAGCTCTTGCTCAGGCACTGTATGTGGAAAAGGCAGAAACTTAAACATCTACAAAGACTCCAAATATGCCTTTCTGATACTACATGCCCATGCAGCAATCTGGAAAGAAAGATGTTTACAGATTAATGAACAATCGTCTATCAAACACAGGCAGGAAATTCTATAACTCCTAGAGGCAGTCCATCTTCCTAAGCAGATTGCAGTCATGCACTGAAAAGGGCACCAAAGAGACATGTCTGAGGTCTCCTTGGGAAATCACAAGGCTAACAGGGAAGCAGAAAGGGCAGCCTGACAGCCCCTTAACACTCTAGCCTTATTCCCAGTTCCTGAGGAACCATAAAACCAATCTATACTCCCCAGGAAGATAAATTAGCCTTAGGACAAAGGGGAATTAAAAAGAGACTGTGGTGGTATTTAGAAAACAAACCGATCCTTCCTCAAGGGACACAATGAAAGGCTATAAAAACACTTCATGATTCCTTCCATATGGGAAGAGATGCTACATTGGAAGTGGTCACTTGAGTTTTTAGAGGAGTAGAACTAGTGGCAACCATCCAATAGCTCTGCAAAACTTACCCACTCTGTGCCTACAGTAACCCAAGCAAGCACAAACCACTCCTTGATTAGAACCTGTACATAGGAGAGGTCACACCTAGGGAGGACTAGCAATTAGACTTTATTCACCTGCCACCATGTGGAGAATTTAAACAAATGTTCCTGATTGAAATCTTTGTAGGTTGGATTGAAACCTTTCCTCCACATTCAGAGAAGGCTACAGAATAGTCAAGGTGCTTCTTAAAGAAATAACCCTTAGATTTGGACTACCTCAGACCCTCCAGAGTGACAACGGGCCTTCTTTTACCTCCCAAATAACTCAGGGTGTGACAAAGGCTTTAGTAATAAAGTACCACCTGCATTCCTCCTGGTAGCCTCAATCGTCTAGAAAGGGAGAGAGTGTCAACCACGCCTTAAAGCAAGCTCTGGCAAACTTTGCCAAGAAATGTCTGAGTCCTGGCTTCAGTTGCTGCCAATAGCATCATGAAGGTTCATAACATGTCCAACGCTGGGCTAAGTTTGAGCCATTTGAGATGTTATATAGGAGGCCATTTCTGCCCTCTGATATGATAGTAGACCCAGGGACTGTGGTGCTCTTACAATACCTCATTAATCTTAATCAAGTACAACAGGCTACCCAAATGTATGGGAGCAGAGTTGCGCCAGCTCCTGGTCCAGGGGACCACCTACCGTCTATTTTGGAGACCAAGCACTTGTGAAAACTTGGAGGAGACACCCACTGACCAATTAAATCCAAAGTGGAAAGTCCCCTTCTCAGTAGAAGGGTTGAGGGTTTCACTTAAACCCAAAGTGGCAAGTCCCTACTGCAGTAAAGGTGGCAGAGATAATTAGATTCATCTTTTTAGAGTAAAGTCAGTCCCACCTGAATTGTCTAAAGAACAGGATCACCCAAAAGGAGGAAGCTACTCCTATGAGCGTCTGGAAGACTTGAGATTTCTCTTCAAAAAGCAAGACTCCAGTGCTGCTGTAGGGACCATGGAAATCTGACCTGCTCTTCATATTTGGTTTAAAAGTGAAGTTTCTTTTTCCTATCAAATAGGCAACTCAAAGGTCATTAACTCTTTTCTCACTGTTTTCTGAAAAAGTTTTTCTTCTTCAGCCCAACCAGTGAGCCACCACCCTGCAAGGTAGTTGGAGAGCCCACAGCCCCAGTAGGCAAGGTCCACAAGTGGAAGACGCTGTGGAAGACAGAGACCTCCACTCCCTCAGCACCCATAAAGAATTATGGGCATTTGTGTTTCTTGGTGGGAAATGAAACTGGACATCAGGGCGTGGCAAAGCTCACTGGGGAAGCAGGCATGACCTGTTAACTGCAAGATTCTGGAACACATGCACAGGACAGTTTCTAAGGCCCTGTACATGGACTTTTCATGAGAACTTGAGCAGGTTTCCAACAGGACAGCCTAGACCTGATGCCAGCCTGAGACATGAGATCCCAGCACTGCCTCTCAGAACCCATATGTAAATGTTCTCATGTGCTTCCTCGAAATTTGGACAGGGTAAAAGGCCACAAACACCAAGAAGTGCTCACTGTCAGGGCTTTCCTCACAATTGCCCACCCTGTGTCCTCCGGGGTGTGCTTTTATTTTGCCTTTTTTCTCTTCTACTTGGCCCAAGCTCGCTCTGCAGAGCCAGTTTCTCCCTCAATCTTCAATTTTATTTATTTATTTATTTACTTATTTATTTTTGAGAAAGGGTCTCGCTATGCAGTTCAGGGTGGCCTTGAGCTCACTTTGTAGCCAGGGCTGGCCTCGAACTCACAACGATTCTCCTGCTTTAGCCTCCTGAGTGCTGGGATTACAGGAGTGCACCACCATGCCCAGCTCAACTAGCTATTTTTTCAAATAAACTTCATCATTGTGTTTTGCTCATTTTGTTCAATTCTTTGTTTAAAATAAGAACCTGGAATCCAACTCCAGGAGGTGACATGAGCACTGCAAAACCAGAAATCTTCATTTCTAGAAGGAGCTACCTGGAAACACTAGTACTTTGGGAGGCTGAGGCAGAAAGATTCCAGGTTGGAAACCAAATTGAGCAATTTAGTGACTTAGTGACCTGTGTCAAAATTAAAAAATAAAAAGGACTGGGAATGTAGCTCAGTATGACGGCCCTGTATTCAACTCCCAGTATGACAAAACAAACAAAACAAGCAAACACTTTCTCCCCACTCGAGAAACTTTTCATTCTTCCAGTTGTACCCCCTTCTCTCAAGAATAACAATTATTATTTTTATGGTAATTTAGTTTATCACCTAAGCATGCATCGCTACATACTACAGGTTTGCCTGTTTCTTTGGGTTGTTTTGGTATGTCTTAGGTTAGTATTTTTAATGCAAAGTTCCCCATACTCTTGTTTTTCCCTTTCCCCTTTGTTTATTTTATTTATTTATTTATTTACTTATTTATTTGTCTTTTTGAGACAGGGTCTTGCTATGCAGTTCAGGACTTGAGTTCACTCTGTAGCCCAGGCTGGTCTCAAACTCTCAACGATCCTCCTGCCACAGCCTTCCAAGTGCTGGGATTACAGGCATGCACCACCACACCCGGTCCCTTTCCCCTTTGAAATCTGTTGAAGAAACGAAGCCTGGGCATAGTGGTGCACACCTGTAATCCCAGCACTTGAGAGGCCAAGCCTGGAGGATTGCCATGAGTTGGAGGCCAGCCTGGGCTACATAATGAGTTCAAGGCTGGCCTGGAGTACATAGCAATACCCTGTCTCTAAAACAAAAAACAAACAAAAGAAAAACAAGATTAATTATCCTAGTATTTCCTATTACCTGAATTTTGTTGGTTGCATTCTGAGGAATAATTTAACATGTTTTCCTGTTCTTTGTACGTACTGTAAGTTGATTACTTGATCATACTGGGGTCAAAAATCTACGTGTCTGTTCAAGAGTACAACAGACAGATGTATCAAACCAGAAAAAGATATTTGCTATGCCCAAATAGGAGAGAAATAAGGATAAAAACTATATCATATCTGGAAATTCATGTGAGAAAAATGTATAAGGCCTGTAGAAAGTTTTATAAACTCTACTAAAATACATAAAGGACTTGAAAACAATAGATGCGCTATGTTCACGGAGGTAATAATTTGAGTGGGTAAGATAGTGTGTGACTAAGCATTTATTCCTACCTCTTTCAAGCTCATGTCCGGGTGTCATAAATCTAGAAAGTTAAATAATTAATTTCCCAGAAATTTTTGCAGTTAGGGTTATAGAAGTGAATTACTTTTGCCAAAAGGTACATTTAAGTAAGTACTGAAAGGGGAACATGAAGCTAAAATACCATGTTGCTTTATTTATTTATTTATTTCAGCTTTTGCTTTGTTCTTGCTGGCAAACATGCTTACGAAGATGGCAGTATTTGCCACAGCAGCTTTCCACAGCCGACTCATTAGCTTTATAGGTGTTGAGTAGTCGCTACTCTATCCTCTTGATTCCTGAATTTTACCTGCAGTTGTATACTACTAACATCATTCTGCTGTGGGGTCCTGATTCTCTGTCTTCCTAATGGGTAGAGGCAGTGGACACAGCTCCTAAGACAGGCCAGTTCTGCAGTAGTCTCCTGGAACTCACTTCTGATGGCCTCAGCCTAAGTATGCTTCTCCAGCTCTTGGGACAATTTTTTTTAAAGTATCATTCCTTACACAGTATTGAATCTTTATATATTTCAAGTAGCTGGATCTGTTTCCTACAACTGAACAGATTCAATGATGGATAAAGATATAAAAGCTTCCCAAATCTATACAATCTCAATAAAAATTTTAAATATTTGAGCAAAACTTCAAATGTATTTGCAATTTAAAACAGGAAAGAAAGAATTTAAAGTAAGTATTTTGGCTCCGCTGAAATCAACTGAAGTATAACTCAGAGATGAAAACAATTCATGGACTTTAATTAGATCATAAACTTACAAACTAAGGAAGGCAAACCAGTTTTACCTTTCTTGCCTTCTCTATTGACAAAGGCCATCTTGAGTGCTGAGTAAATGATTCTAAGGCTGTTCAAGCTCAGTAGTGGAAGCCAATTATTCCCATTGGCTGTAGACATTGGAAGCAAATGGGAAATGATATTCTTGAGCTAAGCTTGCAAAGTTAGTAATGTGGGTGTTTGACGGTTATTTAAAAAAAAAAACTGGTGGATAACTATTAGAAAAATCAGAAAATCCTGACAGCTGACAAACAGGCAGAAACAGCTGAAGTAAAAAATATTCTTTTACTATTAGGAAATCTTTGATTTTCAACATGGTATATTTTAAATTGCAGAAGAGAAAAATGTGAAGTCAAATTAAATTTAAAAATAACTCATGTTTCCTGAGAATGTAAAAGGTGAGCCAGGTATGAGGCTTACTATGTCGAATCTTATTTAGGTAAAAGTTCAGAAAATATCACAACTAGGAACTGTCAAATCCCTGCCCCCATAATATGGAGAAAAGGGGTAAGAATATTCCTGACTGTAGATATAAATTCATTTCAAAAGGTAAATATTTCTATAATTTTATATCTTGATAGGACTGAATACTGTTGGTACAATTATTCAGACCTTTATTATTAGGATGGGGACCCACGTAATCTAGTACCACCACTCCCATTTTACTAAACTTGACTCATTTGATTATAGCAGCGACATGGTTTTTTGAGCAAATAACTGTTACAATTACTTTAAAAAATAATACAGCTGTCCTTACTGGTTTTCTTAATGACATAGCACTTTTAACAAACGTATTGGTAAAAAAGTATTCAAAGAAAAAATGATCTTACTGGAAAAGTTTGTCCTTATTCGTTTTCTTGCTGTATAAATTGTACTCTCTGGCCGAGAACTCAGGCTCACTTTTGAATATACAAAAATATTTTGGAGTCAGTACTACAAAAAAAGGCTGAAAAGATAGCATCTTTAACTTATACTGCCATTTTAAATGTCAGTGGTTTTACAACTCCCTTAAAGGTTGTCCTGGCCTTTCCCAAATTTAACTCAAGCCTTTGGTCTCTACACACACACACACACACACACACACACACACCCCACATACATTCGTCTCTGATTAAATTACTAGTTAAAGGTAAAGTTTGTTCCTCTGTGAATGGCTCATTGTCAAATCCACACCAGTTCGATATCAAGGGGTCAGTACTGCTTTATGACAAGGTAATGGTGTCTCGGGATCTAAGGTGGTTAACTATCTGCTGAACTGGCTAAAATGCAGGCCTGGTCCTACAGAATTCTGAGACTGCTCCAGAAATTCTGAACTGCAGGCTCGAAATCTATCAAACCGTTCGGCCTTGGAAAACAAAAGTAGCTTAGTCTTTTTTTTTTTTTTATAGTTCTCCAATCCACACCATCCAATGAGCAGACACCTGAAGCCGTGGGCACTCGTAGGAGCCCTGGCTCCTTTGGAAGGTAAAAATTGTACGATCAGGGCACGATGGTCACAGGTAGACTTACTCAACCCTAACTATGCAAAGAATCAAGCTCTCAGACCCTTCTGTGGCCTTTCCAGGACGAACGACGGTGCACTCGGGCCGCAGCCAGCAGGCGTCCACAGCACGCAGGGCTTCTCCAAACGCAGCGACACAAAGCTGCGCGTGCGCAGTCACGCAAAGTCCGTTTCCTGAATTTTGGAGGAAGTGGCGTTGCGTCATTTCCGGCCTCCCTCTAGCTGCCATCTTGCGTCCCCGCGTGTGTGCGCCTAATCTCAGCTGGTCTGCCCGAGACCTTCTGAGCTCCAGCCCTAGTCCCCCGCGCTGCCCCATATCCGCTCCGACAAGGTACAAAAAGGCTTTGGACGCCGGCGTGGGAGGAGGACGGGAGCGGGGGCGGGAAGTTCCCGGAAGGAGCGAGACAGGGAGGGACAGGGCGAGGAGAGGAAGGCGATGCGACGGACAGGCGCACCCGCTCAGGTTGACTTTCGGGGGCGAGGTCGAGCCAGGGGCGGCTGCCCTGGGGGCGAGGCGACGCCGTCTCTTCCTGCACCTCTCGGCGGAACCCGAGGAGAGGAGCCTCAGGTACCGCGAGGCTTGCGGAGAGTGACTGGGCCGGGCAGGCCCCGGCTAGGCCGAGGCCGGGCCGGGGCCGGGGCGGGGGGTGCTGCCCTTGGCGTGGGGCAGAGCCTTGCGCTGGGCTTGTGAAGGCGAGGAGCCGCGGGGCGGGGAGGGGAGTGCGTGCTCTTGGGGCTCCCTAGGAGCCGAAATTTAGAGCCTTGCGGGGTGGATTTGGGGTCCAGGCCTCGGCCTTCGTAAGGCGTTTAATTTGTTCATGCCGTGGGAAATAACAGGCGTGTAGGGCTGGAGTGGTCTAGTCCCTTGTTGAGGATTTCCTCTTTCTCTAGATGAAAGAAACTATCATGAACCAGGAAAAACTGGCCAAACTGCAGGCACAAGTGCGCATTGGTGGGAAAGTAAGTTTTAATTGTTACTCTTTTTAAAGTTCTTCTTGTATTTCTAACTAATTGGCTTGTCACTTTGCCTATTGGCAGAAATTCACAGAGGCGGCACATCCAGGAAGAAGGAGAAGCAGAGATTAGACAGATAAATGAGTGAGAACTAGTAGTTGTATATTCAAAGGAGAAGAGCAAGTACCTGTAAATCAAGAAAAGAACACTTAAAACATTGGTTCTGTGTAGATGTGTAAACCCGTTTTTAGTGTTACATTGTATAAGTCTACCAAAATGTTGCTTAGTTTTACTATTAGAAAAAAAATGTGTCTTTTAAGTTAGATCAGGTCCTTGTACACCGCAGCCTGGAGTTGTTTTGGCTTAAACTGTAGGAAGTTGGTGGTCTTTTTTTTTTTTTCCCATGCTGGGTTTTGAACCCAAGTCCTAACACGTGTTAGGTAAGCACTCAACTGCTGAACCACTTCTTAAGCCTTTTTCTTTTTCTTTGTGTGGTGGTGGGAATTAAACCTAGAGCTTTGGGCACTGGAACTACATCCCCAGCCAGCCCCCACCCTGACCCTTTCTTAAATTTATTTTGTGGCAGGGTCTCCCAGAATTGCCCCCACTGGGCTTAACATTACAATCCTCTGTGGCTTCAGCCCCCTGCAGTGCTGGGATTACAGGTGTGTACTCCCATGCCTGGCTATAGTGTATGTTTTCAAGGATATTTGAAGATAGATTCTTTATAGTTTAATTTTGGAGTTAAAGCACAGTGATGTTAGATTTGAATACACTAAAGCAGATGCTTTTCTGTTCTTTTTAATTATGCTAGAACTGAGGAAGTTAAGGTAACGGCATTTTAAATGACCTGTTTTGGTTACTTGGTTTTTTCAGGTGGGTATTCTTCCAGTGTATACCTTCTTTGAGGATGTGCTTTTTTGAACTTAGTTTGTAGATTGTTCTCTAAAAGCAATTTACTTGTGTTTTGTATTGTTAGCACATTCCCACTGTTTAACAAGGTGTGGCAGGCAGCTTGTTGAAACAGAGCATGTTCTTACTTGGTAGAACTTGTAAAGAAGCTGCCATAATACAAATTTATTACCTGTTAAAACTTTCCAGCTTTAGGCATTCAAGTAGAGTCTCCTGTGAGGTATTCAGAAGTTTAACATAGATTAAATAGTAAGCTGCAGCTTTGTTAAATTACTGGGCTTGCCAGAGTGAATATCCTGATTTTTCCTTTTGCTGACACCGGTAGTCTTCAAGATCCACACCTACATGTTAACCACAGTAGGTATTTGACCTTTTTAACAATTACAGGCTGTAGCCATTGAGTGCGGAAAAACTCAGTTGTATTCTTGGTGAGCCAGTGCTTGGATTCTCTATATTGGTCTTTTTAACCATCCATCCAGTGTAGTTTCAGTGCACATTCTGTGCTTCTGTGCATGTTACTAACCTGATTAGCTTCATTAA
Organism: Chinchilla lanigera; assembly: GCF_000276665.1. NCBI lineage: Eukaryota > Metazoa > Chordata > Mammalia > Rodentia > Chinchillidae > Chinchilla > Chinchilla lanigera. The sequence continues at coordinate 27,103,452 of NW_004955425.1, read as the reverse complement.
GTAAGTCGAACTCTCCATTTGTGAAATGTGTGGAACCTGCAGGAGGTTTTAGACTCTTACAAGTCTTTGGAAGCCAGGTGTCTACATGACCACTTCAGAGTGATAATTCAAACTTTAGGGAGATTTGTGTGTGTATATGTGTGTTAATCTCCTGATCATTTCTTCAGTTAAAGTATGGTTTACTTAAGCTCTTACTATGTTTAATCATGATAATACACAGTTTAAATGTAAAGTTCAGCCAGGTGTGGTGGGGCAGGCCTGTAATCCCAGGCCTCTGAAAAGCTGAGGCAGGAGGACCAGGACTGGGCAACAAATTTTATTTTCACAGTGTAATAGGCCTAATATAGTAGAAGCACTCTCAAAGTAGAGATCCAAGTGATTTGGCATGAGTGGAGTGTGGTGGCACACGCCTGTAATCCAGCATTTGGGAGGCTGAGGCAGTAGAATTCATGTGACTTTGAAGCAAGCTTGCATTACAAAGTGAGACCTCCTCTCAAAAAAAAGAAAAGAAAAAGTGAGTACGAATTGGGATAGCAGTTGGGACAGTGAGGTGGTTGGGTTGTAGCTTTTCCTTTGAGTGCTTTCAAGCTGGATACTGTTTCTATAGCAGTAAACAAAAACAGAAGTCTTCAGAGAGTTTTCACTGTAGTGAGAGGAGACAGATAATAAAATGTATTTGTCTTGTGGTAATAAGTTTTGTGAAAGTAAACCAGGATAGACAATGATGAGGGGGTTGCTATTTTACATTGGTGGTTATAGTCTGGTTGCCTGTTTAAGGGATAGTACAGAGGTTTCTTGGGTTGAGGAGATATGGTCAAGAGCAGCATGTTAGGGGTGGAAAGACCATGTTAGCTGCCTTGTAGGTTAAGATAAGAAATGCAGGTTTTTACTCTCAGTGGTTTGCAAGTCTATGCATAAGTTCATTGGATTGTTTCACATTGTTTTGCTTGTAAATACTATTTTGGATGTTGACTTTTCTTTAACAGAAAACAAAAGGTTAATTCTAGCTGTGGAACTTAATGAAGCTTAAATTAGGCTGATACATGCCACCTCTTTGATTACTTTTTAAAATATCTGACAAAACTAGAAGTTAAGGATTTTTATATAATCCTTCCTGTTCTAAGGTCCATCTTTACCTTAGTCTGCCTACTTAACTATGTAGTTTGTGGTTGTGGTAATTTTTTTCTTACACAGAACCAAAGATCAGAAAAAATTAGAAACAGTTCTCGTTTTGAAAGTATTTGCTATGGCTGAAGTGTGGTGCTCTTTGCCCTTTTCTTCTCACATTAGGGAACTGCTCGCAGAAAGAAGAAGGTGGTTCATAGAACAGCTACAGCAGATGATAAAAAACTTCAGTTCTCATTAAAGAAGTTAGGGGTAAACAATATCTCTGGTATTGAAGAGGTAAGTGTCAACTTTTGTTTTTTTAGTAAGATTTGGTTAGAAAAATTTGAAATTTTAGCTTTTTTTTTTTTTTTAAAGCTCTCAGTTATCACACTGCAGTTTGAAAGTTCTTAAGTTGTGTTTCTACCCTGTTAGCGAGTATCCAAGAGATTGCTAGTGTGCAAACTATTTGATTGCACATTCAGTTCCAGGCAGAATTTTACCTGTACTTCAAAGCAAAATACTAGATTAACTATGTGGATGTCAATGTTTATTTAATGAAACATACTCAGTTTTAAAGGAAACTTTGATGGGCAGTGCTAATTTAATTTTTTTCTTCATAGGTGAATATGTTTACAAACCAAGGAACAGTTATCCACTTCAACAACCCAAAAGTTCAGGCATCTCTGGCAGCAAACACTTTCACCATTACAGGCCATGCTGAGACAAAACAACTGACAGAAATGCTACCCAGCATCTTGAACCAGCTTGGTGCAGACAGTCTGACTAGTTTAAGGAGACTGGCTGAAGCTCTGCCCAAACAATGTGAGTTTCCTATTGGTTTTAATGGGATTTACTCATTTAGCAGCAGTTTTGTGATGTACGGCTCTAAGTTGATGTGACTTTTTAGGTTTGGAAAGCAAACTGAAACCCAGTTATTTTAAGCTAGTATTCTTGATGTTTACAGTAATCTGTCTCGCTTGCTTTGGGTCAGAGATTAAGATTTTTTTTAGCTTTATTAGCTGGAAATGATGAAAATGTTAATTTTGGACTTTTGGTAACTACAGATTAGAAGTGATTTTAAAAATAAACTATTATACTTAGAATTTCCCACATTTATCATTTCTGTGTAGGTTAAACTTTGGGATCTGTATTTTGAAATACAACAAATTGTCATTGACTAGTTATGGTTTTTTTTTAGTTGTATCATCACAGTTAGTATTGCCAGTAAGCTTTTGACGTTTTTAATTACAGTTTGATAGGAATTTTGTTCAGAGTTGAAGGTAGTGTATCAGGGGATGTAACAATTTTATGCTGAGGTTTTTTGTTTAAAATTTTGAAGAACAGGAAGCGACTCAGTTATAGTATATATAGCTTCCTGTTTAGTTTCCCATGTTTTGCTAGATGTGGACTCACTCTACCTCAGTTTGTATTGCTACACGGAGAGGTATTAAAAGATTTTAGGCCATCTTACCTTTCAAAAAGAAAATAGTCTCTTGAAATATTCCGCCTGTACCCACAAGAGGCTGGTACTGCAAGATCTCATAACTATGTGTAGTTTACATTTTTGTGTGATAAAGTAATTGCTTACCATTCAAAAACACTTCTAGTTTTTTGATTACTTTATTTCATTTCAGTAAATGTTTTTTGAGGCTTTTACTGTGTACAAACAAGAGTATTTAAGAAAATACTCTTGTTTGCTTACCAAAATAAGTCTTACCAGAATTTGGTGTGTGGGTTTTATCCCTGATGGCTCCATACTGATCTCACCCTGCATCCAGGTCTGTGGTGCACCAGAGGGATTGAAAGGGTGGTCGTGGAATTTAATTTGTTAGCTATTTCTACTGTTCTAGTATTCGTACACATCAGAGTATCATATTAATGGTACTATAGGTCAAATCTCAACTGTTACTTGTCATCATGAACATAAATTGTAGTAACACTTGACATTTCGTCTATTGTTCTTTTAATGTTTATTGAAAGCCTAGATAAATGGGGAATTTACATTTCTATTTCCTTCTCACAGCTGTGGATGGAAAAGCCCCACTTGCTACTGGAGAGGATGATGATGATGAAGTTCCAGGTAGGCACCTTTACTGGTGGTTAATCTAGAGACTCTTAGCAAGAGAGAACAACAAATGTTAACAGAAAAAACTGCTAGGGTGGGGGTAGTAGATTAACAGGGGCTAAGGCTGGAGGAAGGGGAACTTGGAATGAGAAAAATAAGTGTTAACTAGGAGTTATATTTATAGACTTGGCTTGTGTTTGAGATCCCAAGGAGATGTAGGTATCTAACCTTAAGTATTGAATATTGTTTACTTGTGACCTAAATAAAACTATCTGGTGATCACACATGACCTTTGTTTCCTACTTAAAATCTTTGAACCTATAAAATCTCATGGAGAAGTTTCTTAAATCTGTTACTACATCACTTTGTGGTAAAACATGTTTTCGGCAAAAGAATCGCTAGATTCGTATACATTGCCACTTTGCATGGATGAGTGAGTGTTCATAGAAACCTGAGAACACTTCACAGTTGTATCACAGTGTTTAGTTCTGTCCCATATTAACCAGTGTTTTGCATTTTTAAATTTTAAGGGAATGGAAAGCTTGTATATAAATGTGTTCTTTGAGCGTGGTGCATATATCATTGTCAGAATAACTATTTTGTATTATATGCTCAAAACTGCACTTCTCAATGTACCAAATGGATAGTGATCTCATTGAAATAATAGGTGTGCAAGTTGGAGAGCATTTCCTTATGTGTTAACATCTGATAATTTATGGATTTGACTTTTTTCAGACTTTCTACCCCTTTTATTTCCCCTTAGATCTTGTGGAGAATTTTGATGAGGCTTCTAAGAATGAGGCAAACTGAACGAAGTCAGCTTCTGAAAAAGATAAGACTTGGAAGAAGTTACTGGGAGCTGCTATTTTATATTATGACTGCTTTTTAAAATTGTTTTTGTTTATGGATCTGATAAAATCTAGATCTCTTAATATTTTTTAAGCCCAAGCCCCTTGGACACTGCAGCTCTTTTCAGTTTTTGCTTACATACAATTCATTCTTTGCAGCCAATTAAGCTGGAGAAGCCTGGGAATAAAGTTTGAAACAAAGATTAATAAAATTCTTTGCCTAGTATGTTTTTGTTTTTTTATTTCCTTTACGCTCATCTGTACACAGTAGGCAAACTTACTTACTGAAGACTAACCATGGTAGGTAATGTGGCTGATAAACCCTTTGACTGAATTTATTAAATTAAAGATTTAAAAACAGTATAGTATACCAAAGGTGGTGTGAAGTTCTCATGTTTGAAAACTTTTCCCCAGCGCTTAGTACTTGGATGCTTTATGTGGTACCAATATACTTTAAGAATATAGTGTGTTTCTGTGGGTAAGCAAGCAACTTTTTCTCTTGATGTTACTTCCTATAAGCATATAGGAAGTGCCTTTACCTCATTTCCATTCTTAGTTTATGAGGTAGAAACAAGTGCCTCTATTATGTAGATGTACCCTGAAGTTTAGATTTAAAAAAAATAATGAAAAGAAGTTAATTATGCTCCAGATCCCTTCTTTGTAGGTTATTCTGAGAAGTGGCTGAAAAAAGTAGTATTTCTAGTAGGAATGTTTCCTGGGTTGCTTCCATAAGTGGTAACATTGTAGATGGCAAAGGCTCCTTTTAAACATGTTAGCACATGGTAGAATTGAGTATATGTAGTTATGGGACCTTTTTACAAAACAAACTTGAGATGATTATGTGCAAACTATCAAAGCCAGTGGAAGAAAATTGTACTTACAACAAGAATTTATTTAAAATACTACTGGCAATTTGCAAGCCCTATTTGAAGGTACCATTCAGCTGTATCTAAGTCACTATTAGTTATGGTACCACAAAGTGGTGCTCTATAAAAATACTTGCACATTTATGTTGTACTGTGTCATTTTCTTTGAAGGTTGTATGTGTATCACTGCTAGTAAAGTGTGGTGGTATAGTAATGGGAATCCAGAAGTCTCACTAAGTAACAGTTAGAAGAACCAAGTATACATCTCCAGAGTATTTTGGCCCGGTTGGACTGTTAGGTACTTGGTATTCCCACATTGATGAAGCAGGTCCTGTTTTGGCCACTTCTGGTACTTGGGCAGAGAAGATAGGCTAAAGCTGGTACTCACCAAAAGTCACGTGGATGTGTAACTGAGGGAAGCAAGTGGAGGGCAGGGAGTAAAGCTCTGGAGGGGGGCTGGGCCCTCGGCTCGCTTTTGAATAGCACAGACCCTTGGGAGTTGTCTCTGTGACAGCATGCTGACAAGCTCACTGGCTGTCTTCCCAGCTGTTGGGAGGTAAATGTATAGGAAAGGGACTTAAGCACAAGGGCTTCCAGCCAGACCTCCCCACAGGCAGCTTGTTTACTCTCCCGTGCTGTTGAAAATTAATCTTACTACGCCCCTAATCAGACCTTCCCAAACATGTAAAAGTGTTTTTAGGTGATAAGGGTATGTGATGGTAGCTATGGGTTAAGAAAGGGTGGAGTTTTTGCTTTGTTTTTCTTTGTAGTTCTTCACTAGCAGGGTAGATAAGGTTATTCCGCAGTTGACAAATGACCAAATATTTTAGTTGCAAGAAAAGTTAGTCACATGATGTTTGCGGTTTGCCTGTGGTAGGAACACTGCCAATCTCATGACAAGGAAAAGGTGGCAAAAAACCAGCTGGCTCCTCATAAATTTAAGTTGGGGGGTGATGTGTGTCATTAATGACAAAGTTTAATCAGCCAGAGGAAGTGACATAGTCAAGTCTGATGGCCTTGGCATTGTGGAAGGACAGCTGTCATCTGTTCTCGAGTGGGGTACCAGATAATTTTTGACAACAGTATGATCTGCCATACCTTGCGATTTTCTCTGAATTGTTTATAGCTCCTGTAGCTATGATTATGTGAATAGCACTGCCTCTTAGGTCTTACGTGCTTACCAAACACCCTAAAGGAGCCACATTGTACAGATGAGAAAACCATGTCAAGGAAATTTACTCTCAGATCATACAGCCCTTTAAGTGGTAGGATGGGGTTCAAACCTGCTCTGTTCTTTCAAGTTCATTCTTACTAGAAAGAAATTTAGACCCTGGCTAACCAGAAAAGCAAGTCATTCTGACCTGACAGTTTTCGGCTGCTCTCCTCTACTTCTAAGACTAATTCTGGTCTCGTTTTCAGCTAGGTCAGAACCAGAGACATCTATGTTGATCTGAAAGCTTGGAGAATTATTGTCCATATTCTGTTGAAATAAGCTGGAGTACACTTGCGTGATCCCCATAATGACCCAGGCACAGGACACTCTCTAATATGGAAACATGTAGAAATGGGCCAGTGGTACCTAAATGTTGGGTCTGATTTCTGCTTTTCCCCCCAGTAACACTAGGTTCGTGTTCTTTACCAGCTCTTCCCTCCCTCCTATCCAGATTTAGATAGATACGTGTCAGGTTTTTAAAGAAATCTTAAGGCAAGTAATAGTTTCCAGCTTCTCCAAAGCCATGATTGGAAAACTGCTCGCACGCGTTTTCATCGCTGCACTCTGCACAGTCTGGAGTGCCATTTTTGCGGCAAGTTCTGGGAATGCAGGCGCAGCAAAGAAAACAGTATCACATCTCCAGCCCGAACACTCAGGGCATGCAAAACTAAACAGTTGTATTTATTTTTAAAACTAGAGCTGTTAAAATGTCAAGGTGAACTGGAAAAGATGCTATTGGACAAGAAGTAGCCCTTTGGGTCTTAAAAATATTAGTGAAAGCTGTCTTCAGGAGAAAATCGCAGATGTTTATTAAAAATTCTGTATGTTGTACTTTGGAAAGTCAAGGAGAGTACCACCTCCCCCTGTCAGCCTAAAAATAAACACACTGACATACTACATAAGCAAGGAGCGGTCCGCATGAGTCTGTATTTCAGCCAGCAGGGAAATAATCTTTATTTGCTAATTGGCAGCTAGCCAGAAGAGAAGGCTCTCTACTTTCAGTATTGCCGGCCACAGTTCCTAGGGTGTGTTTCTATTTCTGCCCACCATGATGAACAAAGGGCAGATAATTATCTAGTACATGTCTGAGAAGCATTTCATACATTGATTAGGGTCATGTTAAGTCGGAATTGGCATCTGCTGCCACGGCTTTAGAATAACCCAGCCTTGCTGGACTGTGAGGGGCCCGAAGTGCTGCTCAGTCTAAAGCACTGGGGAACGTGGTAGGCAACAGGGAGGACAGCGGGGAAGAAAGGGCAAAGAAAGAACAAAGGTTTGCAACAAAATGTCTGCGAGCCACAAAATGTATGGGCTTTTCTTTAATCTTTCTCATAATTGCCGGCTGGGAATATAGCTCAGCGGCACAAGCGCCTGCCTGCCAAGCACAAGGTCCTGAGTTCGATCCTCAGTACAAAAACAAAAACAAAAAAAAACACACACATACAAGTTCTTATTCCTTAAATTTTGGGCTGGGGATATAGTTCAGCAGCATAAGCGCCTTCCTGGCAAGCGCAAGGTCCAGAATTCGATCTCAAGTACTGCAAAAAAAAAAAAAAAAAAATGGTCATCATAATTGCCAAAGGATCCCAAATGGGTTTGATAGCAGACAGGGGCTGTGCATTGAGATTTTTTCCATTGTTAAACCTTGTACAGCTGGCTTTATTAACTTAGCTTTATTAACGTCTGCCTGTGTAAAAAGGCAGAAACTATTTATTGATTGTGGCGATGCTCTACATGGAAGCCAGGATCTTTGCCTACCAAGCATGTGCTCTATCCCACAGCTACACCCCAGCCCTGGAGATATAGAAGTCTTAATTGTAGCTGGACAGTATTCATAAGGAAGCTTTCTAAACATGAGTTATTTTATGTAATTGAAGTGTGCAAGGACAGCTGCTCGAAGAATCCATTAAAAAATTCAAATGTGTGTTTTCATTTTGCCTGATTGATCTGAGCAGCCATCACTGTCATTTCTTATGTCACACACTTTGTCCACATATGTCCAAGTCTTCTGCTTGGGACACTTGAATATCAGATTTTGTGGACGACTATTGGGCATTTGACCTATGTTACACAAAGGCCTTATTTCTTTTTTTTTTTTTTTTTTTTTTAATTTTAGAAATAAAAGGAGGAAAATACTAACAGATCGACAACGTTTTACAAAATAGCATAGGATCAGTACAGACATTACAGAGTTACAAACAGAGTGGTAGGGAATTAACAATGCTTATTGTATTACATATTGATATCTTCAATGTAGTTTCTCATGAAAACACATATAGACATACAAAGCTAATCAACCAATGCCTCACTGACAGTTTCTTTCAGCAAGGAAATACAGGATAGTAGAACACCTGTGTTAACTATCCTGCATATACATATATACAAACTTTCTCCTTCTTTCCCTTCTCTTTTCCCATATTCCAGTTATCCTTTACCTATGAGTGCTTTCCTATCAATTCCCAATGTCTGTCATATCTCCTAGTTTAAATTAACTCTTTCAGGCTTTACACTAGAGAAACAATGTGGTGCTTGCACATGTATGTTTGATTTATTTCGCTTATGAGTATGGTCTTTAGTTGTGACCATTTGAAAGGCCTTATTTCTGATAGAGGACAAATATACATTGGTGACTGTCCTTTAGTTTCAATAATTTTGTCTACCTTACCATGGTAGGTAACAGATTCATCTTCTCCATGACTGCAGTCTGCCTCCTGACCACAAAGCAGGGAGGGTGGCAGGTATGTAGTAAGGTCCTTTGGGACGTGAGAATCCCAGTTGCTGTGAAGCTGTTTTGCATTGACGATAAGATGAACTTGGAAAATCAGTAAGATAAGTGCATTCATCTATGACCATGAGCATTGAGCTTTGTTAATATAGTAATGCATCCCTTCCATTATTTCTTCTCTTTTTATTTTTCTTAACCATAGTCCCAAACTCTCCACGGCTACTGAGCTTGCTTGTACTTTTTGTTAAACCATTGGTATTTTGGCAAGCAAGTATAAACTCACTCCTGCCTGAGAAGAACACCAGGAGAGAGTCCAGTGGCCTGGGCCTGATGTGAGTTTTGCCATGGACTGGTTAAGTAGCCCCCTCCATCATTTTCTAGCTAGACATAGGAACAAAGAGAATTTGGTACACCATCCTCCCAAGGCTGCTGTGAGTGAAGTTGTGATTATTTTTAAATGCAATGAATCTATCCATTCAAAAGTAAATGTGAAGTGAACACAAGCCCTGCATTTGATACTCTGCCCCGAAAAAAAATGAAGGTAAAAGCCCTTTTAAAAACTTCAAGGGCTATACAAACATTCCTGGAAGTTAAGATATAAGTAGATTGTATCTAGTTATATAGCCACATTGTAGATACATTATATTTACATAGATATATTGTATAAACAGATTGCATCTATTTAAGGTATAAGTAGATTGTATTTATTTATATATTGCATGAAGATGTAACTGGACCCTTGTATCTCAGACTTTATTATATATCCCCATGAAATTCCTGATGGGTGTGTGGAGTGGCAAACAGGCTGGAACTGTTTTGGGTCCCTGGTTTGGAGTTGGTGAGGGCTTGGTGAGGACATTTTGCATCTGGAATGTTTTGTGGCTGGCACTCAGCTGATCACTGAAAGGTAGAGAACACTATAGTTTATATCTCTTGATCCAAGAGGTTGGCACTGTAGTTTTAGGGACAAGGCTCTGTCATGCTCTCGTCATCTGAAGGAATGGGTGTCAGGGCTGTTAAAAAACTGACTCCAACACAGTTTTCAATGTAAACCTAATTTGGGGAGATTTCCTATGAAGGATAAAGTGGAGGAATCAAGTTCAAGCAGGGACACTCAGACCCCGATGCAGGTAGAGTGGACCCTTGACTTAGGAACTCAGTACACTCCTGAGGGCTGATTGTAACTCAGAGTGTCAATCCAAGGCTCAGGGTCCTCTACACAGCCTTCAAAGTCTCCTGTAGAGAGACGTTGGCTTGAGATTTGTCAGTTAACTCCATACAGGAAAGGATGTTGTAATGTTCCTTCCAGAAGTCTTTAATGGTTAAATCTGTATCTGACACCATCTGGAAGCACAAGTAGCTGGCATTCAGGTAATAACTCAAGACTTTGGTCATAAGTTAAAACTAAATAAAATTCCAATTATAAGCCACGTTGTATGTCAGGCCTGCTGTAACTTGGGGTCCAGTGTATAATGCCTGTGATAGAAAGGGGTAAGGAAGGTGTGCTCAGGGAGCGACTCAGACTGCAGCCCAGTTCTCAGAACGTGTCAGGAAGGTCACGGTGGAGTCCTAGGGTCAAAGTTTCCCATTTGCTGAATGCCACATTCATGGGATGGGCTGGCACTAGTACCCCCACAGTGCTGCTATTGGAGGCAGAGTTTGAATGTGTGATGGCGGTGGGTCTAGGGGGCTGGCAGCTAGCTTACAGAGATAGGTGAAGAGGGTTCTGTGGGAGGAGATCAGAGCAACGTACTTCCATGGCCGCCATACCCTCAAAAGGACACACCCACAGAGCCTCCATAGTACTAAGCACATAGACCCACTCAATTGGTGCCTTGGGCTAGGGATACAGCTCAGTGGTGGCATCTGTGTGTAGCATGTGGCAGTGCTTGGCATAAAATATGTACTCAAATTTTTCCTTGACTGAATGTTCGAAAGGTAAACGCTACAATATTTTATGCATTAAGTCATATCAGTAGAAAATAAGGATAAGACCAGTATGCCTGCTGTTGTTTACCTTGGAGGGAAAGATTCTTTAAGCCATGACAGTAAGTGACAATAGAAACTGGGTGATGATAATATGACCATCCTAGAATTTTTTTAAGGAAATAATGGATTATCACACCAATAGAGTAGTTGTCTAAAATATTGATTTGGGACATTTTCTGATCTTTGGCAAATGAGTGAGTATTAACATGGCCCAAACTTGAGCTGGGGATATAGCTCAGCAGCACAAGCACCTGCCAGGCAAGCACAAGGTCCTGAGTTTGCTTCCTAGTACCCATAAAATAAAATAAAATAAAATGTCAGAAATATTCTTTACAAAAACATATCCCAAACTGAGAAGCAGAGACATTTGTGTCTCTTTTAAAGGGTGGATCAATTTAAAGGGGAACAGCAGGACCAGCCAGTGGGGTTTTAGCTGAAGAGAGTACCTACCCAAGGCTGTATTCCTGATCCAGACGGCTTCATCTCCTCACTGGTTCATGATGAGTTACATCATCCTCGTTAACTGAGGACAACTCTGAAGGACCAGCGCAAGGGCAGAGCTTCCTGTTGGGGGACTGAGGTCACTGGTGGCTGCAAGGTAACCCCACTCCTCCCCCTGCCCACCCTGCTTCCTCCACTGCCCATGAATGTTGGGACAAGAAATGCCCCCCATAAACTTCCTGAACAGAAGTCTATGTCTCACAGTCTGCTTCATGGAAGCCCACCTGCAATTACAACAGTGTGTGTGTGTGTGTGTGTGTGTGTGTTTACACAGATTTTCTGCAGACATTTTGCACATGCACACACAGGTGGCCGTGTATTATTTACTTACTGTTCTGAACATTTGGAGAACATTCCACATAAGTACTTAAAGCTCTGCCTTATACTTTCTGAAAGCTGCGTAATGTTCTATTATTACATTGTCTGAAAGTGCCCTCATTTGTCTAAACTTCGACCTTGTTAACATTAGATCATTCCCAAACTTTGACTCTTAGATAGTGCTACAATAAGGTAGGGAACATTGAAGACAGGCCCTCTAATATAAATGCTAATGTGTTGCAGACTCTGAAATCTTAATCATTTATGGCATTTTGGAGTGTTAGGTTAAGAGAGGTCTGTCTTAGGTTAACAAGAGGAAAACACTGAGAATCCAGCTTTCACTGGTCTGTCCTGCTGTTATGTAGCATGCTGCTGCTTCTACACTAATCTCTAAGGCTGGGAGGGGCTGGGAGCCCTGGCCTGGTCTCATCAGGAGACCAGCGTCCCTAAGTCTTTTATCCAGGCCAGTTTGTTGAGTCAGTTTCCTGTGTCTCAAATCTCTCCATCCCATTTCCTTCACTGAAACACCAGTGTTGCTTGAACTTTCATCATCCCCTTGCTCTAAAGCCTTTCACGGCTCTACTTCAGGCAGCAGCGAGCCTCCGCCCTCTCCCCACCACGCATTCCCAAAGCCCTGCTGTGCACCAGGGTGGGGCTGAAGGAGGCTCTTCCTTCAGGCCGTGTTCCAGAACAGACAGTACTACACAATGTGGTTAAGAGCAGGGTTGAAATTTATACAGGGCTCACAGAAGCACTGAAGTGGCGTACGTCATGCCCCCCGGGGAACACCTGAAGTGAACCTTAAACCTTTTATGGTCATCCAAACAAAAGGGGAAGAAGAACATCATGGCAGAGGGGACAGCATATGCCAGAGTGTGGCAGAGGCTTTGTGTGAATGTGTACACGTGTGTGTGTGTGTGTGTGTGTGTGTGTGTGTGTGTTTATTGCATGTGACCCAGTGCTGCTGGCCTTGCCTACACCCCCAGCTCCTAACTTGTCTTTATTACTCTTTTACCTGTCTTCAAAACTCAAGTTTGAAGCAGGGCAAGGTCCATGTCCTTTATGTTCTGCCAGAGGGCACACAGCCTCCACCTTGGCACACTGCTTCTAAAACTTCGGTCTAACCCTGGACTCCCCTGCACTCCTTTACTACTGTGTCGCTTCAATACCAGTCCTAGATGATTCCTCTCAAATTACTGAAAATATTTACCACCTCACCAAACCTTGATTGCTAATTATAGACTGTTCCCTCGTTAGTCTCTCTAATTACGGTGGACATCCCTTAAAGGTGGAGAACAAATCATGTGCAAGCTTCAGAGTCAGGCTTTCCTGGGGAGGAACGCTGGCATGTTTACTTATGAGCTATACGGTCTTGGGAACGTTGCCTAATCTCCCCGAGTCTCCTTCATGATGGCGATAACAACCTGCAGCTACGGCACTGTGGGGAAGGGTACAGGAAAGGTGAGCTGTGTAGAATGTCCAGAGCAGTGGTGGGCACATCCCACCTGGGAACCACCCGGTATCAGTACACTCACCCACCTGGGACGAAGACAGAGTGTAAATGTACTCTCGGTAGAGTGAGTTATTGGTAGAGGTAGTCCCCATGGGTGATTCACACCTGAAGGTTTTCCAGGTATCCCAGTGGTGATCACCCCAAGCACAAGCAATGCCCGACAGCTGATCAGAAGATGCTGCCTGGTGGGAGGCGGGTACCATCGGTCACAGCAAAACATACAAACACCAAGGAGAACAGATATCCATGGGGCAGAAGCAGCTCTTGCAGACAGACTGTTAACTAGCCCAGTGTTGTGCGTGGTTTTTCCAGTGTGAAGATCAGAAGTTGAAGTTACAGAATTCTAAACGTGTGCTCTGAGGTAGAGTGGTGCATTTCCTGTTCACACTTTATAATTTGGTATTCTGGGCAACCATCCCTATGCTGTGTGAGTTCTGCTCACCTATTATGAAAGTGAAGCCCTAAGAAGAAGAAACAAGTGCCCATGGAGGTGAAGTGACTTCTTAGGCTTCTGGGAGCAAGTCAGTCTCCTCGACTATGCAGTCCCTAGTTTTTAGACTACCTACATTAGACTAATGAAGGGAATGCGGATTCTGGAGCCCTGCCCCAGGTCTTTAGAATCAGACGAGGGGTCGCGGTGGATAGTGGGTGTGAATGTTTAATGAGCACCGTGCGTCATTCTTGAGCCACGAGCTTGAGAACAAGAGCCCTGCACCAAAGACAAAATGCAGTTCATAGTCTGGAGATTTTATGACATTTCCAGATCCCGTGAGACATACTGTTGGTATTAACTGTGGTGACACGACCCGAGAAGGAGGCGCCCGCGGATGAATAAGAAAAGATAAACGATAAGAAAAACAGAAGAGGCAAAAGCCTGGGATCAGGGGGCCCACAGCCTCTGGGGCTGCAGCAGCCCCGATCATCCATCTCAATCGCCTTTTATTGGAACCCAAAACGAAACTCAGATCCACAGGAGAAATTCATTATCCCTTTTCATTTCTGCCTCTCAGCTGATGGTAACCGTCCTCGGGCGAGCCTCCCACACCCCGCACCACGTGCACTCGGCACGGCTGGGGATCACAAGCCGACCATCGGTAATCGGTTTATTAGCAGTCACAGTCCTTTCCCCACAACATGCCCAAGGACAAGAACAGTCAACCATCTGCTTGGATGCATCTGGACTTAGCAGGAACTGACGAGCAGGGGGAGGAGCTGGTTCTGTCAGCCTGGCCTGGCTCCAGGAGAACTTGCCGGACAGGTTCACTTGGCTGGCCATGAAGAGGAGGAGTGCCCTGAATGCTTCAGCTCACCTTGTGGGGTTAAAACAGTGCTCCTTCTTCAGACTGTGATTCCGCCCTGGGCGATTCTGCGCTGACCCACCAGCCAGACCGTCTAACTCTCTGTGTCTCCGAGCCTTCCTCAGGGGCTGAGTCTGGAGTTGTGTGATTTCCTGGGCCCCCACATAAGGAAGGAGCATTCCACTGCCTTGGGAGGAAATGGCACATTTAAATAGAAGAAAGGGGAGGTGCTGTCTTCAGGTGGGAAGTGCTCCTGGCTCTTCTGTCCATTTGGAGCTGTTTACAATAGAAAACTTAGTGCTTTTATATCTGTCACCTACAAGTGCTTCAGAATTAGCCCTGTCACCTGTCCCATATGTGAATATTCATATTATTGGCAAAGGCTGAGAGAATAGTGTCACAGCAGTAGTGGTAGAAGCAGGGACAAGAATGTAGACACTCCAAGGCTTCGGGCACAGTGCCCAGCAGATCCTCATTCTGCCAGAGCACAAAAATTCTGTAAGTCCCGCTCCCAAAGCCAGAGCCTGCTTTTCACACCGGGGCCAGTTGTCCTTCTCCCGGGAGCTCCTGCTTTAAAATGTTCCTACTCTTAGGTGTAGAAAGTCCCAGTTGTGACTCTGTACAAAGCATATAACAGGACATACAGAAGAATGCTGGAGGAATAAAGGTTTGTGTTTTTTTTTTTTTTTTTTTTGCATAGTACAATTTGTAAGAAATGCTCAAATATGCTAAAATGCATAGTGAACACCCATTTATTAAAAGTCATCAGATAAGAGACCCAATTTTCTTCCTACTAGGTTCTTGAACATGTAAACAATCATAAAAAAAAGCACTAAGTAGGAAAACAGACTGGGGCGCTTGCATCGGCCATCTGTGGAGTCTGGTTCTGTTCACCATTCATTTTTTAAGCTGAAATTTGTGGCACATGTACTTCATGTCAGGCGCTGTGCCAGGCTGCGTAGCTGTGGTGGTGAATGACAGAGGGGGGCTGTCTTTGCCCTTGGTAAACATATGGTCTAGAGAACAACATGGTATTTATCGGGGAGATTTGTGTCACCAATCATCAGGGAGTGCTTTTTTAAAATACACTGTCCCACACTTCACCCTTAAGACGAGAGTTCCCTGAGTCTGGGATGGAATGAGGCATAATAGAATTTGTTGAAAATGCCCCTTAGTGATTCTGAAGTACAGCCGGGCTGTGGAGGACCACCTGGGCCACTCTTTGTGAAAGAGGAGCAGTTGTCTCCATTTTGGCTGAGCCTGACTCTATTTCCATGTATTGATATGTACAAAGCTGGCTGGGACTTTTCCTTATCCCTTCAATTGGCTTTAAGCAATGTATATTGGTCTAGGTGAGGTGCTGATGATAGTCTTTGAAGACAGCAGGCGTGTTTCCCCGGAGCTCCATTGTTCCCATGTGTGAGCCGGGATGAAGCGGGATGCAGAGCCAGTGCTCCATGCTGTCCTGTAGGCTGGGATAGAGGCTATGACTTCCTCGAGCTTGAAAGATTACACATCAGAGCTGAAGCACCAACCCCAAAACATTAGACACTATCTCAACTGTGTTACTGAGAAGATTACTCTTTCTGCATACCCTTCTCTCTGCATTTGCAGAGGTGATTTCAGGCCTCCTACCTAGCCCAGCTCACAGCACTCACCTACTTCCACCATTCTCACAGTCACCCATCCTCAAGCCACTCCTTTCTTCATGAGTGAATAAAACCCAAGTTCAGCCTTGGGTCGAGGCCTTTGTTCGGGATAGCCATCATCATGGCTGGACTTAGGACCCCTTGGCTCAACACAACTACAGGTATGCCTTAGTGTCTTTACTGTCACCATGGATTGCACTAGAAGTGGTAGATTGGAATTAACTCATAGAACTCCAATAACTTTTCATGGGATTATAGATGTAAGCTTCCTGGGCCACAACAAGGGTTGGGAAGGGCTCTCTATACAGAGTGACAGCTGCTTCTGCAGGGTGGAGGTCTCCAAACTTTAAGATTATCTATTCCTTCAGTAAAAGCATCAACAACAACAAAAACTAAATGAAATAGTATCAGCAGCCCCCCAGCACATGAGATATTTAACTGATATACCTATACTAGTTTACTCATTTGTATATTGTAAAGCCTTGTCCGAAATGGAAATTTAAGAAGGATGAGACTGAATATACTACACACAATAAAGATTGTAATGTTTTCTTCCCTCACTCACTGACCCCTCTTGTCCCCTGCATGGCTCATTGGAAACTGACTTCTCACGGCTAAAGGAAGCTGAACTGCGAGTGCTGAAGAAGAAAGGAGGCGGCTGTGGATTTATACCACAGCTTCAAGGGTTTTCAGAAATCTAATGCTCACACTAAAAGTTAAAATAGAAGTGGATCTTAAGATACAACTAGGCATTAAATTAGACCCATGAAGTTAAAATGGAATTAGAACAACAAAGCAGGTCTTCAATACCACAGAGGCTATTGTGCAGTTGGAAGTGATTTCCCTATAGGTCAGCAGACATGAGAAAACTTATGAAGTCTCTTAGCCCCCACATCCTTTTTGTGTGTGTGAAGTATTAGGGGTTGAACCCAGGGCTTTAACACTGAGCTAGATCTTCAACACTTTCTTATTTTGAGATCGGTTCTTGTTAAGTCACTAAGTTGCCCAGGCTGGGCTCAAACTCTCAGTCCTCTTGCCTCAGCCTCCCAAAGCGCAGGAATTACAGGTGCGTGCCACACGCCTGACCCCCAAGTCTATCTTAACTAATCTATGAGCCACTGAGCAGGAGGGAGAACGAGCTGTGCAGACAGGGTCCCTACCAAATGGTGAGGAGCTTAGAAGGGCTGGACAGGTGGGCCGTGGGAACTGGTGGCTGGGAAATAGGAAGGTCTGAAGTGCACATCCTCACCAGTCTTCTGGCAGAGGCAGACATGCGCACACACGCCAGCACATGAACAGTCTGCTGAGCAAGGAGTATTGGGATGCTGACTTCAAGTGCCCAGAACTTCTGCCTGGGCTTCCCTGTTTACTTGCTGCCAAGACCTCATCCGATGCAACGCCAAGTTCTGTACTCAAGAGGGCAGCAGAGAGCAAAAAATGGGCTTTGATTGCCTTGGCGGTCCTTCCAGCACCCCAGGCAGTAGTCACAGCCCCGCCTCCTCCTGGGAGCTTGTGCCCTGACAGCACTGGGAGGGCTGTGATACCCCTGCCGGTCACTTGCTACTTGAGGATGGGCCAGCACATTGTCAAGCGTTTGAGGGCAAATGTGCAGCTCCTTGCCCCTGCCGTTAGTGTCTCATCTACTTTCAGAGTGGGCCAGTGAGGTTAAGCGGAGTTTGTAGGACCATTTCAGACAGACACTGATGCCCAACAGTGTGAACACTTGAAAGGCCTTCAATAAATAGCTGGTTAGTGACCGAGCTGGGCTTAGATCCAGGTATCCAAAACAGCAAATTGAGTTGAGCTTTGTGTGCAAAATTCAACAGTTCTTAGAGTCCTTGGACAGCTTTCAAGGATCTGAAAATTCTCTATAAGAATTTTTTTTCAAAGCAGCTACATAACTGAATAGAAGAGGAGTCATATCTGAGCAGCTCAGAGATCAACTAAAAACACGGGTTACTGGAAGAGAGAGAGGGACATACCCTTGATGCAAAAAGATCAGTTTGAAAGAAGAGACTTGTAGAGCAAACAACACATACATCTAGGAGTTTAAAAGACGAGAAGCAGTCTGACAGGGCTGCCCCCGGGCCTCAGCCATGGGAACTGCCCTTTGAGAAGTTCCCAAATAGCTGGTGGGCTCTAAGCAGTGTGGCAAAGTCAAGCCTTACAGGATAGACTCGGAGTGTAAAACACAGCAGGCTGTGGCCTGGCGGCACACAACAGGGGCAAAGGACCTGCGAGCTGCTCCCTCTGCTATCTGCCCCTTCATTGTCAGGCTCTGGGCAGAAAAACAAGCAATCGCTGCGGTGCTGAGAGTCTTCAGTGTTGGACCCTGAGCACACCTAAGTCACCCTGGGAACCTGTAGTTTATCCCAGAAAACTAGAATATTCATTGGCATACAGCTAACACTGGTCCAGTTTGAGTCTGTATACAGCACCCTGGGCTCACTTGAGGCTATACCAAGCTCTCACTGCCCTGCTCCAGTCCTAGACCAGCAGAGTCTCTGTCTGACATCTAGATCCAGCCCGCGGGCAACCTGGGTTTGCACAGGGTGTTCCAAGTCCATGTAAATCTCTGCCTTGTACACCCGACGTGCTCATGCAGCACCAGGCGCAGTGGCCCCACTAGGGTACAGCAGAGTCTCCACACTGCATTTTGCCAGAGCCTTAGGTCCAGTCCCTGACTAACGCAATAGGCCAGTCCTCTGCTGGTTAGCAGCATAGGTTAAGGGCCTGCTGGGTCTGCCCAGTACCCTGGAGCACCTGTGAGATACAACCTAGTGCCCTGTGCTCTCACTGGGCCTGCAGAAATTTTCCCATGTTAGTCTTGGGCAGATATGTTGCTCCTCTGAGCATCCACAGGCTTGAGAGTCTGGTCTGAGAATACACAGAAAGTTCTGCAAGGTGTCAGAAGCCTGTCCCACAGACACTGAAATGTACATCTGGTAACCAGCATCAATCCCAAACCAGAAGGAATCTACAACAGGAGCCTCTGAACCAAGACCCCACTTCCCTGTTCCTACTCCCCAGCTTGAACAGCTGTCGCAAATGGGATCATGGAGAGAAGTCCTCTTGAATGGAGCAAACTCCACACAAACTCACAGATTTTAAAGAAGGGAAAAGAGGAATGTGATTTGTAATATTAAATACTACTGACCTGGGAAGAAAACACTCCTCTGGAAATACATAAGAACTTTTTTTTCCCTCCCCTATTGGTACATGTTTTATTTTTCATTATTTTTTTTCTTTTGATGGAGGTTGGAATTTTATTGCCTACTTTCTTGTCCCCCTTCCTTTTTAAATATTACCTTGTTTTATCTTTGAATAAGCTCTCCTTTTACTTTCTTTCCTGCTTCTTTTCTCACTGTCTCTCTTTCAACTTGTTCCCTTTGTGTTTATTCTTAATTTTTTTTCCCTCTAGTTTAATATCTACTTCCTATTATTTATCCTTTTCCTAGGAGGTCATCTCTGTTACTTTTATCTAATACCAGTAATCTCCCTGTGCACTTTAACAGAACCGTTTATATCCATTTTATCACATTCTTCACATCTACCATTGCTTTATTTTTCTTTTGCTCTATTTTTCATAATCTATTTCTTTTCCCTTTTTTCTTCATTCTATCATACCTTACTATTTACCCTCATGAATCTATAGGTAACTAAGTATATCTTACTATGGCTGAATATTGCTTTATGGTGAAAGGGGATGAAATTGCTCTATTGAGTAGATATTTACTGTATATAATTTTCTTATTTGTCTTAGATCTTGCTATGTAACTATAAATCTTGTACCTAGGGTTAAAAGGAGACAAAGTATTCATTATTATAGTCTATAATTTTCCAATCTGTGCTTGATCCTATTGTTATAACTGATTGTACTAAGTTAGGCAATGTGACATAGCTGTTGTAACCAGTTGATCTTCCTTGTGTGCCAATACCTAGATTGTATAAGGGACATTTACAATGCTACAGCCTAGTACCAAAGAACTGGGTGCTAGGTCAAACAGGTAACCTTTCATCCCTAATAAATAGAAGAGGCGGGATCCTGGGACAGATTCAAAGGCCAAAAGCCAGCTATGCCTAGAAGGCTTTGCTGAAAAGTAGGGATTACCAAAGAGGTCTCAATACTAGTAATAAAACTATCTACCATAAATCATTTACAAGTTTCAATGCAGAAAACAAAATTTTAAAAAATGTGAAAACACAGAAGCAAGATACAGTCCAAAACACTCAAGTGGTCCAAAGCAAACCCAGAGGGCACTGAGATGGAAGAAATCAAAAGCCACCCAGCTAAATTTTCTGAAATGTTAGTAGCAGAAGTAACAAAGCAGATGAATAAGTCCCTAGACAAAATAAAACAGAAATAACTCCACAGATAACAAAAGAAATGATGACCAAATGAAGGAAATAGTGAATCTAGAGTAGATACAGATTTAAAAAATAAAAGAGCTTGGGAAAGACATGGAAACCATACATGCCCAACGTAGGAAAGAGTTGGATTCCATAAAACAGATTCAAACAGATGTCTGGAGACTAAAAATTCTATTGAAAACATATGCAGCAAAATCCACCAATGTGAAGTTAAAATATCACATCTAGGAGTCAGTGTTGTGTTTGGTGATCATCAAATGGAAGACTTCTTAAAAATAGGGGACCACAAAAAATCAATCCAACAGCTGCTGGGTGATGTGAAGAAGAATAATACAGTGGTGCTATGTTAAAGAACATAATTCTTTCCATAATTCTGGTCTTAAACTGAATTGGATGAAAACTGCATCAAATTCAAAATGGCTATGTTCAATGTTGACCGTATGGGGAAATTTGATTCAGTTCTCATGCAATTCAGCTTTCAACCAGAGTTGTGGAAAGAATTAAGTTTGTGAACCAAGGTACCACTCTTTAAGGTTAATTGAAATCAATGAGAAAAATCAGAAGATAACACAAAGGGCATAAAAACCTGTTCACGGAAGTAATAGCAGAAAGCTTCCCAAGCATGGAAAAAGAATTTGACACAGATACATGACACATATAGAACCCCAAATAGCCACAACCAGAAAAAACTACACCAAGGCATATAATAGTCAAGATTCCAGAAATTCAACACAAGAACAGAATACTATAAGCTACTGGAGAAAAGAAACAAATCACCTGTACAGGAAAGCCCATCAGAATCACAACAGTTTTCACAATTCATACCCTAAGTCAAAGAAAGCTTAGAGTAGAGTGTCTTTATCTCAATCTGGTAAAAGCCATCTATGACAAACCAATAGCCAACATCATACTAAATGGTAAAACCAACAAAGAAATACCAGAGCTGAACCAAACTTTTGAATAAATGGACTTTGTAGACATTATGCAGATTTTCAAAAACTGAAAACTTTCACATTAAGTTCAGGGACAAGACAAGGATGCCTACTATCACCTTGTCTGTTCAATATAGTTCTGGAAACACCAACCAGAGTAATTAGACAAGAGAAGGAAATTAAAGGAATAAGGACAGGAAAGGAAGAAGCTAAATTATCATTATTCACAGTTGACACGATACTCTACATAGAAGGCCCCAGAAACTCCACCAAAAGACTCCTAGATTTAATAACGAAATTGAGTAGTGTAGCAGGATATAGTCAACACTCAAAATATCACTAGCATTCCTGTACACAAATAATAAAGTCACTGAGATGGAAATTAGGGAAACAACACCTTTCACAATAGCATCAAGAAAAATGAAATACTTAGAAAGCAATCTAGTGAAGGAAGTGGATGATCTTTACATTGAAAACTACAGTACTCTTAAAAATGAGATTGGAGAGGATATCAGAAAATGGAAAGATATGCCTTGTTCTTGGGTAGGAAGAACCAATATAGTGAAAATGGCCAGACTCCCAAAATTGTTATACAGATTTAATGCAATTCCAATCAAAATTCCCATAGCATACCTCACAGAACTAGAGAAAACATTTCTGAAATTAATTTGGAACCAGAAGAGACTTAGAATAGCAAAGGTGATTCTGAGCAACAAAGGCAAGGCAAGGGCACTACAATCCCTGATCTGAAGTTATACTACAAAGTTACTATAATAAAAACAGCATGGTACTGAAAAAAAAACCCTGAGGATGAATGGAACACATTAGAAGTGTTCCAAACACACTCAGCTACCTTATCTTTTACAAAGAGGCCAAACACCTTCCCTGGAAGAAAAATAGCCTCTTTAATAAATAGTGCTGAGAAAACTCACTTTCCGCATGTTGAAGATTAAACCTAGATCCATATCTCTCACCATGCACTAAAATAAATTGAAATGGAAAAAAGATCTAATTATTAAAACAGAAATAATCTGCTGGCAGATAGAATAAGTAAAAGTCTTGAAGACACAGGTGTAGGCAAAAACTTTATGAACAAAACCCCAATCACATGGGAAATATTACAAAGAATCAACAACTGGGGTCACATCAAATTAAAAAGCTTTTGTACAGTAAAAGAAACCACCAACACAATAAGAGACAACCCACAGAATGGGAAAAATATTTTTACCAGTTACTCCTCAGACAAAAGACTAATATCCGGAATATATAAAGAACTCAAAAAAATCAGGCCTCCCAAATTTAAAGACCCAATGCAAAAATGGGCATTTGTTTTGTTTTGTTTTTTTGGTTTTTCTCCAGTACCGGGAACCGAACTCACAACCTTGTGCTTGCCAGGCAGGCGCTTTGCCGCTGAGCTAAATCCCCAGCCCAAAAATGGGCATTTGAAATGAATAGACACTTCTCAGACGAAGATGTACATATGGCAAATCAGTATATGAAAAAAAGTTCAATATCACTGGTCATTTGAGAGATACAAATTAAAACAACACTGAGATTCCATTTCACTTTGGAAAGAATGGCTATTATCAAGAAATCAACCAATAACAAATGTTGGTGAAGCTTCAGGGGAAAAAGAATACTTTTCTTTCCAGCCAGCAGGAGTATAAAGATGAGATTCCTCAAAAAACTAAAGCTAGAGCTTCCAATTGATCCAGGTATTTCCCTTCTAGCTTTCTTCCTAAAAGAGTTAAAAGCATTATACCACAGTGATATATGTGCACCCATGTTTATTGCAGTACAATTTGTAGTAGGTAAACCTTGGAAACAGCCTAGATGCCCATCAACAGACAAATGGATATGACTCTGCTCATGTCTTTTTGCTGCTTCCCCATGGGTTGGGAAAATGGACAAATACAGCAACTTTCTGAAGACTCTGTTAGAAGGCATCACATTAATCCAATTCATGAAGACAGAGCCTGCACAACTTCATCCTGCAGGATAAACCTGAGACATTTTTAGGCAAATGGGTGCATTTTGAGGCCATAATTTTAAATGAAATAAACTGGATACAAGTTTAAATATTGCGTTGTTTCTCTTACGTGAGAAACCCAAAGTGTAAGTAAGGAACAAAATGAGGGATAGATATTGGGAAGTAGAAAGAACACATTCAAATTGGAAAGGGAACAAAGAAGGGGATTGGAAAAGGGAAGGAAGGAAACAGGGATTAAAAACAAAGAATAGAAAGAAAAAGTAGAATCCCAGCTTTTATAAATGGGTAAGGAAAGAGGGTTTGCTGGAAGGGAGGGGAATGAGAAAAAAGAGTTAAAATATATTATGTACAGGTACAAATTCTCTATGGTGAATATGATCATTGAGCATGGTAAACATATACCAATAAAAATTAATTTAGAAAAAGAATTTTTCCACTGTAATGGTAATCTACCATAAACTAATATCTTCCCCAAAAGGGAGAACCTTACAGTCCTTTCAAGTGACACCTGCCTTCCTCACTTACGAAAAGTTGGTTATGTTGGTCAAGTGCTTCTCCTGAACGGGAATGGAGGCTGGGCTGTACTCATGCTCGTCTCCTCTAGGCGAACTGACGTTCTCAGGAGTTGCATTCAGAAACTCACCATGTAAAACCAGACTAAATAAAGACTGGGCCCAGCCTAACAGTTTTCTACCATGAACCCCCAAATTGGTAACATAGTTCCTGCAAAATAATATTCACTTACCTAGTATATTAAGTCCATGTGAAAAATTGAATATTTTTAGCTTTGTGGTATTTGACTTAATTTTTATCAGCAATACAGTAATTGCTCTAGTTTGAATGTTTATGGTCCTCCAAAATTCACATCTGTTGAGCCTCTGGGAGGGATTAAGTCCAGCAGGCTCTGTGTTCATGCAGAGGATTAAAGAAGTGCCTTCTAAAAGGGTCTGCAGAAAGCTGCTGTATTCATCCACTTTCCCAGCTCATGGGGAAGGCACAACCTGGAGCAGACGGCCAGCACTCACTGTGCACCAAATCTGCTGGTGCCTGCACCTGGACCTCCCAGCCTCCTGCACTATGAGAAAGAAGTTTTATTGTCTAGGAGTTAGACAGTCTGCAGTCTTTTGTTATGGCAGCCTGAATAGACTGGCGGCCATCTTCAAACATGGCTTTTAGGTATAGCCTCTTGGCTATAGGTATTGAAATAATATTATAATAATGAAAATGAAAGGAATTTGGTGATAGTTGAGGGCATGCAATTATTTTCCATGCATGCAGATGGGTGAGTTCATGACCTGGACTCAGGGACTGACACCAGAGAACCCTGCCGTGCCTTCCCCTTGCCAGGGTTTTGTCCCACCTCTGAGAGTTGCTCGCAGGGGCTGCTCCTCCTCTTTCCTCTTTAGCAATATCAGCCCCAACTCTTCTGTTACTGTGAGTCCACACCTGGCTCCAGAGCAACTCAGGGGATTCTCCTTCTGGAAAAGCTTTGGGACCCTCATCTAGTCTAGTTACCTTCTTTCACATATGAAGGAGCCAAGGCCCAGGGAATCAAAGTAACAATAGACTAGAGCTGTCCTAAGGCTGAGCCCATGCCTAGGTCCACAACAAGAGCACAGGGAGGCGGTATCATTATTTCCCATGTGACACACCTGTGAAAATCCTGTTTCAAAACTCTTGGGAAGACCTGACTGCACGTGTGGCTGTAACCACTACTGAGGAGTTACTGCTGATACCGCCTACTCTTCGTCCACTGTCCAACATGGTGCCCTAAATGTCCAGTGTCAGGGCCTCCCTTCTCAAGCAGAGGCCTGGGGATGAAGGGCATCCGGAAACCTGACATTCAGACTAGGGTCTGCAGAGGAGGAGTGACAACCTCAGGTGAGCCCTTGCTCTCCGTCAAGCTTTCATTTCCTCTTCAGGAACCAGGATGACAGTAGCATTTTGGTGTTTCCCAATCCTTCCTGAAGACAAGAAAAGGTCTCTTGGCTGTTTATTTAAAATTTACATTTCTGGAGTCTTAATCAAATTTAGAATATTCAGGGGAGAGGCCTGGAAATCTCAGTTTGATAGTATCCCAGCTTATCGTTGTCACCTGACAGGATTAGATGAGCAGGCCCTAAAATTCTGGATCAGTAAAAGCTGCTATTGTTGTGCAAGTGTGACTGTGAGAGGGAACCTGGAGTTAGTACCAACTACTCACATTTAAAGGTAGATTTGCCAAGTAGGTACTTGTGCTGCTGAGCTATTGAGTTCCTCAGAAAGGCCCAGAGCAACTGGAAAAACAAGAGGAGCAAGTTTCAGTCAGAGGACCAAGTGCAGAGCAGTCACGAATATGTGTGCTGGGAGGGCAAGGCCAGCCCTGAGCAGAGACAAAGATGGCCAGCAAGGAGGCATCACGGAGCCCCAGGGTGGGTTTTCTGGAAGCGGGGAGAGGTGTGTGGAGGAGGACTGAGCCCGGAGCAGAGCCATCTGTGCTTCCCACCATGGAGCTGGCTCTGTGGCTCCACATCAGAGTGGGTATTTGTCCACCTTGGCAAGTAGATTGGTGGTGTTGCAGCTTCAGGGAATCGACCGGGCTGCCTCGGTGGCACACACTAACTCTCCTTGAGGCCATGTTAGTCCATTTCTCCTCACTATAATGAAATACCTGAGGTGAGCTAATTGGATAAAGAAACAAGGTGTATTCAGCTCATGGTTGTGGAGATTCAAGGGCCTGGCACCAGCACTGGCTCAGCTCCGGTGAAGGCTTCATGCCAGATGGTGTCTCAAAAACAGGAGGGAAATGGAAACCCAGAGAATGGTTCAGGGATTGAGCTCATTCTTTGCAAAACTTGCTCTGGTGAGAGCTCAGAGACCCCAACAGGGTGACACTAATCTCTCCTCAGGGCAGCACCCTCATAGGACTTGGCACTAGGCCCAGACCGTATAGATCCCACCACCTTGGCCCAAGCTTCCAGCACATGAACCTCACTGGAGCTGCAGTGGAGGCCAAGCTCACTTTGGGTCTCTGTGACCATCTCTGGACACCATCAAGTCAGAATAGACATGTAGAAAGAAGAAGCATAACAGCAAACTATTTCAAACACTTCTTAAACCAAAGAGATAGCATTCAAGGCCCCATCAATAGAGAAGAAACACTGAACTCAACCCCGGTTCTAGCAGAGGCAGCTGAGGAATTTGAGCCCGCATGCAGTGTGAGGGGTCAGCAGGGGAAAATGGCAGAGAGGAACTTTCTTAGGTACTAGGTGGGCACATTCTGGATAACTAGCCAAGCAAGAGACTCTGCTAACTCTGGGCTCAGCAGACAAAGGTCACAGGTGGCAAGGACTATTACAGTTTGGTCAAGAAGGTCAAGGACGAGGTCAAGGCTGCCACCTCTCATCAGTAAGAGATGAGTTAACCACAGGCCAACATGAGTATGAATCTCTGTCGAGCTGAGAAGCTGGCAGAGAATCATCCTTAGGTAAATGTGGAAGGTTGGACTGAAGACCTCTCTTGCTTTACTAATGTAATGTAATAACAACAAAAATAGTATTAATTATAGCTGACATTTATTAAGTACTTACCATATGATAGTCATTTTATATACATGGCATCCAATCCTTAGGGCCTTGCAAAGATGGTGCTCCTATTTTCACTTCATAGGCAAGGAAACTGAGGCTCAGAAAAAGCCTAGTAGCCAGGCATGGTGGTGCATGCCTGCACTCATGAGGCTGAGGCAGGAGGATCGTTGCAAGTTTGAGACCAACCTGGGCTATAGAGTGAGCTTAAGGCCAGCCTGATAGTGAGACCCTGTCTCAACAAGACAAAAGAAAGAAAGAAAAGAAAAAGCCTGGTAAAGACCAGGAGTCCATTTAATCCTAAAACTAATTATTTTCAGGATGTATGAATCCCACACATAACAGCTTAGAAATGGGGTGGATTTGTGAAGTGAATTAAGAAATTAACACATAAACTTTATGTCAACTCCAGGGTAGGTTTCCAGATAAAATGACTCTGGCTCTTAACAATTCTCCAGAATAATGGAAACCTCTCATCTATACTAATGTGCCCCCAACCCAGCCTGCCTCTGTTTCACTATTTCAGCTTCTATTCTGTAGATTTTTTTAAAATGTGACTGAGATGCTTATGAGGAAGGACTGCCTGGCTCTCAGGTTGTTGTCTTCTCAAAGCGAGCCAGGTGACTCGGGACAACCGAGAACTCTGGAACCCTGGGGCTGAGGAGGGTAGTGTGATATGTGGACGTGCACCCCAGCCTCACCAAGTGACTCAAGGGCATCGGTCAGAGCAGTGAAAAGACAGAGAGCGCCTGCGAGCTGCATGTGGACTGCACATGAAGTTGAACACCCCCAGGGACTGAAGTATTAAGAACTAATTCAAACCATCAGAATTTTGGCTCCCACTGTAGCAGAGAAGGATAAACAAAGGCTTCTAAACTGGGAAATGGTTCAGGATTATTTTTCTTGCTTTTCCAGCTCATCAAAGATAAGCTTTTCAACTCCAGAATGTTTTATTAAAATTTGTAATAATAGGCTTCATTGTTCTGTTAATCAAGCTTATCACAAGCACAGCATTTTTATGTTGGTATTGCTAATTGGCCTTTTCCAAACCATGTTGACATTTCGATTGCTTTTGAACTGTTGCCTCCCCCACCCCTGCTCTCCGCAGAATAGGTCATGGCTTATTAACTTCTTTGAAGGTTGGTGGGCTTGTTAGGGACTTTGTGTCTTACTGAT
The DNA here is from genome assembly GCF_000276665.1 of Chinchilla lanigera. Classification (NCBI taxonomy): domain Eukaryota; kingdom Metazoa; phylum Chordata; class Mammalia; order Rodentia; family Chinchillidae; genus Chinchilla; species Chinchilla lanigera. Next base: position 27,075,328 of record NW_004955425.1, on the reverse strand, counting down.
TGGCATGCTTATATGACACTCAGTGAGGACAGATGGACAGAAGGCTCAAGTGGAGGACAAGGAACTGATTATCTGCCTTGAGCCAAGTATGTACTTGCTCATCTAGATGTGCCACAGAATGAAAGGTCAAGAAATCATGGCATGAACTATTTTAGTATTTTAGGTAAGGCAGTTGAAAAATCTAAGTTTCCACATTTGTTTGTTATGAAAAACAGTGTCCAGCAATCAGCTTCAGAAAAGTGGAACAGCTGCGATTGTAAGACCAAGTAAAGACACTTCTGTTCTCCTTCTTTGAATAGTAGCCCAAAGCACAGAAGGAATAAGAAACAGGAACTGGACTCCATCTGAAAATCAAAGTAGGTGACACACACAGGCCTGCTTCTCAGAGTTGGTGAAGGCTAAGGGTCTTCAGGGGGCAGGATGAGAAGCAGAGCTGTGGTTCCCTGAAAATTTTGGGAAGCCTTGAGAAGAAGAGGAGTGGGTATTCCAGAAGTGCAGTGAGGAGACACGAGGGACATTTTCTGCAAGTCTCTCTGAAGGGCAGAGTTAGACCTCACCTCCCTACCTCACTGTGGGGAGCAGGGCAATTGACCCGCTCCACCCCCAGGAAAGGGAGACACATTTTCTGGAGAATTCTGGCCTAAAAGGCTCTAGGACCAAGGCAGCAAGCATCCTGGAGTGTGGAGTGAGCAGAAGGTAGAAAACAAGAAGCTGAAGCCCAAGTCTCCCTACTGAAGTGAGTTACCTTGGGTTCCTGCTCCCTACTGGCTCCCCGCATGCCAGTACTGGACTTCTACTTCACAGCTGGAATAATAGGGAATCTTTCCTTGTAGACAATGAGATCTCCTTTGGTTATGATGTATCACTGGAAGCCTTCCAAGCTCCACCTACACAGACAACTTTTCTAATGCGTCATTCTTAAATATGAAGTTATTTCCAGTGATCACCAGACATTTGAGGGCAACTCAATCTGAAAGACAAGCCAATAAAAGGAAGGAGTCAGAGGATAGAAAGTCAATTCAAACAGCAACACAAGATGTGAAATAAGTATGATTTAATGCTCTCTGAGAGACAGGAGAAGAGATGTGACCATACATACATTATTACAAAAGAGGTCCCTAAAGAACAAGACAGAGTGGTTGAATGAAGGTAAAGATATAAAAGCAGAGAGTAAAAATCAAACTATGAGAAAATAAAGTATTCACTAAAGAAATAGGGTGAATTTTTTTTTTTTTTTTTTTTTTTTTTTTTTGCATCAGGAATTGAACTCAGATCTTTGTGCTTGCCTGGCAGGCACATGTACCACTGATCTATATCCCCAGTCCCAGAAAATAGGATAATGAGAAAGAGAATTTGGGGAGCAAAACACAAGGAAATGGAAAGTTCAATATTCCAATTAATAGGTAAAAATGAGGAAAGTGGAAAAGAGAAAGCTATGGGGGAGAAAATATCAATAAAGTATATGAGAGTTTTTTATTTAAGTTTAAGTTTCTGAATGAAAAGAGTCCACTGACAGCTACACCAATGAATGAGAAGGAAACACCCACAGAAGAAAGATCTTAGAAAGCCTCAGGACAGAAAGCACAGAGATAATACCAAGACTTTCTAGAATGCAGTGTGAAATGGGGACAACAGGATCAGGAATCAGAACAGTGGCTGAATTCTCAACAGCAGTACTGTATGCTGCAACTGTGTTCCCAGCCCCTGGGCCACCACCACTAGTGGTCTGTAGCCAGTTAGGAGCCAGGCAGCACAGCAAGAGCGGACAGCAGGGGAGCCTTTACAGCTTCTGTATTTACAGCTGCCTGAGCGCCACCTCCTGTCAGATCAACCAGGCATCAATCAGATTCTCATAGGAGCTTGAATTCTGCTGGGACCAGTGCTGGGCTAAGCACTCCTTTGAATCATCCTGAAATCATCCGCCCACCACCATCTCTGGAAAAATTGTTTTCCGTGAACCCATCCTTGCTGCCAAAATGGTTGGGAACTGCTGTGCTATAAGACCATGGAGAGACAGGCATGGTGGCTCATGCCTGACCTGTAAGTGCAGCACTCTGGAAGCCTGAGGCAGAAAGATTGAAAGTCTGAGGCCAGCCCAGGTAATTTAATGACATAGCAAGACCCTGTCTCAAACTTTTTTTAAAAAGGAGTGGGGATGGATGCTGGGCTGTAGCTCACTGTGAAAGCCGTGACTTCAATTCTCAGTGTTGCAAAACCAAACCAAACCCAAAACGAAACAGTGGAGAAGTCTTCAAAATAGTGAAGGAAAATGACTTCTAACCTAGAATGCACATCTAAGCAGATTATCAATTCAGCATAAGAGAATAAAGACGTTTTCAGCACACCGAATCTCCAAGGAAAAGGTGTACTCTTTTCAGTGCACCCTCTTCTCATACTGGAGAAAATTTTCATTGACAGCATGGAGAAAACCAAGAAAGGGGGAAGCCATGGAAGCCATTTCACAGGAACTGTAATGCAGGGAAGGTGAAGTGAATTCTCAGGACGATAGCTAAGCATCAGGACCGCAGCATAAACCCTCTTTGTTGGAATAGTCCAACCCTGTGTCCCAGGAGGGAGGTCTCTAGAGAAAAAAACTGGACAGATCGTGACTTTCATTTCACTACAGAGACTGTGAAAGGGACAGAAAACACTTAAGAATAGTATTTAACCGAACAATTAAAAAATAAGACATTATGAAAACTTAGGATAAACAAAAAATAAATGTAATCAGTTCACTCTATAAGCCAGTCACAAATAATATTTGCATAGTTATAATAATGCGAGCAGTGAAATTTTTTCTTTTGAGATGGGGTCTTGCTGTTTTGCCCAGGCTGGTTTTGAACTCATGAGTTATCCTCCTGACTTAGCCTCTGTAGTAGTTGAGACTACAAGTCCATGCCACCACACCCTGCTAATGTAATCAGTGGATGATCCTTAACAAAACATTTAAAAAGTTGGTAGAAAGAGAAGCTTGTTGTGAGATAAGAGAGTTAAAACCTCATCTATCATAAGAACTCCATGGATTATGCCTAAATTGATAAATAAGATGGTAGCTATTTAAGCATGTTATTTAATACAGAAGAATCAGAAAAAAAAATCAGAATTGATGTTGTTGCCTTTATGAAGCAGGGACAAAGTGGGCAGAATGTTGTTGCGTAAGCTTTTGATAATCTGACTTTGAAAACCAGGTGAACATCACACTGACTAAAAACCAGGTGAATTTCCACTCTGTTGTTCCTTGTCCTTCCCTGTCATTGGAGCTCAATTTATGCAGTAGCAGCAGCAGCAGCAACCACCCCCGGTCTTGTTAAACTCCAATTATTTCTCAGTGAAATTTCTCTTCTTTTTAACTAGAATTTGACTCTTGAAAAGTGCATATTTGAAATACTTTCAGGAAGACTTAGTGGATTATTCCCCCACACACACACTTCCTCCAGCTGATCAGTCTGATGTAAGCATCAGAAATGATCTTGGGCATTCTCAGTAGTTCAGTTCTATGGAGAAAATGTCAGAGCTACGACGTTATCCCCAAGGATAAGTACAAGTAGAAGGTGGTTATGTGTCTTTTGAGCAATTCAGTCGATTGAACAGCCCCAAAATCCCCACGAAGATGTGATTTCCATGTCAGCTGTGTTTCTTTGCTTATAACTACATCACTTTACAAAGGATTTTAGAAAGAATGAAAAGATGCACACAACATAACAAAATGAAATTAAATGTGAAATAAGCAATGAAATCCCATCAAAGGGAAATGCAGGATAGGAAACTAAAAGGAGCTAAGAGTGAGGTTGGTATGCACAAATGCAGGTGAAGAATTCCTATGCATGTACTCCAGTGGGCTGCAAATATGGCCTGAGACTCTTATTAACCACAAGGAGAGAAACTTGACAAGTTATGTGAGTCATAGAAGCAAACATAAAACAACTCAGCTGTTGTTCCTGTAATGAAACTGGAAGGAAATTTCTCCTCATCCTTCAAGAGAGAATTTTGGATGTGGAGACAATGCACTCACAGCATCTTTACAGTCAACACAGTAATCATTTGCTGGGATTGTTCTTAGATATAGGCCAAGGGCATTTGGATAATACAAAACCCAGCAAACACAGTTTTGGTGGGAGGAGGATGCTGACGGGGTGTAACCCAGCCACTTAGCTCTGTGGTTTTCTGATTTAGCCTAAGTCAAACTTTTAAAGAATCCAGTAGCACAAAAATTGGATGACCGTCTCAGAGTCTGTCCAAGAGGGGACCCCAAGGGCTAAAAGGAGGGAGAAATAGCCATTTTCTAAAAATGTGCAATTTAACAGGCAGAATAATGGGTTCCCAAGGAGGACAATGTTCTAATTCCTAGAACCTGTGAACATGTTAGGTTAGATGGCAAAGAGGAGTTAAAGTTGCTAGTCAGTTGATATTAAAGCAGGAAGATTATTCTGGGTTATCTGGACTGGCCTAACATAATCACCAAGGCTCTTCAAAGTCAGAAGTCAGAAAGAAGAGGCACAGAGAGCAGGGGTAACAGCAGAACCAGAGCCAGGCAGTGTCACTGGCTTTGAAGAGGGAGGAGGGGACCTCAACCAGGGACTGCAGCAACTCCAGTGACAGGCAAAGGCAAGGAAGTGGCTTCTAGCCTGGATGCCCTGGAAGCACCCTCGCCTTGCCGACACCTTGATCTTAGTCCAGCAAAAATCCTGTTGAAAGTCTAACCCACGGAAAAGTAAAAAAGTAAATTTGTGTGTTTTAAGCCACTACATTTGAGGTTATTGATAAAGGTATCATAGGAATTTAATACAGAGACTAAAATTACTAATTTGTAATGCTGGCCTCAGCTCCCTACCCTGGTAGAAATTTTCCACACAAACTAACAGCTAAAATGCTTAGATTATCACGGGCATTACCAATGGTAAGGACTGTAGGAAGCGGCTGAAGCTGGAAATCAATCACATGTGCGTGGCTAAGACAAAGCCAGACTGAGAACAGGAAGAGCTCCCCCAGCCATGTAAATGAGCTGTTCCAGCTTGTAAACAGGTTGCTAGGCAGAGAGGTTGAAATTGAAGGGGCTGGGGATTTAGCTCAGCGGCAAAGCACCTGTGTAGCAAGCGTAAGGTCATGAGTTCGGTTCCAGGTACCGAAGAAAAACCAAAAAAAATAAAAAAAAAAACCAAAAAAAAAAAAAAAAATTTGATATCAACCTCCTGAGTGTATAAATAAATGTTCTGCAGTTCTTGGGCAGTTCCTTTCCTCCCATCAGGAGAGAGAGGGGTCCACCTGACCCCAGCTTTCCTCCCTTGTCTTTATTTCTTCATCCCCTCTTCATTTTTCCCCAGGAACATCAGGAGCTGTGCTGGACACAGCAAGGGATGAAACCTAGGTTTTCTGCATCAGTTGATTTCTTGACAGAATCTTTCCCTCAATTCCTTTGATTTCAGCAATGCTTGGAAAAGTATGTAATAAAGGTTGAAGTTCATCATTAAATAACATTTGGCAAAGCCTCTAAAGCTAGATTTAAAAATAACTGCGGCCCTAGCATACAACTGCCATTCAAAATCAACTCTTGTTGAGCTGTACCTTGCTTCAAGCAAGTTGTTCTGTGCAGCAGCTCCTCAGTACTGTGAGGATTGGTTTAAACATGGATAGATGTTCAAGCCCTCATGTAAAATGACATAGTATTTGCAAATAATTTATGCACATCCTCCTGCACAGTTTAAATCACCTCTGAATTACTTACAGAACCTAATAAATGTAAACGCTACATATATAGTGGGTATCCTGTCTTGCTCAATGAGTAATTATATATGTTCAGTACAGACAATGCTTCTTTTTACTTCTAAATATTTCCGATCCAAAGATGCTAACATTTGCATGCACAGAATTGCAGATGTGAAGGGACAACTGTATTTAATAAATTCTAAACTGGTTTGAGGTTGACCACTGCTTGATCCTGACCGGTGTCAGGGGAAGTCTCACACTACTATGTCATTGCTGTCACCTGGTGGACAGTTACTGTATGACAGTTTCAACTGTGTCCAGTGTTCCAAGTTGTATCCCAATTTTAGAGATGTCAAAATGAGAAGGTAGAAAAAGTACACTTGAGAATTGTTGAAATGGGGCGTATTTGCATAGAAGAAAAATTAGAGACTATTTACTGAACATAAACTTATGGTGGGCCTTTAAATAGTAATCCAGACCCTTTAAAATGTAATCTGAGTTACTAAACCCGAGTTTGTGCACAGCATGGGTGGAATATCACTGTCACACAAGGCAGGCGACCACTGTGCGGTTCAGCCCCTCCGGAACAGTACATGTCGCTTGCCTTTCACCCTCTAAGAGAGCATGCTCCTGTGTTGGCAAAGTTAATCTTTTTCTTTGTTTCTGAAAAATGTAGATAACAAATTATTTACAGTGAACAACTTCTCAAACGCAATAATTAAAGGCAGATCTTAAAAGATAGGCTCAGTTACAAGGAGCTCTTCCCCATCTTCATGGAGGTCTGAGAAGTTTGTATGTGTAATCCCATGGAAAAGTTACTGGAATTTTAGCGAGTTAATTCCAATCTACCACTTCCAGTGCAACCCAGTGTGAAAATAAAGACACTAAGGCATATTTTTAGTTATGGGGAGCCAAGGAGTCCTAAGTCCAGCTAGGATGATGGCTATCTGGAACAAAGACCTTGATCCAAGGCTGAACCCGGGTTTAATTCATTCATGAAGAAAGGAGTGGCTTGAGAATGAGTGACTGTGGGAATGGCAGTAAGTAGGCGAGTGCGGTAAGCTGCGCTAGGTAGGAGGTCTGAAATCACCTCTGCAAATGCAGAGAGAAGGCTATGCAGAAAGAGCAATCTGCATAACACAACTGAGATAGTATCTAATGTTTTGGGGTTGGTGCTTCAGCTCTGATGTGTAATCTTTTACGCCCTGGGGGGGTCATGCTGTCTTATCTCTAAGCTGGATTCCAACTGACAGCATAGAGCACGGGCTCTCCACACCATCCTGGCTCACATATGCTTTTTGGGGAGCTAAGGCAGGGGAGGAAACACTGCCTTGGCACCTTACTTCAAAAGTTACACATCAGCCCCTAGGCTGGACCACTTTGCATTGCTTAAAGCAAATGGAAGGGATAAGGAAAAGTCCTAGCCGGGTCTATACATATCAGTACATGGAAAAAGGGCCAGGTTTGTCCAAAATGGAGACAATTGCTCTTCTTTCAAGAAGAGCTGATGTGGTCCTCCACATCAGTGATCTGTGTGCCTATGTATTTGAGCTTGGAAAATGCTGAGACTGAATCTCCTATTTGCTTCTGTTTCCAACATGAATGAGCACAGCGTGGAAGGCCTGGGTCCTTTACTTGAAGATCATATGACTCCTTGAGCCATGGTCTCCTTGCTTGTCAGATTGATTCAACCCACTCTGAGGGGCCCTGGGTATGGCAGGTGAGGCTGGGGGTGGCAGCATGCTGCTGTGAAGAATATCATTCAACCCTATGGTGAGAATCACGGAAATAATATTGGAAGAGTGCTTTGGCAAGTCCCTGTGGTGATTGAAACAAATCTTTCTGTCATTTTTTTTTACTTTTAAAATAATTTGGGGCATATTCAAAGGTAGGATCTAATTGTATACAATGTAAAGAATTTGGCCTGTTTTTAGGGTTAAAAATGGTGACCAATTACTATCCTAAGGGACTTCTACCAGGCCAGTGATGAGGCCTTTAAAATCCTGCTCACTGTGGGACCAGGGACTCTCGAGAACAGATTGCTAGGAAGTACACCCCTCGTACCCAGGAGCAGCCTCAACTTTCTCCCAGTGCATGTTTGCAGTGTGTGGGGACTCCTGAGCTAGAGCATAGTCCTCTCAGGTCTGTGGACATCCAAATCTCAGAGTCCCCAGAAACTTCCAAAATCCTTCAGGGTCTGAGGATGATTATGAGAGGACACTGAACTCAGGAGCGCACAAAGCAAGTAAAGTCAGAGGCGAGCTCAGACTGCTACATAGGCCTGTCACTTCGGAATGCCTGTCTCCTGTTCCTGTTTTAAATTTTCATTTTCCATGTCATTGAGAATTAGAACCAGGTTCTTGCACATTCTAAGCAAGTATATGCTACTGGGCTACATCCCCAGGCCTCTTTTTTCTGTGGATGGACCTGATTTGGAATGGTCCTTCCCATGTGTTGTGGTTTGGGGTTTTGCAAGGGGAAACAATATATAATACAGGACACATATTTTATAAGATTATTTATAATAGTCACCCAAAGAGTCATATACAAAGAGTACAGGAAATATGTCCACACACTAAAGACCAAAGAATCCAGTTGAGGACCTGGATCCCAGGGTACTGTCCTGCATGAGTCCAGCTGGAGACCAAGAGCCCATAACAATGTGTCATGCAGGCCTGTTTCACAGATTTGCACTAGGAAGGCCCAAAGGTCAGTGGTGGAAGCTAGAAAGTCTGTGCCAGCAGGATAAAGGATCTGTGCTACCAGGCTGAGGGATCTAACTGGAGCCAGGAAGCGATGCTCAAAGTAAGAACCAGAGCTCCCCCAAAAAGTACCACAGCCATCCTCAGCCACGGTGAGGTCCCAAGCTCCTGTGAGGATGAGGAAAGCTAAGTTCCCATCAGGAAAGCCAACGCAACAAGTCTCCAGGAGACCGAGCAGTGCACTATCTTCCCCTCTGGAGCCAGGAAGTGATGCTCAAAGCGAGGACCAGTGCTTCCCCAAAGTGAAATGAAGCCATTCTCAGCAACAACAAAGTCCTGAGCTCCTCCCCCAACAAGAACAGCTGAGTTCAACAGGAAAACCAGCATGACAAGGTTCTCCAAGAGAAGCAACAGCTCCTTACAGCTTCTAACAGCACCCAACAGCCTCTCTTCTTCTCCAATTCTGCCTCTTATGGTGCTGGCAACAATCCTCAGGTGGGCCTCCCACACCCAGCACCACGCTGGTTCAGTTCAGCAGGATGTTACAAGCTGACCACCAATTGTCATCCACCACACCAGGTCTTGACAAATCTCTGCCAGAAAGATTATAGAAATTGGTATGACCCTTGTAGGAGGAGATGTAGAAAATCTGACTCTCCAGTCCAGTGGCCTATGAAAAACTCATTCAGTTAAAGGTAAGAAACAGTGATCTTCAGTAGGAGTAAATATTATCATTGAACTTTATTATTTTGTAAATGGATTAGCCTATTTATAATTTATGGGGCAGAATTTAAAGTAGTTTATGCATTTATTTTAATTGGAGATGGTATGTGTCTCGGTATGTTGCTAACTATTAAAATCTATCTCTATAATGAACTTGTGTGTTTGATTTGCATATGTCAGCATAGGCATACTGACATTTATGGAAAGTTGATTGTTGGAAGTGGCTGGCGATGGTGGTGACTGCAATTCTCGTGCATAGCTTTTGGTCGCTGGGAGGTTTTTAGAACTCTAAGTCTGATTTGGGCCTAGCTTGGTCACATGGAGTTTGCCCACAACACTTCTCTGTAGTCTGGGAAGCTCCTGTTGATACTTTCAGAAACAGAGTGAAGTTGTTCTTAGCTGGTTCCTAGGTCATGACCGCATGCTTCCTGTCTGGCAGTGCTTTTCATTTGTTTTTGAAAAAGGAGAATTATCACCTTTTTCATGATTCAGATCTGAAGGCCCTTCCTCTGCAGTGGAAAGACAAGAGGTTCCTGTCACCTACAGAGGAAGGAACAACCTTGCCGATTGCTGACAGTGACTCATTTTGGGATACAGAACATTGTTGAGTAAAAAAGTGTACTGGAGTGAGACTGCTGCAGGGAGGGTTGAGCCGCGACACCATCACCTTGTCTGATTCTTAGTAGGTACTCAGTAAATGTTTGTGGACTGGAAGGGAGGGTGGGAACTGGGGAAGCGGGAGAGACAGGGAGGAAGGAAACTGGGGGGTCCAAGCCATTAGGAATCAGGGTCAGGCTGAGCTGGAGTAATGTAACCCTGCTACAGTACTGAAATAATCTACAAGGATCTTTCTACAAAGAGGGCGGTGCACTTTTCAGTGTAATTAATTGCTGAATATTTAGGGTTTCTAAGCAAGGCATGAGTTGTGTCATAGCCTGGCAGTCAGAAATGTCTGTGCTTGGTGCATGAGGGGACTGGGTGGCCCCAGGGTCTGTGTAGAGGAATGGTATTGTATGGGGTGGGGTTCTTCTCAGGGAAGGTCTGTGTGGAAGGTTGAGGCATGGTGAGAGTGTGTAGGGAATGCCTCTGATGTGGGCCCCTTGCAGAGGAGCGGAGGAAGAGGGAAGCAGGGGAAGGGAAAGGGCAGATGAAGAAAGGAGGAGGGGAGGAGAGGGGCAGGTGGCGAGGGAAGGAGTGCAAACGCAATCAGGGCTAGAGGAGCTGTTTGCATGACCGACCACTTGTGCTCAAGTGACCTAGCAGGACTCAGTGTTGCTGAGTCTGGGAGAGGAATGCCTCCCTTATTTCATTGCTGTCAACATTCTTATCATGAGAAGCCAATTCTACTTAAACAGAGAAGGAAGTGGCTGGAAAACTCCTGCTTCCCAGGAATCCCAGGAGGTCTTGAGCAGCAGGAGGAAGGAAGGGCCAGGAACAAAGAGCTAGCCTGCCCCAGGGCCGCAGCCAAAATCCTCCAGTGAGGACATGGCTGCCACACTTTGTATGCCATCTACTGCTCCCAGGAACTAGATTTACTGTAGTCACTGCTACCGACTCTGCTCTTCTTTTGGGTCAGTAGCTCCCATTTCAAATGTCTGGAGCTGGGGCACTTGACTGATTAACCCTAGGTGGAAGGCTCACATCCTACCCATAAGGGAGGCTGGAAGGGAGGCCAAGGAAGGGGGAGGCCAGTGAAGAGTGCCAGGATTAATTTTCTTAAAGGGAAATGGAAAATCAAAGAGATTTGCAAATGTACACCATATTCCTGCTCAGAACACACTGCTCTTTCTAAAGGAAACCCCCACTGTTTTAAGAAATTGAGGCACTGCTTTGAGAACACTGAGGAAGTGATAAATTTACAAATGTAACTAAACAATACTTATAAAAGTAAAATACCATAAAATATGTTTTAGTAGTATTTAAAATAATTTTAATAATATATTATATAAAAATATAATAACTCACAAAAATGCTTGACTGAACAAATTAACATAATGCCAAAAGCCATTATTTTTTTTAAGGCAAAGTCTTGCTTATGAGTACAGGCTGGCCTTGAACTCACTATGTATCCCAGGCTGGCCTGGACCTCCTGGTGAGCCCCCTGCCTCAGCCTCCTAAGTGCTAGGATTACAGCCATGCACCAACATGCCCAGCACCAAAAGCCAAACTGATTGCTGGGTAAACTTCCTGGAACATACTGCTTTGAGATGAATCAACCAGTCACCGATTTCCTTACCTTGATTCACAGAAAGGGAAGAGAGAAGGAGAAAGTTTTAAGACTATAATTTTAAATAAAGAATGGCAGTTTATATCTTCTAGAGTGACCAATCTTGCTTTAATAACAATTATTCCTGACTACCAGTGAGCATTTAAGGTTTTTAGAATTAAAAACTGCATTTTGCAGGAATGACACCAAACTTAGGAAGTCAGGTATCTGAGAAAAGGGCGTTTTTGCAGACATCCTCACAAAGAAACTTTTAGGGTAATAGGAAAAAGGATTGTATTCCTAAAAATGTAGCTGCAGGGGCTGGGGGTTTAGCTCAGTAGCACAGCGCTTGCCTGGCAAGCACAAGGCTGTGAGTTCAACTCCTGGTATTGGAAGAAACACAAAAAAATATGTTGCTGCAAAATTTTTCTAAAAATTTTAAGTTATTGAATTCAGTTTTATTGCTAGCATCAGTAGGTCTTTTATTCTCTTGTCTGCAATTAGCAGGGCTTGGTTTTTCAAGCCATAGAATTCTACTTGCTAGAACTGAGTCCAAAAGTCAGGACTTCAGTTAATCTGTGACTTGATAAAATAAGGGACTCTGAGGATAAACTAGTCTGCCTTCTGATAATGGATAGTGCCGTGGCTTGGACACTCAGTGCCCTCCAAGTGTCCATATATAAAGGTGTGGTCCCCAAGTGGCAGCGTGGGATGTGCTCTGGACCTAGTGGAAGGTCAGTAGGTTATTGGGGATGCACCCTCGAAGGAGACTGTGTGACCCTTGTCTCTTTTTCTCTCTGCTCCTATTTGAGATAGGGCCATATGCTGCTACACACACTCCCATCAGGATGTGCTGCTATTTGCTGTCTTTACCCAATCTTGGAATTAGAACCTCCTAAAGTGTGAGCTAAAAAAATCTTTTCTCTTTATAGGTTAACTGCCTCAGCTATTTCATTGTAGTAACACAGAACTGGCTAATGTAGATACCCATAATTCTTTTCTCCTGCAGTTGTTCATGTACAATGAGCTTCTTTTGGGAAATTTTCAATTCCTCATTCTTACCTCTGTACATGAGTGGTGGGTTCTAATCCACTGAAACTAATTAATATCCTTCCACCTTGAGCAAACTTATTTGATTGGGGTGGGAGAAGAGAGGAGAGGAGAGGTGAGGAGAGGAGAAGAGAGAGAGAGAGAGGGGAAGAGAGACTCAGCACTTGGCTACCACATCTCTCTCTCTCTCTGTCTCTCCCTCCTTCCAGCACAGAGGATATGAGACCTAGCAATTGCTGGAGTTTATACATGAAGACAACCCTGTGGAAAACAGAAGAAGGAGAAAAAAGATCAGGCTTCACCTAAAGTTGTGAGTACTGTGGACTTCTTTAATTGTGTGAGCCAAGAAGTATCCTTTATTATTTAAATGAGTTCCCTGTCTTGTAACAAAATGATTTCTAAATTAGTAGACTGGGAAAAACACATGACACTTAAGTATTCCTTGGTACTTAGTTCATAAAAATTCCTTAGTACAAAGAATATTCCTTACTATATATGTTTCGTTGGTATAGAAATAAATTTTATAATTAGTAATAAGAAGAACAATAACTCAATAGATGACAAAGGACACAAACACTGAGAAGGAATGGAAATGACTCATAAGTATATTAAATATGCTTAATCTTGTTTTTGAGTAAATAATTATAAGTGGAAATGACTTACCACTCTGAATAACTAGAATGAGGAAGATCAAAAAGAAACCATACTGGGATGGTCAGCAAGCCAGGCATGGTGGTGCACACCTGTAATCCCACCACTTGGGAGGCTGAGGCAGGAGGATCATTGCGAGTTTGAGACTTGGCCTGGGCTACAAAGTGAGCTCAAGGCCAGCCTGAACTGCATAGCGAGACCCTGTCTCAAAAAAAAAGAATTACAATATGGTGAGCAATGGGCAAACACGGGCTCTGTGCGGACACAGGAGGTGAGAAACGAGGGTAATTGGCGACGTGTGTCAAGACTTCAGGTGCATATATCCTGTGAGCAGGCAAATTGCACAGCTAAGAATTTACCCTATAAATAAACTCCCATGAGGGTGAAAATAGAGTCCGCACTGTGTTCCATTGGTTTATTTGGTGATTAAGCTCCTCTCTGTCCTTCTTCAAGTCTGACTATTCTAAGTCCTTACATTTCCATTTACTGATATTAATGTACTTACACCCACATTCTTTCAGTTGATGTTTGCCTACTATCTTTTTCCATCTCTTTACTTTCAGTTTGTCTGCAGCCTTGTAATTCTTATATTTAAAGTATTCAAGTAGCACGTTGGTGGTTCTTGCTTGGCTTCTGTAGCCTGCTCTCTTAATCCGAATGTTCAGTCCTTGCACACTTAGTTTTGGGTTCCTGCCCCTTGTTTCCACTGGCCCCATGTTGTCTGTATTCCTATAGTTTCATTTCTCACCTTCCAAATTAGTCAAATTTTTTTTTGTTATTTCTAGTCATATATTATTCTTTTGCTTATATCTCTAAGGGGGCTTCCAGGGCTCTCCAAAGTGAATTTCATGTACACTGCATCTGTTCCTCCTCTTCCTTTGTAATGGAATGCCATGCCTCTCCCCACACAGCGTGGGTGCTTGGGGGTGGCTGGTGTGTCTAGGGCTCATCTCATGCTCCATAATTGCTTCAGGAATGAGCTTGTGACCCAACTGAGGCCAACGAGGCTGGAAGAGAGATATTCTAAAGCTTCTAGGGAAGCTCTTCCTCACTTTCTTGGGAGAGGTGACGAACTCCTGCTTTCTCTATTGGATGCAGGAAGAGGATGCAAAGACTCCAGTGGTTTGGAATCCACACTGTGATCCCAAGGGGACCATACTTAGGAGACAGCCAAACCGTGGCCTGCAGTGTGAAGGGAGTGGAGGAATCCTGTCTTAGCATTACTGAGTCTTTTACTCCACCAACCCTGGTGTCCACAAATACATTCTTGCCTTTGAGCAAATATATTTACTTATCTACTTAAGACATCACAGGAGGGTTTTCTCAACAGCTGGAAAGTATCCTAATGGATTCAAGTGTATTTTACTTGTATATTCAGAAAAGTAACACGCACAATTTTAAAAAAAAAATGTCCAAGCTTTGGGGATTCTCACCTTGGCTTCCCGAGACCACAGAGATCATTTCCTTTCCTAGTTTTATTCATATTTAACACGGCCTTTCGTTATATAGAATCTCATGTTGCTCTGTGGTTAGTTATGTTGCCCTCTCCCCGTAACTGGATGCCTCAGCAGCAGCCAGCGGGCCAGGACTCCAGCGCTACACAAAGCTTGGCGTTTGTGGTGGGGTCTGTCCCTAAGACAATTTTGGCTGCAAGGCTGCATTTCTCCTCAAGGGGGAGCTATGTGAAAGCTGACTGAGGACGCAGCGCTGTCGCTACCATCTCGTTAAAGCAGACAAGGCAACATTTTTACTCAAAGAAGCATAGGAATGACACACTGAGAGAGTGGCAAACCCTCTGGAAAGGGCAGGGAAACCTAACTCTGGCTTCATTGGGTGGGTGGCCTGTTCTTTAAACCCTGCCTACTTGTTCCGGAAGCTGCAGAGGGACCTATGAGGCAGCGCTCCCCGAGACAGGGCCCCTTGAGACAGGGCGCCAGCAATTGACCTCATCGTTCTTGACCCTCTTTCTGGTACAGAAGCAAACACCAGGACACCCAAGTAAGAAGAGAAGGGAGAATTCATAACTAAGGTGCGCGTGGAGGAGCCTTACCTGGTCTTGTGGATGAACCGGGGAGCTGCAGTCTCCTGGAAGGCTGGTGCTGTCAGCGCCTGCGTCCCCTGTTCCTGGAAGTCCTAGAACAAAACAGTAAGACAAGCTCTTTAGCATTGGTTGGTACAACTGCTGCACTGGATGTCCAGGACTCTTTTTTTTTAATCCAAAAGATAAATAAGATAAGATAAGATAAGATAAATAAGATAAATAAGATCCAGCAGCAGAAGTGAGCCCTTACTTGCAGACACGGGGTAATAAGGCATGCACTCACTGAGCATTATTACACACGGTGGACTGTTAACACACAAGGTTAGTGCTATGAAATTGTTTATTTTGCCAACCAGGCTCAAGGCAGAAGGGAGCATGTTTATCTGTAGGGAAGAACCCTAGCAAGTGCAAAGACCACAGGCAAAGGATAAATAACAGGGGTGGGGGGTTTGTAGACAGTGTGGCAATCAGAGAAGCCGTGCAGGGAGAGGCCTGTGTGGTTAGGATGAAACCGCTTCTGCCCTCCAGGAGCTAACTGGCCCTCCAGCAGTTGTGCTTAGCTGTGACTTTGCCTCAGCGTCACCCAGGAGGCTATTGTGAGTCCCCATGCAACAGCACAGGATAATTAAGTCAGGTCCTTTGAGGGTAAGGTCCAGACCTCAGCATCCTCAGATGGCCCTGGATGATTCCCCCAGAATGTGCATTGCATCCCAGGCTGAGAACCAGCCGCCCATGGAGTGGAACTTTCTTCCATTGCTCTGAGGCCCTCTGTCTTGATTCTCTTCAGAACGCTAGAAGCTTCTTTTGGGTCAATAAAGAAGACTGATGTTAGTGATCTTACACCAGAATGGTTAGCCTATAAAAAATTTAGGGTCAGTAACTTGACATTTTTTTATGGTACTGGGGATTGAATGCAGGGCTTTTGCACTAAGCTGTATCTCCAGCCCTCTTCTTATTTTTCGTTCTGAGACAGGGTCTCACTTAGCTGCTAGGTTGCCCAGGCTGGATTTAAACTTGCAATCATCCTCCTCCTCAGCCCTAGGACACGTGGATGAGGGAAGATTACACTGAGAAAAACTCACTTAGAAAGCAGATTACCTGGTAGGTCCTTGGGGCAGGGAGCCAGGTCTGTGCTGGTCTCCTCTGTTTCCCCAGGGCCAGTCTAGTCTCTAGCAAGAGGGGACAGTTCCTGTTTTCACCTAACTTTTTGCAGAAGAGATGGTGGATAGATCAACTGAGCACACAGAAGGTAATCATGATGCTTCCCGCAAACTGATTTTGAGACATGTAATACATCCTCAGTGGAGGGGAAGAGGAAGGATGGTAGAAATACCTAATCATTTCAGATGCTTTCCTTATAAAGGAACATAAGCAAATCTGTCACTTTGAGAACATTTGGAAACTGCCAAATGAGGAACAATTTGGCTGGATTTATGAATTTAAAAATGTGAGGCAAAGGAAGCATGCTATGGCCTGCACAGCCTCCACAGGAGATTGGATCCAGGAACCCCTACAGATACCAAAATCCTCAGATGCTTAAGGTCCTTAGGTAAAAATGACACAGTGGCCGGGCATGGTGGCACATGCCTGTAATCCCAGCACTTGGGAGGCTAAAGCAGGATGATCGCTGCGAGTTTGAGGCCAGTCTGGGATACATAGTAAGTTCTAGGCTAGTCTGAACTACATAGCAAGACCCTATCTCAAAAAACAGAGCAAACCAGGGATGTAGCTCAGTGGCATAAGTGCCTGCCTGGCAAGTGCAAGGTCCTGAGTTCAATTCCTGGTACCAAAAAATTAGCATATTTATAAGGCTGGGGATATAGCTCAGTGGTACAAGCGCCTCCCTGGCAAGTACAAGGTCCTGAGTTTCATTCCCAGTACTACAAAAAAACAACAACAACAACAACAAAAGCAAATAAAAATGGCATAGTGTTTGTGTGTAACATACACATATCTTCCCATATACTTCAGGTCATCTCTAGATTATTTATATTTATTTATTTATTTATTTATTTATTTATTCTGGTACTGGGAATCGAACTCATGACCTTGCGCTTGCCAGGCAGGT
>NW_004955425.1:27004950-27057652 GCF_000276665.1 Chinchilla lanigera | reverse complement strand
AAAAAAAAAAAAAAAAAAAAAAAAAAAAAAAAACAAGACAAAATAACCCTTCGAAGTTCACTTTAATCGAAGAACATATTACATAATTCCCTTTGGATTGAACTTCTTTTCTTTAAATGGTTGTACTCCTTGTCTCTGTGAGCACTTAAAATGTGTCAATCCCATATAGTCTTTTCTCATGTTTTGATTATTCTTATTACAAAACCAACACATACACGTAGTAAAAATTTCTAACCAAAAAAAATGGGAAAAGTTACTGCATCTACTTTGAATTTTTATCAGTGGTGTCCACTACAAAGAACTAGATGGTAAACTTTTGAAGCTCTCATTAAATGTGTAAACAGAAGATCTGCCACAGAAAAAAGCTTAAGAACTCCACAGAGAGAACATTTAACTTAGAATTTATGATAGCCAGAGTTTGTCTTGTTTTTTGTTTTATTGTTGTCCACTTTAAAACTATCATGTTTATAAACATCTTGTCATGCAGCAAATCTCTTAAGAGATATGAATACATTCAGTGTCTCCTACTCTAAATATAAATATTCAGTGATATAATTTGCAAAATTATATACACATAATCTGTATAGGTTTGGCCGGTATTTTTAGTGAAAGAGCTTAAAGCTTTAATTTTTTGGTATGTATAAAGATAAAAAGGTAAGAGATGAAATTTTATCAAGTGTTTTCTAAAACTCAGAAGGCTAAAAGCCACTCTAAAGGCATTGTCAAAGCTAAAAAGTATTAAAATCTTTATAGCTAAGTGGTTAAAATCGTCTGTTACAATTTCCCTAAAAGCTTTTACATGTATCCGTGTTAACAATATTTCATAAAGATAAAGAATATTAAAACAGTTAACTGCTGGGTATGGTGATGCATGCCTGCAATCTCAGCACTCATGAGGCTGAAGCAGGAGGATCACTATGAGTTCAAGACCAGCCTGGGCTACATAGTAAGTCACTGGGTGACCATGGCATAAATTGTGCCATCTCATCAGTAGGGTGTTGTGAAAAAAGTGTTGTCACCAACACTGCAGGACACCTGTATTAGTTTACCTCCCAGGTGATGAAAGAAGAGAGATCAATTCTGAGCCTGATTACTTTAGCCTAGCCTGACTTCCCTGAAGTACTCACAAGTCATGGTGACACGTCCTTTCAATGTCACATGGGACAAAGCCACCAGACGGCTGGAGAAATGGGATTTGATTCAGTATTTATTAAAGGCTGTAGACTTAGTGAGGTTACATGTTAATTTAGAGATTTTTGTCTGATAAAGAAGCAATTTCTCTTCTGTGGAAATGACCCACAGAAGATTTATGTTCCCTTGCACATTAGCTAGGTTTGTGTACAACCCCACAACCCTGTCTTCACATAGCTAAAACTTCTCAGCTTTCTAGATGCTCTTGGAGCCAGTTTTCATCTCCCAGTGTTACTTCCACCAAGGAACAAACTGAACAAAAGCTTGTCATGTATTTATTTGTACAACAGTGTCATGTCTTGTACCCTTTTGAAAATTATATCTGATTACTTTCAAAGGTCCTGCATTGGAATGTTTCCAGGGATAACCCTCATTTGCCTGCTCATCTTTGACCTCTGAAGGAGTCCTGGGTAGGAACAGGACTTTAGCTTTCCCTGGCCCTAGATACCTCTCCCTTTCTCCCATTCCAGCATTTGTTTTTGTTTCTGGCTTGCACATTGAATAAATTATATTATATTGGCTACAGCAATGACTGAGATTTGCTTTTATGATCTATTTGGTGATTTCTGCTGGATGAATAGTGGGAGACCTGTTCTCTGTTGGGTGAGAAATGACAGAAAATCCTATTTATTAGTGGTTTTTAAAAAATAGTTTCCTTTGCTTGGCCCATTTGTCTATATACAACCTCAAATCAATTAAGAATTTTATACTTAGTAGAGAGGAATATAACTGAATTTTTGACATGTGGGTAAATTTGTAGATCTAAAGCTATAAGCTCACAAGGTCTCTTCATATCTGTAATTAAGAAAGGCCTTTACCTTTCATTTTGTAAGTATGAAATATTTCCTACCTCTAGAATGTATTAATGAACTAGATTATAATATTGCTTACATTGAAAGAGCATTGGTATGATCGACTTTTAGAGATGATCTTTCAAACAGTTATTCAATAAACAAATGTTTTCCAAATGTAAAACATAGAGGATGAACCTCTAGTACTTCAAATGTGCTAGTCTTTTGAGAAAGATAGTTGTTTTTTAGAAACCACTGTCTCAGAAACATTTTATGAGTCCAAGTTCACATAGTGAAGGTGAGTTTTTAAGTGAATCAGCCTACTTTAATAGTTTTACTTTCCAAAACAATAGCTGTTTGCTCTGAATTTATTGTGACAGAGCATGATACAAATACATTTAATTTGTTAAATTAAAATTTAGGGTTTTTAATCTCAGAAAAAGGCTAATTTGTATTTCTTAAACCAAATTTCTTAGACCAAATTTGTGATCAAATAAGATAAATACTGCTATGCTGAAGATTACAAAATCTTGACTTTGTATGCAACTAAATTGAACAGTGATAATTTTTTTCGTGCCAGGAATTGAATTCAGGACCTTGCACTTGCCAGGCAGGTGCTTGTGCAGCTGAGCTATATTCCTAGCCTGAATCATGGTTTTGAACAAGCTTCCAATATTACCAGTAATACTTTATAGTTTGCCAGTTTTGACTTAATTTTCAAAATCCTTAAATAATTTAAAACTTTTGATCATTTTTGGTTTGAAGTTCACATTGTCTGAAAACGGAATATCTACCCTTGCTTTTTTTCTGGGTTCCTGTTGCATGGAGGATTGTTTCCCACACTTTAACTTTCAGTCTATGAATTTCTTTTAGAGTTAAGTGTGTTTCTTGTATACAGTATATTGTTGGAGCTTGTTTCTTGATCCATTCTGCCAGTCCGTTTCTTTTGACTGGTGAATTTATCACCTTGATGGTGATAAATACTATGTATTGGTTATCTTTGTCATGATATTTTCCTGCTATTATTTCCCTGCTTTTCCCCTCTGTTTAATTGCTTGCCCAGCCTGGTGGTTTCTTTCTGTTGTTGTTCTTGGAATTGTGGTCATTTTTATATCTGTGTAGAATATCTTTCAGGACACTTTGTAGGGTTGTTTTTGTGGTCATGAATTTTGTCAGTTGTTCTTTGTCATGGAAGTATCTTATTTCTTCATTCTTTTTGAAAGATAGTTTTGCAGGGTACATCAGTCTGGACTGGAAATGGTTTTCTTTCAGAACTTGAAATACTTCACTCCAAGTTCTTTGTGACTTCAGGGTTTGTGTTAAGAAGTGTGCCATGATTCCTATGTGTTTTCCTTGATAGGTGACCTGTTTCTTTTTTCTAACAGCTTTTAATATTCTGTTCTTGTACTGAATTTTTGGAACCTTGACTATTATATATCTTGGTGTAGTTTTATTTTGTCATGGCTGTTTGGAGTTCTATATGCGTCATTTATTTGTATATCAAATTCTTTATCCATGCTTGGGAAGTTTTCTGGTATTACTTCTGTGAAGAGTTTTTTTCTTATGGCATTTGCGTTGTCTCCAGCTTTCTCACTGACCCCAATCAATCTTATGTTATTCTTCTTTACTTCATTTTGTAGCTGCTGGATTGATTTTTTATGGTCTCTTGCTATTTTTAAGATGAAAGTATTTTGTGATCACTAGCTGCAATTCTGTCTTCAGGATCTGATATTCTGTCCGCTCCTTCATTCAATCTGTTGCATATACTTTCAGTGGAGGTTTTAATCTCTTGGATTTTTGTTCAGATCTGTTTCATGGATTCCATTTCTGTCTTATGTTGGGCATTTCTTGTTTCCATCATTTTTCTAAGCTCATCTATTCTTTTATCTGTAACTCCTCTAATATCTCTGATTTTAAGCATCATTTCTTTTTGTACCTGAGAGATTATTTTCTCTCTAGCCTTGTCCACTTGTTTTTTCCCTTCTGTTCCTATCATTTCAGAATGGTCCAGTGCTTGACTCCAAATTTTGCCTGTCTCATTGCGCTCCAGGTTTGTCCTAGGTGGACTGGTGGTCTGAGGTTGCATTTTGTTTCTGCATCTCGTCATTTTCTACTTTCTCTTTTTTATTTTATTTTGTTTTCTATATTGATGCTGGCTGATTTCTTATGATATATAGCTTTATCACTAGTATTGAGGCTTCCCTAGGAAATGTCTATGCTTTAGTGATGTCCTCTAGATGTAGGTGGTTCTTTATAGCTGTCCCAAGAGCCTAACTGCCCAATTTGTAAAAGATGCCTATTACTATTTGGCTCAGCACCCAATCCTTTGGTACTGGGCTGTGGTGATGATTATGACTCCATTAAATCACAGTGTTATCATACAAGGTGAAAAACTGATTATAACATGTATGGCATCCTGGCTAAAGTAGTACAGTTAGTAATAATAGTTTCGAGTACAGCTTAACTACTGACAAATTATCATAACCATTAACCTGCCACCTCTGGCCACAGGAGCAAACTCTAAAGTTATACAACAAAACCAAACATATATCATGTACTTGTATGCAGTAATTTTTCCCTTAATGCAGTGATTTTACCCTTCTGTGGGGGTCAGGGGTGTTAAGATGGGTAGGAGATAGGATGAATGAGGTCAAATATAGTAGAGTTAAGGCTGGTGGTCAAAGGATGATCATCTGCATTTTGGGAAACTGGGGGACACAGGAAGAAAAAAATGAAATAGAATGCAAAGGAGTAGTCAGAAAGAGAAGAGACAATGTTTACTCACTTGAAAGTTTAAATTCAAGAAGTAGTTGTGGAATGAGAGAAAAGGTCAGCAGAAGAAAACAAACAAGAAAGGTAAGAAACCTAAACAGTGGAAGAAGAAAGAAGACAGAGGAGAATGAAAAAAAGAAGAAAAGAAAGAAAAAAGGAGACCAGAAAAAGAGAAGAGAAAGAAAAAACCCAAAACAAAAATAACCACAGGATACAAAACAGAACAAGACAATATCCAACCAGACAGGAAAAGGAGAGCCAATCAGCCAAACAAGGGAGAATAAAAGCAGTAAAATACCTCTGGTGTTTATAAATCTGTGATTGTCCATGTCAGATCCCAGAAATGTGCTGTTTACTCCAGCCAAATTTGCCGTGGGAATTGTACTGGGTATGGAGCTGATTTTGGCCTCTGGATGTGGAGCTGGTCTTCTGTTGGTGGTGTTCTCCAGAGCCTAACTTCTGGCTCCTTGCTGCTGCTTTAGATACTTCCACATTGCTGGTCTCACTGATTACTCTGCCCTGCAAAGGTGTGTGTGCACTTGGGAGCTTGGTGGCCAGCTGTCCTGAGTCTCAGTGGTCTGGTTGTTCTGCCTGCTAAAGGTATGTCTATCTACAAATATTTTACTATTATTTTGGTGAAATAGGTAAGAACTGCTGTTTCTAAGTACCTAGGCGACTATTTAAATAGTGTCCAAATCTTCTCTGGTAACTTGATTTTTTCTCCCAGGATCAGATTCTAAATTTAGAAAGCAAATACTGTTTTTCCAGGATGTCTTATATACCTACAACTATCTTTGGGACTTCCCAGAGAGCCCTTGGAAAATTACAAAGATTTATCATTTCACTATATAAAAAGAACAAGGCTGGAAACAAGCAGATTTGTTTGATGTTTTCCATACTTCTTAATTAGCTCAATATTACAGAAAGAACAGCATGGGAAAATCTGTCAAATCAGAAAAGAATTTTAGGTTTCCTGAGGTTAAATTTGTATGGGTATAGTGCTACTGATATAAACTTTTCAAATGTTGTACATTTTATGGAAAAGCCTTAAAGATTTATTAATACCCTAATGCCTATAATATGTCCTTGCAGGCATATGTCCTAAAATATTAACTTTAATGAAATACTTACATAGAGTGCCACAAAAAAGAATAGTGTTCTTGTTTCTGATTTTATTGTTGTATGAAGTTAGTCATTCAGTCTGTCATTTCTGCTTTTATTGGATATCTGTCTAAGATCAGAGCCTCTAACACCTAGAAAGATGTTCCAGATACTCTTATTACTGTGTTATTGCTGTCTGTAAATGGTAGATCCCTGGATACAAGCTTCTTGACTGCTGTCCTTCAGGCTGTACAGTAGACTGAGTTAGAATTTCTGGATCTCAAGATTCCAAAGATTATTTTCAGTTCAAATATACTTTATGGTAGCTCCGTTCTTGATCCCAGTCAGGAAATAAGACTTAATTACACAAGAAAACGGAATGAACTGATGAAGAAAAAGATTACTCTGTGTGGCAGTTAAGCTTGTTTATGTCAGTTTCCCAGGGTATTGGTGAAGTGCACTTCTGGTATGTGAAGGTGGATTGTGGAGGATCCTTCCACCAAGACACTTCTGCCTTGGAGCCTGTTGACCATGCACTCAACCTCCTGAAATCATGACCTAAATTAAATCTCTCCTTTAAATTATGGGTATTTGGTATTATTGTGGCCTAACAACAGAAAAGTTGACTAATACAGGAAATTGGTACTGGGAAGTGGAGTTGTGTCTGTGACTGTACATGACCACGTGGTTTAGAAGCCTGTGGAACTGGTTTGGATGTGGAATTTGGAAAAGTTTGGAGATGCAAGCAGGAAAAGCCTTAAAATGCTGTAAGCACAGCCCAGTGGGTGATTCTGGTTGGGGCTCAGAAGATCAGAATACCAGTGGGCTATAG
Organism: Chinchilla lanigera; assembly: GCF_000276665.1. Classification (NCBI taxonomy): domain Eukaryota; kingdom Metazoa; phylum Chordata; class Mammalia; order Rodentia; family Chinchillidae; genus Chinchilla; species Chinchilla lanigera. The sequence goes on along the minus strand of NW_004955425.1, from coordinate 27,050,965 downwards.
ATACTAAAGACCAGGCTTAGGAGGTTTCATTTGGGAATGAGGACTTCCTTGGCAATTAGAGAAGAGGCCATGTGTGTTACAATCTGGCAAAAGACTTTATATTTTGCCCATGTCATGAGACTTTGTGGCAAACTGCGATTAAGGATGGTAGACTAATTGATCTGGTGGAGGAAACTTAAAGGCAGCTCAACATTCAAGCTGTGGCATGGATACTTCTGGATTCTTTTAGCCAGGTTTATAGTGAGACATGGAGGCAAAAATCAGAACAGAGAAATTTGAAAAACTTAAATTTTGGCCCAGAAGGAGCCATGTGTAAAGAGAGAGCCAAAGGAGGTATGGCTGCTAAAGAGATTAATGCCATTAAGAGACCAAGTACTAGGCTGGGTATGGTGACACATGCTTGTAATTCCAGCACTTAGGAGGTTGAAGTAGCAGGACTGTCATGAGTTCAAGAGTGGGCTGGGCTACATAATGAGCTCAAGAGCAGCCTAAACTACATAGCAAGACCCTGTCTTATAAAACCAAAACAAAAAACAGAAAACCCCAGTACTTTATACAGTGATAAGAAGAAAAATGCCTTGAGAGCATCCCAGAAATCAGCAGGACCCCATTATAGGCTCAAGAATGAAAAAGTGCTAACCTTTCATTTGAGAAGTGAGTCCCCAGACCTGTTCGAGAAGGGCTGCATAGGGAGTTAGTTTCTCATGATTTATTTCACTGTGCTCATCCACCCAGGCACTAACAAGCAGCTGTAGCCATCATCTAAAGAGGCCAGTTACTGCTTCCACTAACAGCAGATCTTGGGATTATCTGCACAATGTTATTTTACTAACAGGCAGAATGCAAGAATTGTGGGGTCAGGGAGGCTTCCACCCAGATTTTAAAGAAAGACCTGGCCTTCCAGGCAAGGAGACTCTGAAAGGACAATTTGTGAAGCTGTGGGAATTAAGCCAAGGGTGCAGTGGAGACCCCAGAAAGTTGGAGATGCCAGGAACATGGAGTGTCTCCCTAGCAAAGCTGCAGGATATGAACAAGTCAGTGCAAGAAAGAGGCCATGTTGGCTGCAACCAGCAAGGTCATTGGGATGAGGCTACCTTTTGAAACTCATGTTTTACCATTATGTGCCTGGAGGTCCGATCTGGAGCTATGTGACTTAATGCTTACCCTGCCAGGTTTTAGGCTTGCTTTGGTCCAGTTGTTTTCTATACCCCATTTCTCTTCTGGGGAAAGGTAATGTTCACTCTGTGCTATTGTACCTTGGGATTATGTAACTTGTTCTTGATTTTTACAGAGATTCACAGTTCTGCTTTGAATCTCAGAGGAAACTTTTGACTTTGATTTTTTTGGGTGGGGTACTGGGAATCGAACTCAGCACCTTGTGCTTGCCAAACAAGGTACTATGATGCTGAGCTATATCCCTGGCCCTGACTTTGATTTTTGAAAAATGCTGAAAGTGTTGAGACTTTAGGGGAAGGGATGATTACATTTCTGGTTGTACACAGATAATTGTATAATGTTAGGAGAAATTACGATCTTGTATTTGTTTTGAGATTAAGGAGATATGTTTAAATGTCATGTCGACAAGAGGTGGGATGTGTCTGGGTGGATCATGAAGGTGTGACCGTGGGTACTATCTGATCCCTTGCTCCTCCCTTTCCTTTGCTGTTTCTTGCTGTGCTTCCTGGGTCCCATAAACTAAGCAGCTTTGCTTTGCCATGCCTTTCTGCCATGATGTTCTTGTGTGGAGCTTATTAACCATATACCAAAGCCTCTTAAACTGTGAGCTAAATTAAACCTCTTCTTTAAATTGTGAGTAGTGGGTGTCCCAGCAATGAGAAAACTGACTAATATATTATGGTTATTTGTGTGGAATATTATAGTATTTTTAATGTTTTATTATTATGAATACATGAAGAAACACCCTTTCTCTTCCATTTTAAGCTATCCCTGATCCTCAGTTTAATAGACAATGGATAAGTAAACTAAATGAAACATTTTAAAGTGGCATCTGATTTTCATCCTCAAAATTCAGAGACAAATACATTTTAGTGAATCCCCTTTCAGGACAAAACTGTTCTTTGCATAGGTGTAAGAAGAATTTGTCCTTATTTTTCGAAGATATAATTGGGCCAAAGTCATGCTCAAAGGGATGAATGATGCTGTTAACCAGGCACAAGACTTTCTTATTAAGAAGGAATGTCTTTATGTCTATAAACCCTACTTCCTACGCTTGCCTCGATGTCTGCCTCCAGGCCCCACGTTTACTAAAAACCTAGGGGAATTAGAAAATTTTGAAGACCTCAAGAAAGGAGGAATTTACACTGTTGTTTTGGTACTGTAAGTGAAATCTAGTAAGAAAAAATACTGGCTATAGGCCCTGAGCCTTTGGGTAGAAGAGTAAATAATACAGGCTTTTAAAAGTCTGAGATTGCCAAGTGTGGTGGTATATGCCTGTAATCTCAGCATTCAGAAAGTGGAAGCAGGAGGATCACCACAAATTTCTGTTGGTGTATGTACTCCGTTTCTGTCTGGGGTGACAGGTCCTGAGAATGAGGTGCCCACAGATGAAAAGGAAAACCAGAGAGAGACAGTTATGGGATCAGGGGGTTTGCAGCCTCTCAGACTGAAGCCTTGATTACCATGCTCTCTAGCTTTTTATTGGGCTACAAACAAAAAGCAGCAGCAGAGCAGATGGGAGGAATAATTAACAGGATTGGCGAGGACAACACAACTCAGTTATCACAGGAATGAGACTTGGCTTAGTTAGCCATCATGTTATCATTCCTTCAGGCATATCTCAGCAAAGCATCTAGTGTCCCAGCGGCTTTCCACAGGGACACAGGTCCTACTATCATTTCCTTTTACACCAATGCTTTTGCTAGACTTCCTCCAGAATCAAACAATCATATGGCTTGGTCAGGCCTGAAGTCCCAAACAGGTAATACATTGAAAGATAAAGAATGTCCTTCTCCACAAATTTTGAGGCCATCCTGGGCTACACAGTGAGTGTAAGGCCAGCCTGAAATACATAGCAAGATCCTGTTTCAAAAAAAACAACAAAAAGTTGGAGATTTATTGTGAAAATTACTGAATAGAAGGTAACTTTTTGTCTTAGCAGTTCCTCAGTAATGTAAGCCTCTAGATTTGCATAGAAAACTTGAGGCTTAGATATAGTTAAATTGCTACATGGATATAAGTAAATAATCAAGTCAAACCTGACAAGACTGATCAAGAATAACTTTGAATGTTATTTGTGATTCTAAGGCAGGAGACTATCAGAATAATTATCTGAAACTTGGGAAAGAGCCAAAAGAGGTACATCTTTTCGCTGCCATCATTGGCCTTCAGAAGGCCAAAGGAAAATCAGAACAAGGACTCTGGGTCATTTGAAAACTTACTATAATGGAAAATTCTCAGGTCCCACCCCAGAGAGACCAGCCAGATACTCCGGGCAGGGCCAAGTGGTCTGCACTTTAACAAGCTCTTCAGATGACTCTAAGGCACCTCTGAGAAAATGGAAGAGCCACTAATCTGGGGGAAAGTACTGCATTTAGTTCAACTCACTGTTTATTATCAATTAAAGGTCTCAGATTTAGTGAAGTCTCATGTTACCATTGGTTTCTGTAGAGATGTAAATAATTTCTATCCCATATAAAAGAAAACATGAAAGATTATGGTTTATGGTCCTGTTGAATGTTTAAACAGATTTGCATGTTACTGAAATCGTACACTAACATACTGAACTTTTTGAATGCTCTTAAAATGTTTTGACATCAATTCTGGTTTCCTCACTAATTAGTGAGAAAGTCCTTGATAGGTGTTCACTTTGTATTTTCTTGAGAAAGGTTTGTAAGCTTTTGAAAACTATGGTTAATATACATCACTCGATGGCAATGAGGTAATGAATCTCAGTACTAAGCACTGAGTATCTCGATGGCAGAACTGTGTGCATTTGCTGAGCATTTTACCCTTGCATCAAGCAGTGTATGGTGCAGAAACCTCAAATAAATATTTGTGTGACTAACATAATCTAAGAGGTACTTGATTTTTAAGAGGAATTTTATGACCGGCTTTTAAATATGAAGTAAGTCCCCAACTTATGGATAAATTTGATTCTGGAAGAATGTTTCTAAGTCTGAAAAAGTGAGTCTTATATGTCTTTGACACAAATCTACAATATAAAGCTTAAAAAAAAAACCCTCTATATTACCACTGCCTTCTTTTGCTTCCAGACATCCTGGGCTCTGACTGAGCACTGTACTACTATACACTATTGCACTGTAGTCAGCATACTGCGCACCACTGTGTCTGGCAGACACATGAACTACTTCTGTGATTTGCTTGCACCTAAGAATGATCATGATGCACGGTCTGTTCGTATGTTCCCAACTCAAATATCTGTAAGCTGGGGACTTACTGTATTTTAAATTCAACCTCAAGACTAGTTGGTTGTTCTTCAGTTGAGAATGTGGTTGAAGCAATACTCAATGATGTGCCCCAATGGAGCAATGGATTTTGCTGCTGTATAAGTGAGAACAGATCACAGATGCATACTATTAATAAGAAAAGGAAGCAAATGGAAGGGTGAATGGTGTTAGGTAAATCCATCAACCTTGTTAGAAAATGTTTAAAGTTTGTCTTATTGGGTGAAACATTAGTACTGTTTACACAAACTCATCTATTGTTTTCTTCTCTTAGGTAAAAGAATCCCATGTGGTCTGCGGGGCAATGGTGGGTTGTTAATAGTTGTCCCCTTCTCCCTCCATCTCCTTGCAGTGGGACACTTACATCCCATCACAAGTAAGTTCTGCCTCCGGGGAACTTAAATCTTGAGCAGAGTGACAAACAATGGTTTAAAACTCAGCATTACAATAGCAGTATCTAATATGACTGGCTGTGCCTTCCTGGCTGAGATTCCCTAGTCTAGTTTGTTTTCTGGAACTGTCTGCTTCCTCAGCTTTCCCTTCCTTTCTGCGTCTTTCCATTAATTCCTCTTCACTTAAACTAGGCAGATCAAGACTAGTGGTTTACAACCAAAATATCATAACTCCTATAACATCCATTCTCCAGATGAAATTATTTCACTCAGTGAAGTTCCCCACACCACGGTCAAATCAACTTCTCTCCCATGGCTCTCCGTTCTAGAGTTTGATCAAATGAGTTGATAGTGCTCTTTCAGCAGAATTAAAGAGCATCTTGCTTGTACTGAAGAGTTGACTTCTCTTTCATGGAGGGTTTTTTCTTGTAAGAACCTTATTTATAATAGAAAAATATTCTAATACTTTTAGAAATGAAAATCAATAAATCTTTGTAGACTGACGGGCAGTACAGAAAGGTTAAACTAGAAATCCTAAGAAATTTGTAATAATCTTATATAATTAAAAGTAACTAGAATGCAAACCAACAGAAAAAAGTACTTTATTTATAACACCACTTTGTAAACAATCACACTGTGCACTTTTAATTACACAATAACATTTTTCCCTATGGATTTATAGCAAACTCTATGTAAAGTCCATGAGTTACTACAAGAGAAGATAGGGTGAGTGGGGAAAAATTTTCTGAAAGTGTCAAATTACAGCACTTGATACAAAGACAGATAACTATCTGTACCATAAAAATTTACATGCCATAAAACATTAATTTATAATTTAAAATATACAGTAAAACATTTATAAAAAAACAAATTTTTATTATAAAGTGAATTACTTAGAAGAATATTTATTAAAACTTATTAAAAATCAGAAAATATTGCAACTGAGGTAAAAATTTAAAAGTAAACAAAACTATCATTATAAGGATCAGAAAGTGAACAGAGGACAGATGACATTTTCTAAGGACTGGGTCACTCCTTGATATTTTGAAGCAGCTTCAACAAATGTGACTCGATAACCTGTTGAACTAAACAGACGTATAAGGAAGATCTCAGGATACTGTTTACAAACTTAAAAAAACTATCAAATCCAACTGATCCCCACTGTATTTCTAAAATAAAGTTATTTCTAAGTAGAAGACATTTATAATTGGAGGGCAATAATGCAATGTAATGCTTAAACCTCAGGTGGTCACCGACTTAGTAGCTGTCCACATTACCGGACTTTCTGCGCCTAAGTTTTTATCATTTTTAAACTGAAGAATCCAGGAATAAGGTTGCTCTATAAATAATCTACTATACACATATTAATCTTGTAAGTAGGTGTGCACCAATCTTCTAGTAATTAATTATTTGGATCAGTGAAAAGCACAGTAAACAAACTCATTTCTTGACTTTGTAGGAATTTGCTTACTTTGCTCACAGATGAAAGTGTATGTCAGGAATTAGGTAACATGCAATACTTTTTGATTACAAGTGATGAAAATATTTTGGGTAACTGGCTTAAACTATTTATAGAGCTTTAAAGAAATGAAACCTGAGAGTTCTAAAATACTTACCACTTCTATAGCCCAGGGCTACAGCTAAATCCATAGAATTGTACCCAGAGTCTGTTTCAATTGTTGGGTCAGCTCCATTTTCTACATCAAAATAGAAAAATCCATATAAGGAAAGGAAAATGTGGATATGTTTGTCTATTCCTGGCTCATATTTAAATAGCTAGACAGATTTGCAGCCAATTTGGAGGGCATTTTCTGGATTTTCAAAAAGCACTCAGTATGCATGGAGTGCACAGAATCTGCTTTAGTGAGCTGGAGGAAAGACTTCAAAGAGGGCTCGAGTGGCTGAAACTCATAAGCAAAGACAAAGCTCGTGCAGAATGACACGTGGACTTGTAACACGCTAGAGGATTCCAGTGTGGCCCCAAACAAAAGCAGCAAGGACGGAAGCTCCCACTCCAGATGTGGCGCTGTGACGGGATACTTCTCACAGGCTTTGGGTGGCAGCTCACGCTGGCCTCAGGAGTGGAGTTAACGTCTTCCACAGTAGTTTGTGGCGCTCCTAATACCAAGGGAGGCCAAGTCGTGAAAGAAAAACCCTCTATGGCATTTTCTACATAATTTTCATTTCTTCTGCTTACCTAAAAGCATCTTTACACACTTCACATGATTTCCATGCACAGCATACAGCAAAGGTGTCCCTCCATTCTGCAAAAGTCAAAGTGATTTAGATTTTCCAGTGTGAGCAAGAGTCAACTAAATGCTACTGTGGAAAGTTTTACTAAAAATTGGGTATATGTTTTACTAAGTCTTGGGCATACGAGTAGTTTAAAAAGATTTTAATGTTTTGTAAAGAATCCTTAAATAGCATAATGGAGTTTATGATATTAACTTGTTTTTCTGAGTATTTTTTGTCCTCCCAGGTGCTTAATAAAATTTATGGTTTCCCCTGAATCAAATAAATTCTAGTATTTGTTTTAGTGATTTGAAATTTGGAATCAGAGACTCACCCAGTCATACTCATTTACATCTACTCCACAGTCGAGCAGCATTTTCACGATGTCCGTGTAGCCTTTACTGCAGGCCAGGGACAGTGCACTTTCTCGACCTTTTCCTAAAAGTTGGGGATCAGCACCCTGTGTGAGAAGTGAAAATAAAAGGCTTTCAGTTAATTTGAACAAGAATAGTGTTATTTCTGCTGATACTAATTACAACTCAATACTAAAGTCAGATAAAGTTCTGGGTTAGTATGGAAACGGAAACTTTTACTCATGGTGCTGCTATTACCAGGATTGTCTGAATGCCTTCCTTCCTCCCTCTAGCTCTCTCATTCCTAACCATCCTTTCACTCTGGGGTTGAGTACAGCTGCTCCAAAAAACTTTCGCCTACAGGGCCGACAGTATTTTTGTTCCTGTTGTGCTTGCGGGGGGGTGTAGGGGGGCTGAATATTAAATTATTCACTGTTTCGTGTATGATTAGCATTGCCTTTCCAACTAGAGCTAAGTTCCATGAAAATATGAAAAGCACTGACATATTTTGTTGTACCCTTCATCATTATATCTAGCTAGCTAGAGATGTAAAAACTTTGTAAGACTTAGCTGAATTGAAGTAACTATACATAATACAGTTTCTGAGGCATTTTCCTTACATTCTGAAGGAGAAACTCTACCACAGCTATTTGCCCGTGTGCTGCAGCCCACATCAGAGGAGTAAATCCTTCTTCATCCGTGTGATTGATAACATTTTCTATTTAAAAGAAAAGCAATTTTTGTGATCTAATTTAATAACCACATATTAATACCATAACTTAATAACCATATATTAATATCACTATGGAATTACTCGTGTTTCTAAAAAGTTGATTACATTAGTCAGTGAAGCTCATTTTGTGCTGACTTTTGTTTGCTGAGGTCCTATTACGTGTTGTTGTAATTTGCAGTGCAAATGTGTTAAAATGTGCCTCAGTGTACATAGCTGGGTTCATACAGTGTATTCTTTATAAAGTATAACCCTCCAATGCTGGGGGATCAGCGCAGCTCAGTGGTGTGCCCAGCATGCCTGAAGCCTTGGTTTCAATCCTCAACACCACATGTAAGTGAAGAAAGGAAAGAATGGGAGGAAGGGAGGAAGGAAGGAAGGAAGGGAGGGAGAGAGGAAGGAAGATAAGCTACCAGGCATGACTTTTGCTAAATACAAGGCAGTCAACAGAACACTGGTCTCAGAATCCGGAAAGCAGAGTTTGAATCCTGGCTCTGTTGCTTTCTAGCACGGTGACTTGGGCAGCTCACTTATTTCTCAAACATACACAATGTCCTGCTTACCTCTATGTCTAGTTGGGAGGATCACAATAAAAATGAGATTACATAACAGCCCTGAGCATTATATAAATGTATATTATTATACAGACTTCACAATCTTACTAATGCAACCTTCTACTTCATAGCTAATATCCCTGCCCATGAACTTCCCTCATTTGTATAGTTTAACGTAATACTAAGATAGAATAACTGCAATACAGTACCATGAAATTCTGCCTTGAACCTCATTTCATTACCTATACTAGTTATAAGTGCTACAACTTTTTCTGTGAATTTAGCAGACTGAGAATTAAATATCTGAATAATGACATACAAACAGAAAGATAATGGTTAAGTAAGCCTTTCTTATAAAAATAACATGATTTAGAAAACAAAACTCATTGATGATGCCCCTCTGGAATCTGGAATTCAATAAACACTGGTGGGACAAATACCTAACTTTTTTTTTTTTGAGACATGGTCTCGTTATGTAGTTGAGGTTGGCCTTAAACTCCATATGTAGCCAAGGGTGGTCCTGAACTTGTGGCGACCCTCTTGCCTCAGCGTCCCACATACTAGGATTATAGGCATGCACCACCATGCCTGGGAAATATCTAACTTTTTAAAGACTAAAAATAAAAGCAATCTTTTGCTCAATCTTTACCTTATTATAACAAAACATATTCCATATGAATCAAAGACTAAAATGTAAAAAAGGAAACTACAGAAATTCTTGAAAAAGAACAGATAAATTTATGAGTGGGAAATCCTTGCTAGGTAAGATATGAAACTCAAAAGTCCCAAAGAAAAAAATTAATTGCCACCTAAAAATGTTAAGCCCTGTTTGAAAAATCATAAAATAAATCAAAAGAAAAATGTCAAAATTAGGAAAAACTATATGCAACATAAACAACACTAAGCTAATTTCTTTAATTTAGATAACAGTTCATGTACATAAATATATGGCAGGCAGTTCCCATAAAAAGAAACTCAAGATGATAATTTTAAAAATATAGAGAAATTACTGTGAGATTTCATTCTTCACCCATAGCTTAGCGAAGATTAAGCTCCGATACTATTATGTGTTAGAGGAAATAGAAACTAATTCTAGAGCAAGGACAAGCATTGGTCATATATACAAAAATAAAAATTCAGGGCTGGGGGTGTAGCTCAGGGGTAGAATGCCTCCTGGTAGGTTTGAGGCCCTGAGCTCAATCCCCAGGACCAAACAAACAAAAAACAATCATATATCCATTGATTCAGCAATTCTATTTGTGCAAAATTATTCAATGGATATATTTTAAAAGAATGCCAATAATACTGTCATTTAATAGCAAAAATTTAGAATACACATATGTAATACAATGCAAAGATATAAAAATTTTTAAATTATACATGAAAAGAAAATATATTTATGAAAACCTTTCCAACCCATAAATTGAAAAAAACTAAGATAATAACATAGCGTGTACAATGTCTGCATATGCAAATAATGAAAAGCACACATTCTCACACATAATCCAAAATAAAATAGTAATGTTCTTTAGAAAAAATTCTGAAAATGTAAGAAGTAATTCTTACTTTTAGCGAGAAGGCTAGGGTGGAAATGGAAACTATAACTTTTATACTTTATGTTACTTAATTTTTTTCACTATCCGTTGGGTTATTGCCCCAGTGATACTATGCAATCATTTTTGTCTTCATTCTTTCTTATATTAAAATAAAACAAACCTATTAAATCCTACTGAATGTATTTTAAATAAAACATTTAAAACCAGACTGTTACCTTGTTCAATGCGAGTAGCCAGGTAGAGCATCTCTCCCTGAGCTGCCAGCTGGTGCACGGACAGGGCTGAAACAACACCAGAAAACGCTGCTTGCCATCTGCCGTGCTCACCTGCCCACAGTTCATGTTCGGGGGCAAATTTCTTTCCCAAAATAAGAACTCAATTTTTCATTTAAAAAATCTAAGCTAAAGTATATTCTAACATTACAGGTACCTGTTCGTACCCGAGAATGACTTTTGCATGTTTACTGATGTACTGTTGTTTGACATCCGCAAACTGTTATTTTCAACAAAACTATTTTATTCCAAAGAAACGCCTTACACACTTCATTTTACAAATGTTATCTCTGTATCCAAACTTATGAAGAAGACAGGTCTGAAAGAGACAAAGACATTCTTTTGTCTTCTTACTGATTGAGTCCATTGAAGTGTTTTTCGGGTTTTTGAGACAACATTTGTTTTTTTGAGACAACATTTCACCTTGTTGCCGAGGGTGGCCTCAAACTCCTGAGCAGGGAGCCCTCCCACCTCAGCCTCCCAGGCAGCTGGGACTACAAGGGTGTGGCACCATGTCTAGCTTTTTAGAAATCCTAAATATTTTCATTTTAAGAGCCCATGAGTTTTTCTTCACATTAGAAAGAGTGAAGTAATAAACAGAAACTTGCCTTGAGAGTAGATTCTTAATTTTTTTTGAGAGTAAATTCTAGAGGACAGGCCTAACTGTGGCTAACCAGCCACGTGGTCTTGGAGAACTTATGAAACAGCTGTTTGTAATATGAAGAACGTGAACCAGATGATCTGTACCTATTTATTCCTTTTCAGCTGAGACGTTCTATGGCTGGAATATGCTAAGTTGAATCTCTATTTTAGAGTAATGCCACAAAGGTACTGTTGTTTGAGAGCTCTTCTAAAAAACCTTAGTGTTGCTTGGATCATTGACTTCAGTAATATGGTTATGTAGCTTAATACACAAAGAAAAGCAACTGGGAGGATTTAAATAAGCCAGAACAGGCCAACAGGTAGAGAAAGGTTCTAGAGGGACACTCTTCTTTCAGCTGCTACAGCATGTGATTCAGAAATCAAAAGGGGTTTGGTATGTCCAATGTAAAAAGAAAGATTTCACAGGGCTTTGGAATATAGGTACATTTACATTATACTTTCAAATACAGTAACTAACATCAAATTGCTGTTTATCTCTCATTTATGTACCTATTCTGCATAAAATATTTTTAATTTAAATAGAAAAACTTTATTTCCTCTACAATGACCATATATGCTTAAAAATTACAGATTCCAAGTTTTAAAAGAGGTCATTTGTATTGAAACTACTATATTCAAATACAATAATAGAAATCATCCACCTTGTCCCAGAAAATAATTTGTTGATTACTGATCTTGTTTATAAGTAAAATATGAAATTTTGTACTAAGAAACAATACAATGACAACATCTTAATTTACAAAAAGTTCACAATTATTGTTTTTATTTTTTATTTATTTTGAGACTGGATCTCACTCTGTAGCTTAGGCTGGCTTTGAACTCACTATGTAGCCCAGGCTGGCCTTGAACCTGTGGTGATCCTCTTGCCTCAGATCCCTGAATGCTGGGATTACAGGTGTGTGCCACCGTGCCCAGCAATTAATTACTGTTTTAGAAGCAAAGGTATAAAGCTTTTAATAATTAATATTTCAAGCTGTATTTGTTCTCAACAGAGGAAACATGAATCCTTTAAGTATATAATGATACATAAAAAAGTTTTAAGTTACTAAAAGTATGAGGACATCATTTTTCAAAAGAATATGCATTTCCTGAAAATAGTATTTCAAAGCCAAACTCTTGAAACTACTCTACTAGTAACAACATTTTAAGACATTAGTAGCACATACTTACAATTTGCTAACAGAGGTGTGGTAGAGACCTCATTTCCTCTGTGTTTGTTGGTTAAAGTAGTTGACTGTTTTATGGGTGAGAAGTGCTTTGTGGTAGAGGGTGTGTAGACATGTCTTACTTGAATTCCAGGAGAAGGAGATGTATGGATATTGCATTCAGCTAAGCAAAATAAATTTAAATCCATTAAAACAATATTTTAATGACAAAGAATTTCAATAGAAGATGTCAACGTATGTAGTGTAATAGCTTTAATGTATAATTGTTTACCCAGTGATACTAAATTTTTTTGGTCACAGAAGTCTATTCTACCAAAGTGAAAGTTCCAGAAAGAAAACTATTAATCTTGAACAATTTTATTCTAAGCGATTAGTTTTATTATTCAATAGATCATTATAAAAGTAAATCTAGAGTATGTTGATAGACTACTAAATTAACGCATTTGAAACCAACACACATGAAACATTCATGAACAGGGAATATCAAGTTAATTCATTTCACAAAAAAGGCTAATTCATTTTAAAAAAGAACAAGGAATTTTTTTCTCCTATGATTTTTAAAAGATACAATGAAAATTGTATTCATTAGAAAATTTGTAAATAAAGAATAGGCAGGAAATTTTTTAAAGTCATGTATTTCCTTTTAAATAGATGTTATATAATATGAAATTACTTAATTCTGGTTTCTAAACTCCAAATCTCCTGATGGAAAAAGAAAAAAAAAAAAAGACAAAAAAGAACAGAAACAAAACCAAACCCAAAAGTGAACCAAAGCAACGACAAAAGAACCCCATTCAAAGAAACAAAAGCAAAGGCAGATATTTATACCATAACTTTCAACCTTTAAATAGGACAGACGCCACCTCCAGGTCAGAATTAACTTGATCTTGAATATTTTTACTATCCTCTTCATTTAAGGACTTCACAAATCGAGAACACACATTCATATCAAAGCGGTTGGGCAGTATGAATTTCATCCCCATGGCAACACCCTGAGCTGATCCTTCCTCTGAATTTGGGTCCAGTGGATGTTCTATTTTAATGTCTGGCATGCCAGAGAGACCATAACTGCTGGGACATTCTTCCACTATCAGCTGGGCTGTATCCAGGTTCGATGATGTAGCCATGATTTCAACTATAATTTTCAGTAATTAAAACATTTCTTCATGATTTCCTCTTGGAATTATAAGAGCAATATCCAGTATACTCTCAGAATTTGGATATTAAAAATCTGAAAGAAAAATATTAGATAATTAAAAGTATACCAACTCAGATAAAATTTTAAAAAAAGTCATTTTCAATCAAGCATCCGAACAGTGCTCTTAAAGAACCTATATATAACAGAAAGCAAACAGTGTCCAGAGGTAGAGAAACCTGCCTATGAATACAAGCTTCACCATCTCCATCTATTAGTACAAGTTACTGAACCTCTCCAAGCCTCAGTCTTATTTGTAAAACTGGGTTACCACTATAAACTTCTCAGGGTCCTGGAAAAGAATAAGTGAAATATAGAACCTTTATAATCTCTATTACTACATTCTAATGAATTTTGGTCACCACACCATTACCAAAAGATCTGGCTACCAATGAAAATAAATTTTCATGTTAAAACTTCAACCTCCCACGTGAAGTTCATTTTTAAAAACATGTTATGTTTACATAAGTGGGGTTTAGTTTCCTCCATTCTCATACCCACCGGGGGGGTAAGGGCCACTCCCCTGGGCTCTCTCAGCATTCTCTACCTGGCTCTATTTTAACATTCTCCAATCTCTTGAAAAATTAAACGCTAAGTCAAGACCCTAGGATACACTACTGTTATTAATCATTGCACACACAACTGCCCTTGGTCCTACCAGGTGCCCCGTAGGGCTTTGACATTTTTATACATTCTTTTCTAACATTTGCTGATTAATCTAGTTTTCCACTTTCAACACCTACTAATTAGCTGTGGAACCCTGGACACATAAATACGTTTCATGAGATTCAATTACAAAATGAAGGTGCTGAAATAGGCAGCCCTAAAACCCTGAACAGCTCTGTTATAAATCGGGCTTTTTAGATGAAATCACCAGTCTTTGAGACAACAGCTCAGGTGCTTGGGGGAGGAAGGTGTATCTCCGCACAACCCTGGAGAGGAGAAGCAAAGTTGATTTGGAAGCAAATTCTTGAAGACTAGGAGATGAAGGGGAAGAAGAGGAGGCGGTGAGAAAAAGACTCGGGCAGGCCAGGGGTAGCCAGGCTCACCTCGATCTGTCAGCCAGAGCTCAGTCACGGAGGGTGTCCCCAGTAAGGGAGCGACCCGGCCAGGCGCCGGTGGGAGCCACCAACAGGAGCGCCCTGGTTCTTCCTGACCCTGAGCTTGTCCTACAGGGAGAGCAAGGCGCTGCGGAAATGAATGAGGCCCCACACGCGACAGGTGTCCCGGCGTCGCCACCGGCGGGCTCAGGGGGCGCGGCGGGAGGCGCCTCGCTGCCGCCTTCAGGCCCTGGAGCGGCCGGCCTTTCCCCGGGCGGTCACGGGCCCAGACTCCGCACAGACCTCAAGCCCGGGCTTGTTTTGGCTGCAACGTCACTTCCGATTTCTTCTTTCGCCTGCTGGCAAAAAAAGGTTCCAGATCGCAGCAGCCCAGAGGATTTCCAGGATTTCTGGGGGCTTTTTGTTGTTGTTTTTGTTTTTTAGCTGCCTTTACGCTCCGCGGTGCACCTGCTTGAACGCTACAGAGACCGGGTCATCTCAGGTGACAGCTCTGGGTCACTAGAGCAACACCCCAGCCTTTTCCGGCGGTTACCCCTCCTCCCGGCCGCACCCCCAACCCGCCCTTCATGGCGTCTTCCGGGTTGCGTGAGCCTTGAGGGCTTGCGTGTTACTTAATCGCCGGCCTGTGCGAAACGTCATCTCGGCGCGCCATTCTCGCGGCCGTGTGTTCCGGGCCGCTGGCGGTTCCGCGTGATCTTGCTTAGGTGGTTCACACCGGCATGGTGTGGGGGTAGCCGAAGTGCAAGAAGTTGTTCTTGGAGCCAGTGTGCGTCGGCGGACCCGGGGCCACGCGGAGGTACGTGAGGCAGCTACCGCGGGAGGCAGCCCGCCTTTCTCCAGCCGCCGTGGTTGGTGGCGTGCTGCGGCCCCGCTGTAGATGCCTGCGCTCGGCCGTGCGCCGCGCAGGGTCCCTGCAGTGTGTCGTCCATCCAGGTCTCGCTCTGTAGTGCCGCACTCTCTTGTCTACCGTCTTCAGCGCCCGGAGTAATCCGCCGAATTCCATCAGTGCCTTCCTAGCTTCTCAGTTTCCAATGGCCCTCTATTTTCTCCTTTCCAACCCCCGCCTTGGCGCCGCTCACAAACGAGTACTCCAGGGCTCAGAAATGGCACGCTCGTCCCAGGTAGAATTAAAAGTCTTCCTTTTCTGAGCTCTTGGTCTTCTGTACATTCCTCGTGGCTTTAGTAAAGCCGTAGTGCCAGTTAAATCGCTTAAAACCAGTGTCTTAGGCACTGGCCACAGTCAGATGGTTTTCCTCCTCTTCGTTTTTTAACCTCATTTCTTTCCCCCTGCTTTTAGTACTGTGTCACGCCTCCTTTTCCTTCTTTGCACAGGCGGCATTTGATTTGAGCACTTTGTAAAAAATCTCCTAGCTATGAATTGTTCGGTTTAACAGGCAAAAGAAATGATCACCATGCAGGGTGATTATATGCGTTGACAGAAGTATTCGGAGTAAATAGGATCGTAGGAGACAGGATAGAACCTCTGAGGGCTCTTGTAGGACAGTCTCATTCCTGAAAGGAGCCCTTAAACGTTAAGCAGAAAGCAGATAGAGAGAGGGCAGTCGTGGTGAAGAATACAGAGGGTAGAGGCATTGAGGTAAGAGTGAGGATGGTGTGTCAACAGTAAACTTGGTAAGAACAAGAGGCAGAGGCTGGATGTGGTGGCGCATGTCTGTAATCTCTGCACTTGGGAGGCAGAGGCAGGAGCATTGCAGTGAGTTGGAGGCCAGCCTGCGTTACATAGCGAGTTCAAGGCCAACCCGAACTACATAGGGAGACCTTGTTTTAAAAAAAACAAAACAAACAAACAAACGAGGTGGAGCTGGAAGGCTAAGCAGATCCGAGCCGATCTTACCTGACCCATGTGTGGAGCTGGAACTCGATTTCCTGGCTATGTAGGGTTTGGAGCAAAGGCTCATGGTGACCGTTTGGGAGGCGGGTGAGAGAATCAAGGAGATGTTACAGTGTCAGTAGATGGGAGACCTGAATTGGGGCGGTGGAGCCAGGGGTGAGCCTGATTTGGTGACGTGAACAAAGATTTGGGAGGTAGGGTTGGCAGATCTCATGGGCTATCCTGCTGTTAGGAAAGCAGGAAGGACAAGTCCAGGCTGAGTCTAGATTCCTAGCCCGAGCCGGCACTAGCCAAAATGGAGAAGATGGGATATGTGAGGGCTT
Organism: Chinchilla lanigera; assembly: GCF_000276665.1. Taxonomy (NCBI): domain Eukaryota; kingdom Metazoa; phylum Chordata; class Mammalia; order Rodentia; family Chinchillidae; genus Chinchilla; species Chinchilla lanigera. The sequence continues at coordinate 27,034,192 of NW_004955425.1, read as the reverse complement.
CTTATCATTGCATCCTTAGTGGGTAGAACTGTGTTCTACACATTGTAGGTGCTTGAACAAATGGAAGGGGTCCCCCGTTTTTAGTCATCGATTGTTGTGTTTTTGTCAAAATAGCCTTTGAGATGTATCACACCTGCTGGGCATGGTGGATCATTGCCTGTAATCTCAGTACTCCGGAGGCTGAAGCAGGAGGATCACAAGTTTAAGGCCAGCCTGGACTTCATAGTGAGATACCCTGTCCCCCCAAAAAAGAAAAAAAAGTCACACTTACTTGTTTTAGTGTTACTGATGACGTATTTTTAGGCTTTCTCAATAGGTAAACAGCAACACCACTGAAGTCATTCACCTGGTAAAATTGGATCTCAGCTGCAGTTGAATAATTCTGGAAAGATGTTTTGCCTTAATGACATATTAAAGTTAAAAGTTTTATCTTTGGTTTTTGTAGTTAGTCTAATTAATTTTTATTCTATTTTGTCACTTTAATGTGGAATTGCTTTATTCTGACTTTCTTTGCTGTTGTTTAAACCTTTCAAAATTAAGCTTCTGTGTCAGAACATTACTTTCCAGTTTCACTTTAAGCTTTTAAATTTTAAGCTGTATAATAGAATTACTTTCTTTTTCTTTCTTCTTGGCATTTTTAGGAAGTCAAGAATGTACACTATATTTTTATACCTGTTAAGTTTGTTTGTCTTTGAGACAGGATCTCGCTGTATAGTCTAGACATTCCTTGAATTCATGGTGATCCTCCTCTCCACCTCCCAAGAACTGGAATAATAGACAAATACCTAGTGTGTTTGTAGTTTTATCTTAATATTTGCTATTGTCAAAAAATTAGCATTGTAAGCCAGTGTGTTTTTCTCTGGTTTGATTGCTGGAAGTGTGAGTTGGATTTATTCTGAAGTGTCCAACCTGGCCAGACTATACACATCATGATAGCCCTTCCTGTTTTGTTTAGATGGTCTCTTTAAAAGAGTTATTGGTCACTAGTCTACAAATTTCCACACAGTCTTCAAAAAGAAAGCAGAGTTAAAAAAAAAAAAATCATACCTATGTGTACAAGTTTATAAATGATTTATCTTTAAAAATATATTCTTTTTCAGATTTATTTTTAATATCAACTCCAAATTATTGACTCTTGGGCATTAGTGCAACTGTATGAAATCATGGCTGGTTATAAGCCTGCAGCTATTCAGACATATCCTGTACTTGGTGAAAAAATCACCCAAGATACTCTGTACTGGAACAACTATAAGGTAAGCATGGGAAGCAAGGATGAAGGAGGGAATATATGCATTTATTTATTTATGCCAGTTTGTCTAGCGTTTGTTATACTTGGAATGTGCTTAACAGAAATATAAACCAAAGCGTGGTGGTGCATGCCTGTAATCCCAGCACTTGGGAGGCTGAGATGGAAGGATTGCCATCAGCTTGAACTGCATTGCGAGACTGTCTCAAAAAAACAAAGAAATATTAAGTAAAAACTGAGCAGCTAATAGTTTAGGCAGACAGCTTTGTTTTCTTGAAATTTTAGGTTTTGGGGGATTTTTTTGACACACGGTCTCACCATGAAGCCCAGGCTGCCTTCAAACTCATGGCGATCCTCCTGAGTGCTGAAATTACAGGTGTGCACCACCATGCCCAACTTCCTTGGAATTTTATATAAAAGTCTGCACTGCTTAATCATTTTAGCCACACAAGTACTTAGCATAGAACGCACAACTAATCAGTGCCAAATGATTTAGATTTTAGAATTTTAATCTCATGTGCAAGAAGATTTCTTTTTCTTTTTTTTTGGTACTAGGAATGGAACTCAGGACCTTGTGCCTGCCAGGCAGGTACTTATGCCACTGAGCTATATGCCCAGCCCCCTTCTTGTTTTTCTTAAAGAAAAAGCGCTATGAAATTTGTTTTGTTTGTACGTTCTCATTGTAATAAGGCTTACAGATGACTTTTTTAAAAACTGAAAGACTAAGCCAGGTATGGTGGTAAGCACCTATAATTTCAGTACTCTGGGAGGCTAAGGCAAGAGGGTTATAAGTTCAAGCTCAGATTGGGCAACTTAGTGACTTAGAAAAACCCTGTCTCAAAAAATTTTTTAAAAAGGGCCAGGGGGACTGGGGATTTAGCTCAGCAGCAAAAGCGCCTGCCTGGCAAGTGCAAGGTCGTGAGTTCGGTTCCCAGTACCGGAGAAAAAGCCAAAAAAAAAAAAAAAGGGCCAGGGATGTCATTGACAAGGTGTGAACTCCCTGAGTTCTATCTCTAGTACCACAAAAACAAAAATAAAAAGGCTAAATGGAAAACTACAAAAAGCGTGAGGTTAGGATGTGTATGGAATAAGAAGTATAAATATTCAGTAAATATATTGAAACAGCTTAGTATTACTCCAATTTAGAAATGCAAATTAAGACAATAAGTCAGGAACTGTTTTCATCCACTGGCACAAATGAAAAGTTTTGGTTGTTATTGCCAGTTGGGGGAGGGAGGTTGGTGCATATTTTTTAGAGGATACTTTGAGATTTATTATGACTTTAAAAATGCTTTTTGGCTTTGTAATCTCGCAGCTTGAAACACACTCAGTGAATATACTCCCAGACGTTTGCCAAAATATTGTGTAAAGATTTTATTGAAGTATTACATGTCGTACAAGAGTTCTCAAAAAACTTGTGTCCATTTATTACGAGTGGGCTAGTCTAGTAACTGGTGTTGCCCTTCTCAGGGGTGTTAAATCTATTGCTAATATGAAAAGTCAGCTAAGATGGGTCACTTAGTGAAAAAATGAAAAGATAGAGCTGCCTGCGTGGTGTGATCCTGCTCATGTTCATTTTTTGGGGTTTTTTTTTTTTCCGGTACCTGGAATCGAACTCGCGACCTTGCGCTTGCCAGGCAGGTGCTGTGCTACTGAGCTAAATCCCACCCCTCATGTTCATTTTAAAACATAGTTAAATGTGTCCTGGTATAGGCATAACTGTTGCGGGTACTGCAGTAAACTCACAGCTGAGGAAGGCATAATGTATGGTTTTTCTAGCCACATGTATATTAACTTTAATGGCAACAGGAATAGGGTGGGTGATGGGACAGGGACCTTTTTTGCTGCTTTTGTATGTCTGTGGAATGTAAACTTAATAAATGTTACTATGAACAAAAAGAAATGAGCTATGAGAAATTATATAATGTTTAAACAGGCCTTCCTGGTTGTATCTTTGTTAATACTCTGCATTCTTTTTCATTTAAGACCCCTGTTCAGATTAAAGAATTTGGCGCAGTGTCAAAAGTAGATTTTTCCCCTCAGCCTCCATATAACTATGCTGTCACCGCTTCTTCAAGAGTAAGTACGATGATAATTTTTTGAAATTTTAATGTATATAATTTACTACTGATCTTGAGCAATTTGATGAAACGCTATTTCTTATCTTACAGATTCACATTTATGGCAGATACTCCCAAGAACCTATCAAAACTTTTTCCCGATTTAAAGACACAGCGTACTGTGCTACTTTCCGACAAGATGGTAGATTGCTTGTGGCTGGTAGTGAAGACGGTGCAGTTCAGCTCTTTGATATAAGTGGGAGGGCTCCCCTCAGGCAGTTTGAAGGTCACACAAAGTAAGAGTTGCTTTTTTATGTGATTCTGTTTTGTTGAAAGGTCTGTCTCTGGTGTTTCAGTAAAATCATGGTAGTTCTGTGAAAATTACATACCAGTTTATATTTTATTTCCTGGTTGTTCCAAGACAACATAATTTAACTTGAGTTTGATGGTTCAGTTCCTGGGGCTCATGAGTTCTCTAGAATGTGTGTAGTATTTTAGGAAATACGTGCTTAGATGGGGAGGTGTTTGTGGCATTCGTTAACTTCCCGGAGGGTCTGTGAGCCAGATGAGTTTGCCAGTCACTGGTGCAGAGGCAGCCTCCCAGCTACTGGTGTGTGTACTCGGGCCAGGGCTATGTTGAGGCTCTCCTATTGAAGTTTTCTTCTTGGACTTGGAGTATTTTGCCCTTTGATAAATTGAATGACTGTCATAATTTTATGCTGTAACTTATTCAGGATTACCAGTGTCCTTATTGAAATATATTGATTTAAAAATCTCAGAAGTACATTTTCTATTCTATACTATCAAAATGTTCTGAATCAGTGAAATACTGAAAACATAATAAAAATTTACCTAACATGTTCTTACTTGGTGACAAGTCTTTTTAGAGTTTCTAAAAGACTTTTTTAAAATTTAAAAAAAAAAATACCTTTGCTCCTATATTTAGAACATTCATTTTCCTTAAGAGCCTAAGAGTTATTAACATAGTGGAAAATACAATTTAAGACTATGCTTAGTGTTTGTACTAACTTAATAGTACAGTGGCATTACATTTTCAAATTGCCTTAGGAGCAAGTACCTACTTTAAAGGTTTTCTTTTATTTTTGTAAATATTTTCTGAAACTGAGCAATTTTTAAAATTTAGGTAAAAAGCATGTTATGTTAGAAGATACAAGAAATTAATTTTTTTCTTGCTTTTTAATATATTGCCACTTGATTTTTCAGAGCAGTTCATACAGTAGATTTTACAGCTGATAAATACCATGTAATCTCTGGGGCTGATGATTATACTGTTAAATTATGGGATATACCAAACTCCAAAGAAATTCTGACATTCAGAGAACATTCTGATTATGTAAGGTGTGGATGTGCTAGCAAACTGAACCCAGATCTCTTTGTAACAGGTTGGTGAATTCTTTCCACTTAATTGCTATGGGATTCTTTTGGGATCAAGAGGTTTGTTTGTTTTTTTGTTTGTTTATTTTTAATAGCACTGGGGTCATAGCTCACATACACAAATAAGGATAGGTTTGTATTTGTGATGCCATTGTTCTTTGTTTTCGTTTTCTTTTGGTGGTTTTAACTGTTCTGTGAATGTGTTTGGAGATAACAGGCTGTCTTGAAAACATAGCAGACTGTCCAGACACAGTGGGTTTAGTACCCTGGCTTTCAGTAAGGCTCTAGCAGCTTGGGCGCTGCAGTGCCTGTAAGTTTTTCCGGGCGCCTGTACAAAGGTTCACACATGACCCTACAGTGACTGTAGTTTTCAGATAGGAATAATTTTAGATGAAAAACAAGTTAGATTCTGTATAGTATTGGCTAGTGCTTCTTCAGTAATAGTAGGGCTGGGGCTGTAACTTAGTAGTAGAACCCTTGCCTACTATATGTGCCAGGCCGAGTATGATCCCCAGGATAGCAACAAACAAACAAACAAACAAATGAAAATTCTTTGTAGCAAAGAAATTGGAAGCACTGTTAAATTCCATCTAAAATTTTTCTTTTTTAAAAATTTGTGTTTGGATATATACACACTTAGGGTTTTTGTTGTTTTAAACAGCCAGATTCATGTACTGTAATACAAAAATTGACTTTTCAGGGTCTTATGATCATACTGTGAAGATGTTTGATGCGCGAACAACTAAGAGTGTTCTCTCTGTTGAGCATGGGCAGCCAGTGGAGAGTGTCCTGCTTTTTCCCTCTGGAGGTCTTCTGGTGTCTTCAGGTAAGTAACTGTTACCAATATTGTTGATCCTGAATCAAATTTTTTGTTGCCAGTTACTATTTATGATTCATCAGTATGCGTTTGAATTACATATCTAAGTTGTTGTGCAAACAGTTGATAGTGGGACAAGCAAATAGTTGTCATTTATTGAGTATATTGAGTACCTGACTGAGCCAGGAGCTTGTGTTTGAAGTTGGGGAGGCTTTTGAAACAAGACCTCTCTGTACTTCAAGCCAGCCTGTGACTTGCTGAGTAGCCCATGTTGGCTTTGAGTTTGTGAACTCCTTTCATCAGCCACCTGCATGCTGGGATTACAGGGCTGTACCACCATGCCCAGTACAGCACCCTGCCATTGTATACATATTACCTCTAATGCCCCAGACAGTTAATTTTCTCCTCATTTTACAACTAAGAGAATAAATCAACATTTCCAATTAGTTCAGAACAAATTGTTAAGTGGCAAGTCTGAAATCTCAGAACTTGAGATCTTACATTATGTGCTTAACCCTGTGCAATTTGACCGCTATACTGTGTACTCTTATTCCTAAGACAGTGATGGCAAACCCTTGAGCTTTCAGTGATACAAACAGGCTGCTGCTGTGCACATGCTGTAGGTTCGCCACCACTCTCCTAAGAAATCTCTAGCTGCCTTTGCAACAGGTTCTTTTAGATCTAGACTTACCTCTTTCTTTGTGACTCTTGAGTATATGTTCTTCCCCAGTAAATAGCTGGTAGTATTAGAGGAGGAGATAATGGGGGGGGGGCTCAGAAAAGAGCTTGATAAATTTTTTATCCAGTTGGAACAAGAGTTTTTTAGTTAATTTTAGCACAATACATTTTCGTAATCATGCACAAATTACTTGGTTTTTCTCATTTGTTAGTAAAGTAAAAATGTGTTGGCATGAGAAGAATGTGTAGGTATTGCATATGCTTGCTAACATATACATGATGGTATGTATAGTCTATAGGCTTGTCCTGTTTTATACTCTTTGCCCAACACCTGTTTGAGTTGATATTGTTAGGTGCATCTGTTTTGCATGCTGTTATTTTGAGAAATGGAAATAAAGCCATGTTGAACAAAGAGAGCAGAAACCTGTATGTTAATCTCTACTGTGCCACTATTTAGTTGTGTGACCTTGGTCAGTGTTTCTAGACCTTGAAAATGAGAAAGGTTGGAGCTTATCCGTGATGGCAGACGGTACTTGCTGGCCAAGGCCGCCACAGGGGTGGGGGAAGACGGTGGTCATGACTCCTTCCCTCTGTTTCCTGGTCAGAGTCCAGGGCCCAGCAGCCTCACTCTTCATCCACCCTGCCCCGTTGTCCTTCGTTCTCTACTGGACTGCTTGATATTTTGTTGAAAGAAGATGCTGAACTTAAAAATTCTTTTAAAATCATTGGATTAAAATATTGTTAAGGAAGGACGTTTTTAATTCTTAGAGTAAAAGTATAGGAAAGTTCACCAGTTTTGTTGGGATTCACAAAATATTTAGGAAACAAGATCTACAGTATTCATTTCCATGTTTATTCAGAATTTCTTTTAAGCAATGATTTTATTAGAATTTCCTTGAAATGTTTTTTCATTACACTTTTTATTTTTGCTAGGCAGTTATTTGCACTTAAAATAAATTATTTAATCATCTGAATAGTTCTGTAAAGTAGGCACTGTTGCTATACTATCAGTCACACAGTAAGTGGTAGAGCCAAGATTCAAACCAGTCGGGCTCTGAAATCCCTCACTTTACCTTTGATCTGTGGCATGTCAGTAAAGAATACTTTTTAGGTCTTTAAAATTCTGAATATATGGGTGGAATATCAAACTAATGTTATTTCTTTTTATAGGAGGTCGTTATGTTAAAGTCTGGGACATGTTAAAAGGAGGACAGTTGCTTGTATCTTTGAAAAATCATCACAAAACTGTGACATGTTTATGTCTGAGCAGCTCTGGACAAAGGTTACTTTCTGGCTCGCTGGATAGGTTAGCATTTTAATTTTCTTTGTTCATTGTCGGTGTTTAGGTGTTTACTGTTTGAGAAAATAAGTTTCTTTAGCAATATTTGGTGATTAAATATTCTGTTGTTTTGAAATTTTTATTTTGCGTATACTCAAGAAAAAATACATACTTATGTATAATATATTCTAGTTTAGAGTCTCTGAAATTTAAAACTTTCATGTGAACATTTCCATATGTTAATAGAGTCGAGATGTTACTATTTTAAATACTTAGTATTCCACTTGTTATGTTCTTTTTTTTGGTTTTCTTTTTTCTGGTATCGGAAATCGAACTCATGACCTCGCACTTGCCAGGCAGGCGCTGTGCCACTGAACTAAATCCCCAGCCCTCCACTTGTTATATTCTAAAGCAGTGCTTCCCACAGAAATATAGTGTGGGCTATATAAGTAATTTTAAGTGTTTTAGTGGCCACATTAAAAAAGGTTTAAAAAAAAGACCAACTAGATAAAATTACTTTTAGTAATATATTTTACTCTGTGCAATATGTAATACAACAATAAAATATGTAATATAGAATATTTCAGTATATAACCATTGTAAAATTATTGAGATACTAGAAGTGAATTAAGCATCTGAAACATAAACTATGATACAGTATTTTATGATTACTACTTCAGTTTTTAAATTAATTAAAATAATTTAGTTGTTCATTTTCCTCTTTTCCTTTTTCCTTTTTTTGTTTTTAAAGGGAGGAAGGGTTTATTCAGCTCACAGTTTGTAGAGGTTTCAGTCTCTAGTCATCTGGCTCCAAAATAGGACTGGCATGGCAGAGGGGCACTGCAGAGGAGAAAAGTCCATGGTACGGAAGGGCAGGCAGCAGTCAGCAAAGTAGCAGCACCAGCAGCAGCAGCAAAACTAGCAAATAGCAGCATAGTTGGTCATTTTCATTAGCCATCTTTCAAGGGTTCAAAAGCCACATGTGTCTAGCACTATGGCGTGGTTGTAGAATCTACTTACTTGTATTCATCAGTTGTTAATCATTTTATTTCCATATTTTCTTTTTGTTTTTTGTCCGCTGTTAGTAAGGGTCTTAGTTTTTATCAGGTATGTTAAAAAGTATAGGGGCTAGGGATTTAGCTTAGCAGCACAGTGCCTGCCTGGCAAGCACAAGGTCGTGCGTTCGATTCCCAGTACCAGAAAAAAAAAAAAGTGTAAATATTTTAAAAGTTAGAAAACATTTAGTCCAAAGGAATGTATTATGTAAATATATACAATTTTCTGAAATAGTGTTTCTGTGCAATTTGGCACTTGGACTTTTTAGATGTCTCCTTAACACATGAAGTATAAACTGGCTCTCTTTATAGTCACTCTTAACCTGGAGTTATTTTTGTCCCCAGGGAAGCTTCACAATACTTGCAGACATTTTTGGCTTTGACAGCTTTGGGGTTGACACTACTGCTGTGCTGGGGTAGAGGCCAGGGAAGCTGCTAAAATGTCCTGCAGTGCACAGAAAAGCCCTGCACAACATAGCAAAGGACCTGCAGCGCTGAGCTTGAGACCTTGTTCTCTTGACTCGCAGTGTACATTCATTGACGCTTTTCTTCCTTCCAAGTTTTATCTTCACATGGCAGTGGTTCCTGGTCTATCCTTTGGTTTTGGTATAAGTGGCTCGTCAAAGTCTTTATTCAAATCTGGTTCTGTAATACAGTTTCCAAGGGGTTTAGTGATAAGGTACTTCATAATATTACATTATTGTTTTTCTTTCCTTTCATGTTAAAAATAGAATCTGCAAATGATTTTTGACAGAATTTTCTTTTTATTAGGAAGGTGAAAGTATATAGCACAACTTCCTACAAAGTAGTCCACAGTTTTGATTATGCAGCTTCAATTTTGAGTCTTGCGCTTTCAGTAAGTACTTTTATTTTATTTTTTTTATTGTCCCTAATTTATTGACAACATTGCAGCACAGCAGAAAGATTCAAACAGCACCACGAGACATTTTGGAATTCATCCTGGCAGTAGGCTATGTGACCTGCAGGTTGGAGAGGCTGCCAGATCCAAAAGCATCAGCATTTCCTTAGTGTCAGTACCTGCTAAGTACTTGTAGTCCTTTCTAAAGTTGCCACCAACCTTGTCTGTTAAGTGAACGTAAAATGGAAGTTTAGGGTTTATCTTTGGATTTAAATTAGCTGTCTGAGTTAAGACGGTTGCTGGAGTGGGACTTGTAGTAACCAACAAATTTAACTCAAGGGTGTTACGTTACTTAGGAAAGGCAGGTTGGCTCTCTGAACACGCCTGTGCGCACGCACACAGATGGACTGAGGAAGGAGTAACAAAATGAAGTCGCTCCCTCATGGACTGTTCTTTCTAGAAGCTGTACTATCATGTTTCACAGGGAGCTACATTTGTGCAGGTGGATATTTAAATATGTTATAGAAATCTGAATTGGGAGAGGAAAAAAATTAATCAAAAAATGTTTTTGGGGGGGACAAGATTATAGAAGATCATGTCATTGTATAGTCCTTTTTAAATAAGAGAATGGAGAAAAAATATTCTGAAACATTCTCAAGATGCCGTTAACTGTGTATCACTACACAGATTTTGCCAGGGGTACTTTTACAAGTATAATAACTTCTGCCAACATAATGGTATCCTAGAGGGAAAAAAAGACTTCACTGTAGCATTTTGTATAGATCATTGTTAAGCAAAGTATATATGAGTGATTGCATGGGTACAACAAAAATGTCATGTTGAAGTAAGTAAGCCGTGGTTAGGAATAGACTTATTTTTCTAATTGCTAGCATGAAGATGAGACGATAGTGGTTGGAATGACCAATGGAATTCTAAGTGTTAAACATCGGAAATCTGAAACAAAGAAGGATTCTCTTCCAAGGAGAAGGAGGCCTGCATACCGAACCTTTATTAAAGGGAAAAATTACATGAAGCAACGGGTGAGTGTTGCTCGTATTTGTTTAAAAGGTGACATTTCTTAGAGTAGCCATTCATCTTTGCACATTACTGAGTAGTACAGTACACATGATATTTAACTTTATTTCTCTTTTTGGTGCTTCAAAATTGGCTCCAGATTGCTAGCGTGAGGCCATTATGGAAGAATAGTGGGGAACAAGGGCCACTTTATTTATTACCCTGAATTATAACATGAAAATACAGTGCTTTACCACATTCACAACAGTCTTTCACACAGTATCTGATTTAATCTTCTAAACAACCCAGCCAGTAAAGTCTGTTCTTGGCATTTGAGAAGATTGAGATACAAAGAAATTTTGAATTATTTAGGATTTCATTCGGGATAGCCTCAGATATTAAGTCTAAGTCTCTGTTTCTCATTCTTGTTTTATTTCTTTTTATGTGAAATCACACTGCATGATGTGTAAAAAGTTTAAATAAGTGAGTTTTGCTCAGTTTTGAGGCAACTGTGTAAATTAAAAATTGTGAAAGAGTAAAAGAACATTAATGTGGCATATTATTCCATTTTGAATTGATCTAGAGTATGGGCATATGAGCATTATCTGTGATGTAGTATAGAGGCACCCTGAGTTTTTAAAGTATCACTCCATTATGAGAAAATTTGTTTTGAATGGAACTTCGTAGATACTGATTTTCCTCCTCTATAAATTTACTTCTCAATACAGGATGACATTTTGATCAACAAACCAACGAGGAAATATCTGGAGTTATATGACAGGGATCTGAAAAATTTTAGGATCTCTAAAGCACTTGATAGAGTCCTTGAGGTGAGTGAAAAGCATTTTTTAAAGAATTGGCTTAGTATTTGGTGTATGCATTGTCGTGACTTGGAACTGGTAATTTCGTGAGAGAGAGTGATACTTTTCTTTATGCTGTTTTCTGCTCCTGTTGACTTTGAAAATTTTTCTAGCCTAGTTGTATAATAAAGACACCAGAAGTTACAGTTTCCATCATAAAGGAGCTAAATCGAAGAGGAGTGCTTGCAAATGCACTTGCAGGTCGGGATGAGAAGGAAATTAGTCGTGTTCTGAATTTTTTGATAAGGTATGTTTTATGTTGGTGAAACCTGTACTTTGCATCTCAAGTCCTTTATCACCCAATGAGAGACATTTTTAGTTTGATCTTTTTGAGAACTGGTAGAACAATGCGTTTGCAAATTTCATTAAACAAAATTTTTATTTTGTAGGAATCTGTCTCAGCCAAGATTTGCACCTGTTTTGATCAATGCTGCTGAAATAATTATTGGTAAGTAATCGTTAAAACTTGAAAAAGCTAACATGCTTGTAGAAGTGGAGGCATCAGGATGAGGGGTGTGGCTCAGTGTTGGAGCATCTGCCTAGCATCCATGGACTCCTGGGTTCAATTCACACTACATCAAAAAGTAGAGGTGTCAGATAACAAAATCAAATTGGAAATTAAGTATTAAAGTTTCTTTCAGTCAATTCTGCAATGAAGATTTTCATAAAGAAAGCAGTAAAATCAGGGCAGTTTACAGTGGAGTAAAATGCTTACAGTGGCCTAACTTTAATCAGTAGCATTAGCATCATAAAATTTAAATTTTCCCATTAATATCTGTATAACCAAGAATAGTTTTTAATAGAAAAATGAAACTAAGATCTTCTATTTTTAGTTTTTCTTCTTTTTGAAATGCATTTATTTGGGAGAATTGTTATGTTTTCTATTAATCATTAAATAAGTATAGATTTTGAATCTCTTTATATTTAACACTTTTGTACTTTTTCTAACTGTTGTTTTTCACTTATTACATAGATTGCTAGCTGTCATATTTTCTCTCTTTTTAGACATATATCTGCCTGTGATTGGTCAGTCACCTGTAGTGGATAAAAAGTTTTTAGTACTTCAAGGACTTGTAGAAAAAGAGATTGATTACCAAAGGGAACTCCTAGAAACCTTGGGGATGATGGACATGCTTTTTGCTACCATGACAAGGAAAGAAAGCACTTCTGTGTTGGAACCTAGATCTGCTGAATTTCTAGAGAAGAAGATGGAATCATAGTACCTGCTCAGTAAGACAAAAAGAACTCCTAGTTTAGAATAGATTTGACTACTAATTATTGGAAAGAGACTCTCTTGGACACATTTAAAAGGACTGTCACAGAAGCGATTTTATAGAAGAGACTGGGATGACTGTGACTGGAAACTAAGTACCTGTGTTAAAACACGGCTTTCCGTGTAGTGGAATTATGGTGTGCCGTCCTCAGCTGGAAGGTGGTATTTATCTTGGTTCCAGTGTCTACCTACCTTGGATGAGTTAATGTTGATTTAGTCCAGCACAGTTCTCTGTCAGCAGCTGGGTAGGCATTCGAGTGGGGGTTCAGGTAGGGAGCCTCTGGACAGGGTTCCAACTGGGAGTCCTGCCAGAGCAACCCCTGTGTGGGGGTTTTGTTTGTTTTGTTATTTCTAGCATAGAAAACAGCAAAAACATGACAACAGGAAGAAGACTTTTTCGGTCAGTGCACTTGGGATTCCCAGGCTCCTGCTTCACTGGTCTCCATCCTCGATGGCATTGCTGATTTGGACCTGTGCTCTCCTTCAGCTGGTGCGGGACTGTATTCCCAGTGTGTAGCTCATCAGCTGCTCAGCTCCGAGTCACTGAGGCTGGATGATATCTAGGATATAAAGCAGATTGGGGGCTGGGGATTTAGCTCAGTGGCACAGTGCCTGCCTGGCAAGTGCAAGGTCGTGAGTTCAATTCCTGGTACTGGGGAAAAAAAAAAAAAAAAAAAAAAAAATTGTTAAACCAGATTGGATGCCTGTGAATTGTGCTTTCCCCTCCAGGTTTTCCTTTCCGTTTCCTTAATGTTGACCTCCTCCTTATTGGCACGGTCGACAGATAGACCCAATTGGACCACTGTCTTCCCTTGCTTTCCGTATGCTGCCTTTTTACCAAGTTTTCCCCATCCTTCAGGTCGGTGATTGAGACAGATTTGTCATTTCTCCTCTACTACGTACCTTTTCAGCCCAATGCACGTGTATTTGGAGTTCATAGCTACCTAATCATCCAAAAAACTGTTTTCTTTGATCTGTATGTAGATTTTTTTCTTTGGTTCTTCATAATTATCTTGTTCAGAACCTCAAACCAGAACAGCTTGCTTTGAAGTTGTGTTTTTGCAAGTTCGATGTGAACCATGTGTTTTATAAAGGTTCTTATTTTTATCTTGGCTTTCTGTGATGTATCACTTCCTCATGGCCTGTCAGTGGCTGCTGACTCCTCGCGCACTGATTCACAGTTGCTCTTTCACCTTCGCCATCCTCATCTCACTCAGCAGTGTGGGCATTGCTGCTACAGTGTGTCCAGAAGAATCCTGAGAGGAAGAATATTATAGTGGAAATCTCCTTGCCTACTTTCAGTTCTATAAATTCCGATTTTCTTGCAGCAGAAAGAAGTGAGATGTGTGTTCTAATAAGAACATGTGGTCATGAGTGTGGATAGTTTCCCTCTGAATTGATAAAAGCAGTCATGCTGCACAGCAGCTTGTAAGTAGCCAGGAGTGCCTCCCTCAGTGAGATTGGTCAGGTCAGATGCTGTATTTGGGAGTTGAGAAGAGTTAATTTATTTTAAATGTTTTTACTTAAGAACTTTTTAAAAAAAGAATTAACTTTGTAATTATGCTTATAATTTGTATACTAGTAAAAAATGAGAAGTTGAAATTTTAGCTAAAATTGTAGCTACTATGAGTTGGGTAATGTCAGAGTTTCTCCTCCATTACAGCAGACCCTTGAGTTACGACTGGCCTGCGCTATGAATAGCTTGGGTTATGACAGGAATTTTATTTGTAACTTATGACCAAATCTTGAATTACGACCCAAATGCTGGCCACTTGTGCTTCTGGATGGTCTCAGATACAGATTTAACCCTTAAGGCGCTCTGGAAGGAACATTACAGCACCCTTTCCTGTATGGGCTTAGTTGAGAAACCCTGGGCCAGTGTCTCTGTAAGGACACTGAGATCCGCCTGTACACAGGAGAGAGACTCTGAAGGCTGTAGAGGAGCCTGAGCCTTCAATTGACAACCTGAGTTCCAACCAGCCCCGGGGAACGCAGTGAGTTCCTAAGTCAAGGGTCCACTGTATTTCATGTGATTTTCACCACAGCCTCCTAAGGTTGGAGTAATTCTTACTTAACATTGAAGTAATTAAAGCAGTTAAATTTGCCCTGGAAGCCCCAAACTGGGGTTCCTGGTTCCAGCATTGGTCCAGTCTCCTGGGACCTGAAGTGCTCATTTCTTTTAATGAAATCTCATCAGGATCTGCAGTTCTTAAATAGGTAGTGATTATAACTTTTTTGAAAGATTAGGAGACAGTTCCTATAGTTAGTATCTTTGTGTTCAGGAGTAATTTTTATACTCCTTGAGACTAGTATTTGTTATTTGAAGGACCTTAACATATTTGATATAGTACAATATCAATTATGTAACATTGGCCTTAAGATTCTAATTCCTAGTAGAGTTTTAGACTTGTGATTTTCAGTTGGAAAGTATTTTATAATGTTATTAAATGTGCAGAAAATATTTTGGAGAACTTCGAAGTCATTATACTTTTGATGTATTATGTTGATAAGAGTTAAGCACCTGGGAAAGTTTTGTGTTGGGTCAGGCATTCGAAGTGCTGTTTAAAAGAATCAGATTTTGTAAATGTAAATGCTATTAAATTTTTTAAAGGAATTTGAATTGTACATGAGACCTTTGGAAGCAATTTAGTTTGTTCAACATTTACATTGAATACCAGCAGACATTAATTAAAGGCTCCCTTGGAAGTGTTTATTAAAATGTAGTTCTTTTCTAAGTTATACTTAAAAACTTCAGGAAAGGTTTAAAATGCTTAACTTTTGGAGTGAGCTATAAATAGTCTTATGTATGAACCCAGTAGCTTCTTGAACCTTAGAAGACATTGCTGGTAAGTAGATGTCTGTATGCCTGTTCCCTTGGCCATAGTTAACTAAACCAGGCCGAGGGTGAGACATCTGACTCAGGTTTTCTCTAAGCAGGGATTTGTAATTGCGATTTATAATGGAATTCCTTATCAGGGAAAGTAGAGAAGAATGAAAGCTACATGCAGAGAAAACACAAAGATCATTCTGCCTCAGCAAATCAGACTAAAGGAGACTGAAAGCATTTTACTTCTTGTTGACTATTTCCCTAATCCTGCATGGACTTCTCTCTGCCCTTCAGGGGTCCGTAGTATTCTTTGGAATCCTCTAATAAATTGTTCCTGTGTAAGTGAATGGGAGTTTCTCCTACTTACAACCAAATAGCAGAAAATACTTCATCCTGGTATTACTGAGACACACACATTTGAATCCAGAGAAATGAGGTTCTAGCATTGAGCACAATAGAGAGTAAGACCTGCTTTCTTGGAACTGATACTCTAATAACTACTAAGGAGATGTTTAGTAACCAAAATATGTAATAGGTCAGATGATGCTGAATTATGTGAATCAAGTGGTGGGGAAGCGTGGCGAGTTGGGAAATGTTAAGGATGGTAGGTGGGTTGTAGTTTTTAAAAGGATAGGTTGGGAAGACCTCAGAAGGTACTTAAAGGAGCCAAGCCTTTTCATCTTGAGCTGCGTGCAGATGCATGCTGGCCAGTATAGCAAGCCTGGCACAGGGGAATGGAGTGTAGTGAGATAAAAAGAATCAAAGAATGGGGAAAAACTGGAAAGATTGTAAATAGACTTCAGGGAGGGGGTTCTGTAAATGGGAGCAGAAAAACTGGGTAACGTAGAGGGATGGAGTTGGGTTTAATGAGGTGTAATTGGAATGCTATAAAACATTGAAAGTGTCCCATTTGATGTTTTGAGGTATATACCCATGCAACAGGTCTGACACTAGTCGAAAGTTTCCTCCTGCCTCTTGGCAATCCTTCCCTTCACTTCAGGCAATTATTGATATGCTTTCGTCATAGATTGGTAGTTTCACCTGCATTTCCTGGGATTTTATTCAAATAGAACAGAAGGTAGGTTTTGTAGGAGACTGGCTGCTTAGCATACTTGTTTTTAAGATTCATTTTATTTGAGGTTTAATTTGGAACCCACAGACTGTGCCACTAGGGGTAATCCTGCAGAGGGAAAAGTGATGACGTAGGCCAGCGGGGTCAATTCCTGGAGCATTATCCCTGGCAGAGGGGATGGGGCCAAGGGCCTGACTGGAAAAAGTGGCTTAAATAGGGGAGTAGCTGGACACAGTTCAGAGGAAAGGCAGAATGTGCAGGCACAAAGGCAGTTGGAGTTTGTGGAAGTTCTTTACAAAGCTGGAAAAAAGTAACCAACTAAAGGTCAAAAGAAGAGGTGGAGGTTTGGAGATGTGAGGCGAGGACGGGAGGTAGGAAATATAGCAAAGTCAAGTGTCAGATTTTGGAGCCATTTGCCTTTATTTGAATCCTGCCTTGACCACTTAATAACTGTGATTTGGGGGAAGTTATTGTACCGTTTTATACGTCAGGGTAGTTGTGAGAATTAGGTTAATAGCTGTAAAAGTACGTGGAATATTCCTCTTTACAGCTTCTATGATGATTGGACAAGCTAACGGGCCTAGAAAAGGAAACACGAGTACCAGTAACATCGAGGGCCCATGTTGCTTAGTGGCATGCAAGGCCATTCAGCAGGATTGTCTGTTTTTCTCTGTTCAGCCCTGAAGATGCAGCGCTGAAATAGGCTGAGATAATTTAACTGCTGCTGAGGTTTTTCGTGGGTGAATGCAAAATAATTGAGGAAGGGACAAATGTGGTGCTTGGAGTCATGTGAGTGGGTATAATGGTGGACCATGGAGTCTGTTGTCTAAGTATGGAAACGAGGTCCAAGGGAAAGCGAGGTCCAAGGGAATCAACAGTAATATCAGCTGGGCCAGTGAATTGTTAGTCAGTGTAGGGTTCAAGAGTTGCGATTTGCATGCTAGAGGTAGTGAGCTAGAGACATGAAAGCTGTTGGTGAGAAAACTGACTGTTAAGGCAGCAGAGCTGTTTGAGGTAGTGCCCGGCAGCCAGGAGCTGGGACGGGTGGGAAATGATGGGCAGTGAGGTTCCTGTAGCCTTGCGGTGAGATGGGTAGGCATACAGTCAGATGGCGTGAGATTCAACAGTGAGGCTTTCTCAGGATGGAGGGAAAGTGGTTTGAAAACAACATCAAGGAACGCTCACTCTTCGTTAGGGCAGTTGTACAAAGTTGTACAAAGTTGTACAGCATTAGCATTAGAACCGGGACAGCATTAGCATTAGAACCGCAGAGAAAGCAGCATCCTCAGCAGAGAAGCAAGTTTTAGGTAGGGATTTCAGAATGTTAACGAGATTGAGGCTACACAGGACATTATTGATGGCTAAGCCTGAGACCCAGAGGGCGGAGGCAGAGGGTTTCAGAAACTAGAGACGGACAGAAGTGGCACCAAAAGAGAGGCTATATAGCCTAGGGGGTGAGGCATAACCTAGGGTCTGTCTTCTGGCATAAAGAGGGCTGGAGGACATTATGACATGGGCCCTGATCGTTCTAAGGCAGGCGCTGTGTGTGAGGGAAGGGGAGAGGCGAGACCTTTTCAGATCTGTGAAACTCAGTATCCTTCCTTACACTTGCTGCACAGATGTTGCAGATAAGAGGGGTGGGTAGTACTTCATAGTGGAAAAACAGGTGAAGTTCACCCAAGTTCACTCAGAGGCATCCAGTTAATAAGGGACAAAACCAGGACCCAGATCCAGGCAATCTGTGCAAGGTTCTAGACTATACACTCTCTTCCTACCACTTTGGTCCTCCAGCTCCAAAAACCCTTTGCCTCTGTGTCCCTGGACCGTTTACCACTAGGGGAGATTGCCTCATCCCTCATCTCTCCCTCCTCCTCCCCATATCCAGACAGTCTCCAACATGTCCCCAACTGTGCGCCTTGGTGTCTTCATTTCTCCAGTCCCATTACCACTCTGATTGGTGTCTGGACCATGGTAGTGTCCTTCCTGGTTGCCTCCAGTGTGGCAGTCCTTCCATCCACCCTCCCCATCATGGCCAGCGTGGTCAGCTCATTGGTGCAATCCCTCTCTTGAGACTGCCATAGGGTTAGGGAGGCAGAAGGACATGGGAACTGAATGGAGTGCTGTGACATAGACAAAGCAACTAATCCTCCTGTCCTTCACCTGAGCCGAGGGAGCCTCCGGGATACAAATGATGGCTTCCTTGGTTGGAAATTTGTTCTTTGAGGGTTTTGAGGCTGATTCAGAGCTTTTCTTTACTTCTTTTTGCTATGGACATTTGTTCCTTAACTGTGTTTACCTCTGTTCATTTTCCTCAATTTCCATGCATACAGTTCTCAAAGACCTGGCTACTCTGTTCTAACCTAGGAGAGCCAGGCCCAGGGATTCCTGCTGGGTCACATCACATACATATTTCAGGTTACTTAATGTGGCACAGGTTAGTGTCCTGAGCTGTCTCAACTAGGTGTTACTAGAGTCCCTCCCTACTTAGGCCCCATGTTTTTTTCAGACCCTAATCTATGCTGTCTGATACAACAGCCCCTGGTGGCTATTTAAGTTAAAATTAAGACTAACACTTAAGTTCCTTAGTCATACTCCCCACATTTTGAGTGCTCAACAACCACATATGGCTGGTGGTTACCATACTGGACAGCACAGATAAAGCTCATTGTAGAAGTTTCTGTAGAACAAAACCCAAGATCTTTGGATTCTGTTGATCTCTTCATGGTTGGGGCCCGAGTCCGCTTCTTTTATTTGGTCTGAAGCACTCACTTGGCCACCACTTAATCTGTCAACCCACGTGGCTGCTGGCCCTGGTCCTTCCTGGGTGTGGTAAGGGTTCTCCAGAGAAACAGAACCAATAGGCTATCCATATCTACATGTATGTATATTCATCTGTATTCTATGTCTGTCTGTGGGAGAATTGAGGGAATGGCTCATATAATTATGGAGGCCAAGGAGTCCCACGGTATGGTGCTTGCAAGCTGGAGAACCGGGGAAGCTGGTAGTGGGGGTCAGATCAAGACCAAAGGATGCAGGAACAGGAAAGCCAACAGTGTAACTCTCAGTCGGAGACCCAGCTCCTAAGAACTCAGTGGCTACTGGTGTAAGTCCTGCAGTCTGAAGGCTGGAGAACCTGCAATTTTGAGGTCCAAGAGTAGAAGACGGAGAGTGTCTCAGGCTCCTGAAGAGGAGGGAGAATGTACTGTTCTCGTGTTCTTTTGTCCTGTCTGGGTCCTGGCTCATTGGAAGGTGCCTGCCAGCACTGGTGAGGGCACATCTTTGGCTCATGGATGGAAATGTCCTTGTCTTTCAGAAACACCCTCCCAGACATACTCAGAAGTAATGCTTTACAGCAGTCTCGGACCTCTTATTCCAGTCAAGCTGACAGCCAAATGAACCATCACATGGCTGTGACTCCTCTGCCCCTGACGTCTGGTCCCTGGCTCTGAGCATCCCAGACCTGGCTCAGGGTTTTCTTCCTCTCACTGATTTGTTGCTCATAAGTTCCTCCCATGGCTTGATCCTTCCAGCCCTACTGCCTGGCCCTGGTACACTGGTTTTTTCCCCAGCTCCCTGTGAGCCCTCAGGGGAGAGTGCCGTAGCATGGGCAGCTGCTCAGTACTCTGCAACTCCCCTGGGCGGGCTGGAGGCCCACCCCACCACCTGGAGAGTGTTGGGAATGATCAAGTGCCATTAAGCTCATGTAATGCACTAACATGCTGTTTGTTCATTCAACAAACAAGCTCTGCCTGCCAAGTGCGGGGCTGTGGTAACACTGGTGGATGAGATCTTTTGAAGCTTCTCATGCCGAGGACAGCTATCACCATCCCTTAGAAGATCTCACCCCTCTCTTCCTTAACTAGAGATGCTAAGCCAACCTCCCTAAGGAGAATGGGGGCAGCTGCTCATCTACACTGAGATTCTAGAGGCACAATACAAGCAGACAGGGTGAGTTCCAGCCACACTCAGGCCCCCGCTGACTTGCTTCATTTCCCTGGATCTCCTCGTTGATGCTCCTCTGCCTTCGGTGGCTGCCATTGTCTCCTTTGGAAGGACACTTAAGGCTTACAGAATCCTCATGCCCCTTCTCCTTCCCTCCCCCTTCATTAACCAAAAGAGGAACGCTTCTCATTTACTTTTATTTTTGCACATCTATGCTTCAGTCAGTGCATTTGACATTTAAGTTTTGTAACTAGTGGCTGTCTTTGATGTGAAGGGGAAGGGAGAGTTTGGGAGAAGGGAAGAAGTTTCTGCGTTTGAAACCACAATGGGTGGTGAAAAGCCCAGCCCTGGACATGAACCCAATTTGGTCATCACCTTTGCTCTGGCCAGGAGAACCAGTGGAAGGAAGAGTGAAATAAAAACGAAGTCTTCCCCGAGAGGGATCATAAATTTTGGAGGGATTAGGGACCAGGACAGTTGAGACTACAGACCAGTCATTCCCAGTGGCTTCCGGGGATGGAAGAAAGCAAATTTTTGCCGAACGAGGCCCATTTTGCCTGCCTTGCACTGTGCCAATCACTGAAATGAGTTGTGCAAAGGAGATGAGAGCAGAGTTTCCAGACGTCTCATACCAAAAGGTCACCCATCATCAGACAGCTGTGCAGGCCTGTGTGCAGAGTTGGTGGTTCCAACAAAAGCGACCTTCAAGTCCTTCCAAAGTAATAACCTCCCTGTCAGAAGTGTTAGCAGCAGCAAGGCTAGTGGGAGACTCAGAGTACTGTGCTCAGCTATGTGACCTTCTCAATTAGTGATTGGCTTTATTTTTTTATTAGCATACATTTGTAATACAGGGTAATGCCATTCATCCTGCGGAACTGGAAGATACACATATCGGAGTCGATCATTGTCACTCCCCCCACCCTCCCCTTCCTCTCCCTCCATCCGCAGACCCCTTTCCCATCGCCTCAGCATCTGCCTCCCTGGTTTTTACCATCTCTCT
Source organism: Chinchilla lanigera (assembly GCF_000276665.1). Taxonomy (NCBI): domain Eukaryota; kingdom Metazoa; phylum Chordata; class Mammalia; order Rodentia; family Chinchillidae; genus Chinchilla; species Chinchilla lanigera. The sequence continues at coordinate 27,012,815 of NW_004955425.1, read as the reverse complement.
TTTATTTTGCCCTTTGAATTATTTCTATTTTTGTCTTTCATATAAGAGAAATCATGTAATATTTAGCCTTCTGTGTCCAATTTATCTCACTTAGATTTTTCTTTCCTTTGTTATTCATATATTTTGTGATGCATGATAAATACATTCAACACAGATAATTGTTACAAATACCCATTGCGTCTTGGTCCTTTTTACTTTCCCTTCTCCCCTTCCTCCTGTCGTCTCAATCCCCGGATTCCCTTTCAGTCAACAGCCACAGGCTATCTTCCTGTTTGCTGTCATCTATCTTTTATTTGGCTCCTTAAATTATTTTCAAAGTCAAGTTACTAAAAACAAGTGAAGCTGGAAGGTTTATCCAGCTTTTCTCTGAGTTTCAAGATCCCAGGATACTGAGCTCTTCCCACTCTTGTGTGTTCTGCCTAAGCTACCAGAGTAACTTTAGTCCTTCCTCCTCCCACTGATCACCAATAAGGGGCCTGTATCTTGGGAAAAATAAATTACACTTAAAGCACATGCGATTTTTAATACTTTTGAAATAGCAACATATGTTCTGGGCATAGGACTCTAAAGTAGAAAGTGGGTGGTGATGATTGTTTTCATTCCTTTTCCCAGCCAATCGGTTTCCTTCTCTGGAACATTTACAGACGTACATTTATGTGTCTGCATATCTGTATACTTGTAAATATTTAATCTATGTAAAGACTTTATCCAATGCAGTTGAAATATATATATATTGTTCACATTGCTTTAAAATTTTAATAATACACCATAGCTATAGTTCCATACTGGTACACGTACAACTGCCCCTTGTAAAATGTACACATAACAAAATTTCCTGATTGTACAAAGGGTAGGATATATGATAGGAAATCTTTATTCTTTACAGATCTCAGCCAACTTCCTCCAAAGGTTAGGAGTTCTACAGTAGTTCCAACAAAAGCGACCTTCAAGATTCTGGAGAACAAGAAGTCCCATATTCTTCCATCTGCAGTGCGGAGAGCCAGAAAAGCTAATGGTGTGTTCTGTTAGTTAGCTATTCATTTATTTAGTACCAGGGATTGAATGGAGGGCCTTTTGCCCTAAACTATATCCCCAGCCTTTTTTTCTTAATGTTTTTTATTTGAGGCAGGATCTCACTAGGTTACCCACTTGCCTCGGCTAGGCTTAAACTTGCTGTCTTCCAGCCCCAGCCTCTCATAGTGCTGGGAGTACAGGACTGTCTCACCAGGCCCAGGTCTGATTGTGAAGACAAAGGAATTGTGAGTGGAAAAGTCTGCTTTTCTAAGTCCCAGAATCCTACATTCTGAGAACCAGGAGCTACAGTGTCCAGGGACAGGAGAAGAGAGACGTCCCAGCTCAAGAAAAGAGGGTGAATTCACCCTTCCTGTCTTTAGTTTCTGTCCAGGCCCTTGGCAGACTTGGATGATGCCACCCATATGTAGGTGAGGACAAGCTTTCCATACTAGGTCTACTAACGCAGGTGCTAACCTCTGCAGAGACCATGCAGGTACACCCACAGCAGTGTTTCCCCAGCTCCCTGGGCACCCTTGAGCCCTGTCAAATTGACCCGCAATTAACCAGTTGCCTATGTGTCCACAACAGCAAAAGTTCAGTGAGGGAGCAAATCATTCTGGAAAACTAAGGCAGAAAAGACTTAATACAGGGAACTAGGTCCTTGTGAATCACTGGAGGGTAAATGGAGCACAGCTCTGGAGAGCAAAGCACTCCTGCTGCCACCAGGGAGCCAGGGCTGGACCCTGCACTGCTGAGTCACTTTACCAGTCACCTCCCAATTTCAACACTTGCTTGTTGAAAATAACAAGCAGGGAGCTGGGTTTCCCTTCCTGCCTTCTAAATGTACATGTCATCGGAAGAACTCAGTTTTACATCTCAGAGCATTATCTACAAAAGCATCTTGGAACCATGGGTGTTAACTTTCTAACTCTGCACTTCTGAAGGCATCGAGGGAGGAGGAATGGAGTGGAGAGTAAGGAGTGCACTGACACACCTTCCTCCCCAGATGGTGCATACACCATCAGGTACAGGTAGATACATAAGCTCGCTTCTGAACAAATGGGAATGCATTATCTTTACCATTCTGCATTTAGGTTTTTCTACTTATAATGCCCTAGAGATCACTCCACCTTAGTACATATAACTTGGCATTCTTTTTTATACTGGCTTCCTATATGTCACCGTATAGATGTGCCATCCATGATCAGTTTAACCAGTCCCTGATGGATGGTATTTAGGTTATTTTCAGTCTTTTGTAGCTAAAGGTAATTCTTGCTCTGAGTAAAGTTTCATCTAAGCTTGGGTTCATTTTGAGGAGTGCACAAAAGGATATATCAACACACATTACCCTGATTTTGGAGAGCAAGTCAAAATCCCCTCATTCCAAAGTCATGGTGGGGTAACTCCTCACCAGAGGCTCATCTTCCTCTAAGGAAATGCTACCCACCATGAAGGCCTGCTCCTTATGCAAGCACAGTGCTTAGTAGTTCACACAGTATTTGATACTGTGCTAATATTCCAGTTCTAGTTAAGTGAATGCCCAAGGTCACATATTTGGGTAGTGGCAGATCTCAATTTAAACTCAGGTCAGTGTGCTTGCTTCAGCTGCACATATACTAAACTCAGGTCACTCATTTCAGAAGTATCTATTTATATTCTCAACCAGTACAGGAATAGCATCTTCGATCCTTGAACATGTAATATGTCCTCATTTACCTTGTCATCACATGCAAGTACACACCGGTGCTTGGTAAAAGATGTCTAAATGAATGAATAAATTAATGCCTTCTTTATTGGATCCAGGCTTTCAGTTTGCACGAAAAAAGTACTTTAATTGCTGCGTGCAAGATAAAATTGATATATATTTTTTGTCGTAACACACAATCTAAACAGAAAAAAGTTTCTGGAAGCGGCCTATTGAGAATTTTGATCAAAGAAAATTGAAACCCTGCATTACAACAGCCGCCTTAGCTTACCATTAGGGGGCAGTATTATTCTGAAAACTGGGAGAAGCTGCCTCAGTTCTTTGAATTAAATTGCTGTTCCCTAAGAGTAAAAGGCGTTCGCTGAAGGGGTGGGTGGGGGAAGCGATTAGTTTATCGTTATGTTGACAAAGTAGATTTTAAATATCTATAGTTATTAGTAGATGAGAATGAGAAATAAAGCTCCACGTGAGTAAATTCTTCCATAATGCAGACTTTGGGCTGTATAATCTTGGGAAAGTCCCAGAGATTATGGCATCAGTTTCCACATCTGGCAAGAGTTGTAAATACTTGGAGGGTTGTGGAGAGAACAAATGCTGCAAGGAAGAGCGTCTTATCTGCTTTATTGTATTTTTCTAATGTTTGTGGTTATAGAAGGTCTGCTTGCTCTGCCCCAGTCCTGGGTTTGCCTGATTGCTGTAACTGGATCACTTTAGTTAAGCTGAAGTTTTCTTTCATATTGTTAGAAAGGATGATCTATAAATAAATGGATAATATGAAATACTATAATGGAAGTGCAGTGATTTGAGACTGCCTGCTTATATGAATCTTGCAACTAAATGGTATACGTTACAGTATAGAGAAATAAGAGATCACCACTTACTCATGAAAGCAAGGTGTTTTCTTCAGCTTGTTAGTATTCCAGGACAAGTTTTAAACAGCAGTGTTCATGTCTTTAAACATACTTATTAGTGCAGACTTTTCTTTATTCAAATTAACTGTATTAGCTGAGGCTGTATGATAACTCAGCTGACCAAAAGGTTAAAAACATAAACTATGTTAATTTAATAAATACTGAAAATTTTCTATAAACATTACTGTATGGCACTGGAGTTATATAAGAGATACGTTCTTGACAGAGATCCAAAAAACTCTCTCAGTGCTTGAGTTCAGAGTAATTTCCTTCTAGGAAACAAGTGGAAATCAGTGGCCAGGTATTTTTTCTTTCACTGTTGCCCATTTAGGAGAGAAGATTTTGTGGCTTACTTGCCCAACCCATTCTTATCTTCAGTGGGAGTAGATCTTGGTTATAATAAAGAATTGGGAAAGAGCAAGATGAACCGTTAATTCTAAAATTTATTGACAATAATTTGTATAAATTTATTTATCATATAATTTCTAAGATACAATTTTATAAATATAATAAATTATTGTAAATTATACATATATTTTCTACTATAAAATCATTTCCCATAAACTTAAGCATAATTCAATAATTTTATTTATTTCACTTACAAGTACTTTCCAAGCTCATTAAGCTAAGTCTGTAATGATTAATGATAGCAACTTTCAGTAGGGTCAAGATTTCATTGTGTGTATATACCCACAGTTTATGCATTCTTCTGTTCAAGGACGCTGTGGTTGTTTCCAAGTTTTGCCAGTTATGAATAAAGCTATTATAAACATCTGTGTGCAGGTGTTTTGTGTGTACTTTTTTACACATTTGGATAAATACCAAGGACCATGATCACTTTGTCATATGGTAAAAGTATATTTAGTTTTGTCTCTGAAAGTGGCTACATCATTTGCCATTCCTACAGTAACAAATAAGAGTTCTTGTTTCTTAGAGTCAGATGTTAAGAGTTCTTTGTGTATCTTGGATACCATTCTTTCATTAGATGTGTGCTTTGGAAAGATTTTCATTCAGGTTTGTTTTTTCATTCCTTAAACAGTGTCTTTTGCTGAGAAGTTTTCAATTTTAGTGAAGTTCAACTTATCAATTTTTCTTCCATGGGTTGTGTTTTGGTTCATATCTAAAAATCCACTGCCAAACCCAAAGTCATCTAAATTTTCTCCTACCTAGAGGAAGGAGTTATTTCTAAAGAGTTTCATAGTTTTGAATTTTACATTTAGGTCTCTGATTCATTTAGAATTAAATCTTGTGAAAGATACAGGGTTTGTGTTTAAATTCATTTTTTTTTTACACGTGAATGTTCAGTCCAGTTGTTCTGGCACCATTTGTTGAATAGACTATTCTCCATTGAATTACTTTGATCTTTGGGAGAGCTGCAATGACTATATGTTTGTGTGGCTCTATTTCTGGACTCTCTATCCTGTTAGGTATAGTAAGTTTTGAAGGTGGGTACTGTTGGTCCCCTGACTTTTTTTTTTTAAATATAATGCTGGCTACTCTGGGTTTTTTGCTTTGGCACAATAGCTTTAGAGTAAGTTCGTCAATATCTATAAGATTGAATTTTAATAGGAACTGCACTAAATCCATAGGTAAAGTTGGGAAAAACTGACATTTTGACAATATTGGGTCTTCCTATATACATGGAATCTCCATTTATTTAGATTTTCTTAGATTTCTTTCATCAAAGTTTTATAGATTTTCATATTAATGTTATACAAAGTTGGTAGATGTATAAGTAAGGATTTGGGGGCTAAGTAAATGGCATTGTATTCTTTATTTTAAATTTCAATTTCTTATTGCTGTTATATTCAGAAGTAATGGGCTCATACATTAACACTGTCACATTTTATATTTTAACTGTGTAAACTTACAGACTGTAGTAGCTATAATTGTTTATTAGTGCCAGGAGGTTTTGGTGGTTTTATTGGTTGTTTTGAATTTTCTACATAGACATTTGAGTCGTTTGAAAACAGAATCATTTTTCTTCCTTCTCAATCTTTATGTGAATCTTTATACCATTTATTTCCTTTTTCTTCCTTATTGAATTAGCTAGGACTTCCAGTAGGATATTAAATAATAGTGATAAGCATGAGCCTTTGTGCCTTGTCCCTGATCTTATCAGGAAAAGATTATACATCATAACTAAATGGGATTTATCACAAGAATGCAAGGTTGCTAATGTAGGGAAATACAATTGTCTTGCGTTGATCTTGTAACCTGCAGTCTTATTAAATTTGCTTATTAGCTCTAATAATTTTTAAGTAGATTATTTGAAATTTCCTATATACAAAAGCATGTCATTTGGAAATAAAGATAGTTTTTCTTTTTCCTCTCAGGTACTTTTTATTTTCTTTTCTGGCTTATAAATTGCTCTGGCTAGAACCACTAGTACAATGTTAAGTGGACTCTTCACGAGCAGACCCCCTTGTCTTATTCTTGACAGCAGGGTGAAAACTTTTAGTCTTTCAACATTAAGTATGATGTTAGTTTTGAGTTCCCCACAGATGCTAATTGTCAGATTGTGGAAGTTTCCTTCTGCTCTTAGTTTTACAATGAAAGGATGTTGGATTCTGTCAAATACTTTTTCTGCTTCTATTGAGATGATCATGCGCTATTTGTCCTGTATTCCAGTAATATAGTACAGTACATTATGTTATTGAATCATTTTATGGTGGACAATCTTACACTGTGGAGATAAGTTCCTCTTGATCATGGATATAATATTTTATATATATTGCTGGATTTGTTTTGCTACATTTAGTTGAGGATTTTTGCATCTGTGTTAATAAGGGAGATTGAACTATATAATTTTCTTAAGATGTCTTTGTTGGCCTTTGGTGTCAGGATAATAATACTGAGCTCACTGAATGAGTTGGGAAGTATATACTTCTATGAGTCAGTTTTCGATCATTTATTTTTTTTTTCCAATCATTTACTTTAACTTCATCTAGCCTTCATTATATTGTGAAGAAATTTCTCCAGGTTTGTGGTGTGAGGTTTTTTGACAGTGAAGATGGTTTCTCCCTGTATTTCTTACCAGTCCTTTTAGTTTCAGGGGAAGGGAAGACAGTTCTGAGGTTGTCTAGTCTTGGGCCCCTACTTACCAACATCCTGGTAGGTCTAATAGAAAGAAAGAAGCCATCAAGAAGTACAAAACCCCAAAAAATCAGGACTCCAGTTCAACCACAGTTCTTTTAAGTAATTTTTGGTACATTGTAGTAGCTGTTTTCTAACCTTTCTTCTAGGTCAATATGGATCTTAATGGAAGGTTTACTATGCCTAAATAAGTCAGCATGCTCCCCCTCTGAGGATTCTATTCAAATGAATGCTTTGAGTTATACAGCATACTGTGTCTCACTGTTTGTGTTCATGTTGCTATCTAAAGAAAAGTAACACAGATTAGTTTGTAAAGTATGAACCTTTGCTCCTCTCCCAGCGCCGTGGTATCAGAATAACCTTAGAAGTGAAAAGAAATGTGTCTTAGAGCTGAGATACAAAGAGCATAATACATGAAAGTTCAAAGGGCTCATTGCCTTATGACATTTCACAATGTGATGCCTCCAGTGAAGGCACAGGAAATGGGTATTATTCCCATTTTGCAAGTGAAGAAATTGTGACTAGCAAGGAAACTCTGATTTGGACTTAGATCACCAAGCCCCTGATGAAGTTTTGCACTGTGGTCTTTCCTTGTTTTGTTAAAAAAAAAAAATCAATGGATTTTCAGTAAAGATACTTTGTTCTTTGGTACAGACTTTTTTCTTTTTCTTTAAGTCATAATGATGGGATGATTTCTAAATCATCAAAAGATAAATCCATCAAATTCTTAAAATGAAACCTCAGGTAGCTGGTTATTCTCATAAATAAAACCATTTCTGCTAATGCTATAAACAGGTTATGTGATCAATTAAGTTTCTTTATAAAACAGGACACAGAGGTCACTTGATAGAGGAATATTAATTTAATGTTCAGATCAAACAACATAAATGTTTATATCAACAGTTCAATGGAGACATGGAATAGTTCATCTCTGGATTTCTTTAACAGTACAAGAAATAAAATATAGATGTCCTGGGTCCATCCTGGGAACATAGGTGTGAAGGCAGTGTTTGAACAGTGACTCAATAACCAGTAACAGACATGCGCTGAGTGCGTTGGAGGAGTCAGATGTAAGATGACTGGTATCTTACCCCACGCACAAAATGTGACACATAGTGAAAATAAAGGTTTGCTGCTTG
>NW_004955425.1:26988374-27004073 GCF_000276665.1 Chinchilla lanigera | reverse complement strand
CCTGTTTATGATTAAATTTTCACTTAATAATTTTACCACTAGTGATCTTGACCATAGCAATGGTTACTATGGAATCCAAATGAAGATTTTCTTCTTCCTCATCATTTGAATTCTTTTTCTTCCTTGCTCCTCCAGGTAGCCAAGAGAATGGACTCATGGATATTGACTTTATTCTGAGGGTTGTAGTCCAAGCCTGTTATTTATTGTGTTACTCCAATTGTGTAGCTTTGGATGTTCTTTCAGAATGACTTCTGTGTCCCTCCATCCTTTTGCAAACAATTCCTCACTTGCTGGTTCCACAGGATGCTCTTGGCCCTGGAGCCAAATGTTCAAGAAGTCTTTATGTTAGAAAGTGGTGTTAGAAGCCAAGATCTGAGCCCTAGGTGTGCTCATTGTTTCTAGGGGGGCTCTTAATGGACAGAGCTGGGAGCATACGAACACACATACCAGCATGTACATCTCCATGTTTGATCTGTTTATCTATGTGTATGTGTGTATCTATTCATCTGTCCATATCTACAGCCCTATAGTGCTGCACTGTTTCTTCCAATTCCAGTCTGCTATCTTAGATAGATTCAGAACTTCTCTGTCTAACCCTGAGGAGTATAGTTCTCATTTACAAATACTCACTTATTTCTTCAATCTTCTTTTGTAAGTTGTCTAGTCACATATTTTCTGTTTTCCTCTAAGTTTTACAATTTTTTTTCCTTGGTCATTAAACATCCTTTATACAGGAGGAAGATTCACCTTTTTTCTCCAGTTGTAAATATTTTTTTTCTAATGTGTTCTGGCTTTGTTTATGGTGTTTTTACCATACAAAGTTTTATTCTTAGGTATTCAAGTTTGTCATTTTTTTCTTTAATTGCTTCTAGACGCTACACATATGTTTAAAAGTTATAATATTGTTAATTCATATTGCTATGAGAAATAAATTTGATAACAAGACTACAATATTTGTGTGCAATTTTTTGTTTTTTGCTCCAATTTTTTTATTAGTACCCGCTTGCAGTTCTGCAACCCCTACAGAATAATTATACTGTTTATTTGTAATGCAGTTAATTCTATCTGTTACTATTTGTAGTCCACTTTGGATTCCTTCTATAAAGTAGCTGAATTTCATTTAAATAATTAACTGATTAATTAATTAGTACACTGTAGCAGTGTGAAACATCACTGGGATTTTCACAGTCAGAGCGCCTACTCTTCCCTACCATCTCATCCCCTTCCTCCCCCACCCAGTCTCTCACCCCTTCCTACCCAGTCTCATTAGTGTCTAGTTTCATTTCTGACTTTCTTCCTCACAAATGAGCAGATACGTGTATATTTTCTTATAGTCCTCATATTTTCTACACAAAAGGTAACATAGCAAAGAAACTCATTTGCACTTGTGTTTTCTCATTGAACAGTGCACAATGGAAAAAATTCCAAATTATTTCAGAGCGATATAGTGCATACCTTTTGTAGATGTTTAGTACTTCAATGGATGGGTGCACCATAATTTATTCAAATTTTATGTGCATGGTTGTTACATTGTTTTCAATGTTCTATGATAATAAAAAAATGCTGTATATGCGCTTTTGGTGGTGTAACTTCAGGGTAAATTTCTGAAGGAAAGACTGTGCATATTTAATTTTGTTAAGAATTGTTCAATTTTCTCCCATGAGATTTGTACCAGCAATCCATGAAAGTTTCCCAGAGGCCTTGCTAACACAATTAGTTTTCCAGCTTTTTAATTTCTATCTGAGAGGTGAGAAATGTTATCTTTGTATTGTTTTAATTTGAATTTTTTAGTACTATATAAATATTTTATGTTTATGGGACTTTCTCATATTTCCTTTTGTAAGTTGTCTAATGATTTTCTCTATTTTTCTCTCGGGTTTTTTATTTTGCTCCTTGGTTGTTAAACATCCTTTATACATGAGGGAGATTAGCCTTTTTTCTCTAGTTGTAAATATCTTCTTCTAATGTGTCCTGACTTTGATTATGGTGTTTTCACCCTACAAAATTTTATTTTTATGTATTCACATTTGTCATTTTTTTCTTTAATTGCTTCTAGATTCTGAGTAATTTTCAGATTTAAGAGTAAAATGTTACCTGAAGATTAATACTGTAGCATTTTTATTTTTTTTAAGCTCTGAATGTTGGATGAAGAAAATATGTTCCTCAAGTGCCAGTTTTTATGACTGCTGCTAAACAAATATTTATAAAGCCATAATGCTGAAGTAAATTTACTTGGAGTTTTAAAATTAATGAATCTCTACCTACTGGTTTTGTAGGTCATATTGTTTGTTAATAAGTGGATGCTGTGTGTGCCTGGGGAGACAGGAAGGTTTGCCTGTCATCTCTAAGATTGCCTACAGTAGGCTTGATATTTCCGGGAAGTTTGTCCTGTTCCTTCCAGATGAACTGAGCTTCAACTATCAGATTGGGATGAGGGTGATGGTTCTTCCCAAAGGATAGGATTTAGGGAGCTGATTAAGGTAACCAGGAAGGATGAACCTCTCTAGTACACGCTCCCATTGCCACACAGGCTTTGCTCTTGCAGTTGCTACTATGAGGACCCCCTCCAGCTGGCCATATGCACAAGGTACACCCATATTCAGGTCTGACCCAAAGTTGCTTTTTCTTTACATGAGGTCCTCTCTGATCAACCTATTTAACATCTTTCCCCAAAGCACTCTCCTTATCCTTCCATTTCTGTTCTGCCATACTCTACAGTGTGCATCTGCCATGTCTCACTAGAATGTGAGTTCCATAAGGGCAGGAATCTTTGTTATTCCTGAACTGCCAGCCCCTGGAACAGCACCTGACAATATATTATTATCAGTATTATTGCTAGCTGTGGTGGCACACACTTGTAATTCCAGTACTTGGGAGGCTGAGGCCGGAGAATTGCCACGAGTTTGAGGCCAGCCTGGACTACATGGTGAGTTCAAAGTCTCCCTGAACTACATGATGAGACACTGTCTCAAAAAATGTATAAAAGCATTATCAGTATTATTCCCTAAGTAAATATTGAGTGAGTTAATGATGGAGAAGGGCATATTTTAAAGATTAAAGTGCTCACTGAATCTCTAGAGGTGCCACAGAATCAGGCATGGGGTTTACACAGTGAAGTCAATGCCAAGATTTACCACTGGACTCTTCCAAAAGACCCCAAATCTGCCAGGACCTGCAGTGACCTTGTGGCCTGCACCTTAGGACTCCAGGGACTAGGATCCTCTGGCAAAGCCAGTTCTTATAGCTTGGGAGATCTCCAAGCTAATGGCTCCATTGCCTTCGCAAAAATCATTGCCCAAAACATTTTCATTTCCCTCCTTCCCTCTCATTGGAATTAAATCCTTAAGGGAGTGAGTGCATTTGATTGGAAGAACAAGATCATGTGCCAGGTCTAGTTCCAAAGGAGATAGGAAAGTGAGTCTCTAGCTGTTGCTTGCACTGAGAAAGTAGAACCCAAAGGTGGGAAATTTCCAAATGTAAAGAGCTTGTTCAAAAGTGGGTAGAAAGGGGTAAAAACATTACAAAGAGTCACATCAAGTGTTTACTGCAATCAAAACATAGGTGTGAATCAATAGCTCCAGTTTGGAAGTTAAGCAATGGCCTTGGAAGATGCCTGGTTCAAGGTATCATGTGGGGCATGTGTGAGATATCTGAGAGGAAGTGGGCTGAGTGAGCTGCGGAAGGTTCTGCAAAGCTCCTTTCAAACAGTGATTTTTTACTATCTCTACATCATAATATTATTTTTTCTTAATTTTAGGTTATGTGGTACTAGTTCATTAAAGAAGACAAATTATTCCACTAATAATGAGAATTAAGTTGTTGCTCAATTTATGTATGCTATGACTACTAAGAAATCTGGTGATTAGCTTTGGCTTGGTCAAGAACCCCTGGAAAGCAAGTACACAGTGACTATGAGTGAGTGTATATCATGTTAGGTGATGATCTGAGCTTTTCTAAGATTTTCAGATGGGTTTGTGACTATGCTCCCGTCCTTGTCAAACCTCTAAAGCTTTAATAGAATTTAACAGGCAAACATCATTCTATTTTACTTAAATAGGGACATTATGGAATATGTTCCTTCTTGTCTCAAACCCTGAAGATATTTAACAAGCCCTTCCTGTAGGACAAGGGGTTGAGATATCTCTAGGGCCAACATTGTTTATTCAACAAATGGTTACAGAAACAACTAGGTCTATGTTCTCTCTGCAAGATCTTGTAGTGGACATTAAAGAATCCAAGATGACTGAAACATACTCCTGCTGCAGAAAACCCTTATCTGTGGGGGACAGAGGAAGGAGCAGCCTGTTGAAATGTCCCTCCAAAGCCTCATGCACTCATAGATGAGGCTCCCGGGAGTGACTGGAGTGTGAAGCTGGATCACGGTATGTGATAGGAGATTAACCTCTTGATTGGTTTAGCATAGTTCTGGGTGTGGGGGATGGATTTACTAAAGAGGGAAGACCCACCCTGGGTGTGGGTGGCACCAACGAATAGGCTTGTAGCCTGGATGGAATAAAAAGGGAAAGAAGAAGGAAGTTTTGCTGCCTCCTGTCTGCCATGCCATGGACAGTTTCTCCTCTGCATGCCACCCTGGCTTGGAGCCAACTGACTATGAACTGAAATCTCTGCAAACTGTCAGCTAAATAAATCTCTTCTCCCTTAACTTATGGGTGTCAGGTAGTTTGTCCCAGCATTAAGGAAGCAACTAAGACATCAATTAAGTCTGGTGATCAGACAAAGCACAGAGTAGGAGGGAAGTGTCGATAAGGACACCTAAACCAGATTGACACTGATGGTGGGGGTACTGGGGAGTTTTTTGGAGAAAAAGCCTGAGCTGAGGCCTGGGGATGGGAAGAGCATCACTGGTATTGGCAATATTGTTTGCAGAATGTATATTTTTGAGGAGACCAAGGAGATATGAGAGCTGCAGATGGTGGTGAAACCATGGAGATCAGGATCATAGTGGTTAGCACAGTGGCTTGGGTTAGCTTTGTCATTAAAAAAATGCAACTTCTGAGATTTTCTGAAACTTACTGAATGAAGCCACATGGGATATTGGTTAAGTATGGGCTAGATCTGAATTTCCTTGATGAAAAGGAGACAACCATTAGTACCTCCTTGTGCTGTGATGGTGGGGATTAAATGAGTTAAGAGCTTAGAACAGTGCCTGCTAAATATTAAGTGTTATAAGTGTTAGTTGCTTTGAGAGCTTGGTTAATAGTGTGATTCCTTACAGGACTGGGTCTAATGGAACTACCAGGGCAATGCATTCCAGGATATACCCCAGAAGTGCTGAAGCTTTGCCTGGATTCTAGATGTGGTGCACTGCAAACCTTAGCTTTCATGTGCATAGCATTTGCCTTGTTGAAACAGTGATGTGCACATTTGTTTAAACAGAAAAAAACGAAAAAGGAAAAACAAAAAACAGTCAAACAACCCCACCCACCCCCAGCACTCTGGCCACTCTGTACCTAAAGAGAGCTTTGCTAGTGTAAAATGTGCACCCAAATGAGAAACATGAAGAAAGAAAAAGTCCACAAATATCAGGAGTCTGGAATCTAGAATCTTGGAATTTCAAATGCCCTACAAAGAGAATTCTGTTTTTAAATCTCCCCTGTGTGTGTGTGTGTGTGTGTGTAGTTGCCCATCTGGCTCTGGGCTAAGATGACAGGCCAATGACATGCATTCCTCAGCACTGGCCTGCATGCTGCTGTCTTAGAGCTGTGCCCAAGGCAGTTTGCTGAAATGGGCATTCAATATTGTGTTAGACCAAGAGCAGGAAGACGATCCCTACTTTTAAAGACCTTCTTGTCCAGGAGGGACAATGGCATGTAATGAGGGCCACCATTTCCCCAGTGCCTGCTGAGTACTAGGCTCCAGTCTTCATCACAATCTCAAAAATGCCTGTAAGATGCCTACGATGGTGTTCATTTTAAAGGTAAAAGAAAGTGTGTCTTAGTGAGTTAAAATCATTTGCAGAAGGTCCATGGTGCCCTTTCTGCTTAGCTACTTTGCCTCTTAACTAGCAGATGACCAACAACTACTTATTGTAGCGATTCTTCTTATTGTAGTGGGGTCTTCAAAGCATCACTCCTCCTGTGTGGTCCTGACTGTCCAACTCTACCGTAAGCTCTTGTAGAGCAGGGCAGTGTCTTTTGTGACCTGTGTTCCTTATCTGTGTTCATAGTCACTCTTGAATCAGGAATTTCATTTTTTTCTCATCCTGACTCCTGATAATTTGCTCTTTCCCCCTGGAAATATAATAAAGGCGAAAACTTTGTTTTCCTCTCTACAGTATTGCAAATAATCCTACTGCCTTTCATTTTAAAGAAACATGCAGACTATTCAAAAAATCAACCATATAGATGTGTGTAAAGGCAAAGTTTAAGGTCTGTTCACCAACCACCCCCTCGTTTCACCCCTCTCCTGAGATAACCCACTGTTTATAGTTCCTGGCATAGTTGTTAGATCTGCCACAATGCATCTAGAAATACGCAATGCATTAGTTTATAAGCATTTTATCTTGTTTTTACTTTTGTGGTGTTGGGGACTGAACACAGAGGCTCCTGCATGGTAAGCATGAGTTCTACTACTGGACTAAACCTTCAGTCCCTTACTTTTACTTTTTAAAAAATAAAAGTGCACTTCCTGTAAGGATACTGTTCTGCAACGTGCTGTTTTTCACTTAGTCTATCCTGGACTTCTTTCTGTGTTAGCAAATCTAAAGCCACAGTGTAAGTTTTCTATACTTTATCGAACTGAATAAACTTGTGAACAATTAGGTTGTTTTTTATTTTTGCTGTTTCAAAACTGTTGTATTAAGTGTAGAATTATATATGTATCTTCATGCTCTTACCTATGGATAAGAGTGGAGCTCTATTCTTGTGGATGAAGTCTTAGAAAAAGACTCTGGTTTTCTTTAATTCTGAGTTCATTAAAAAATTGGTCTTTTACTGTTTCTTTCAGTCTCTTTTCTCTCTTTTCCTGCAACTCTTTGCAGTGGGTTGTGCCCCGACCTTTTATCCTTTTTTCTGATCAAACCTCGAACCTCAGCACTGACCACTGTGCCACACACCTGCCCCTGTGCATTTGTCTTTTGGAAAACATTTTAAGATATTTCTTTAACCTTATCTTCAACACTTTACCAACTTTTTAAAATCTACTATCTCATACTTTTAATTTCCAGAGATATTTTCTTGTCCTTTGATCTTTCCCTTCTCTTAGCACCTTATTCCTGTTTTATAGACCCATTAGTTTCTTATATGCCTCTGGAGTATACTATTGAGACTTTCTGCAGTTTTCTTCTTTCTTTCCTGCACTGTTTCCTTGTTTTCTATATCTTAACTTTTTATTTCTATAGCTGAATTTCTTAGCTTACTTTTTTCTTTTCTTTCTTTCTTTCTTTCTTTCTTTTCTTTCCTTTCTTTCTTTCTTTCTTTCTTTCTTTCTTTCTTTCTTTCTTTCTTTCTTTTCTGTGAGACAGGGTCTCATTATGCAGTTCAAACTGGCCTTGAACTCGTTATGTATGTAGCTTAGGCTCGCCGTGAATTCATGGCACTTCTCCTGCCTCAGCCTCCTGGGTGCTGGGATTGCAGCTTACTTTTGAACTTTCCTTCACTGGGAGAGGGGACTTTCCCTATGGCTAGTTGTCCAACTATGAGGGTACCCAGGCAGTAGTGGTTTATATAGCTCCCCAAGTTATCCCAGTGGACTAGGACACAGATAAGGCAGCATACAGCCTGAGGGTCAAATCCACTTCACAGTTAACTTTGGTAAATAATTTTTTTAGAACATAAAGATGTTCTTCCCTCACGTATCACCTATTGCTGTGTTTGTAGTACAAAGGAGTTCAGTGATTGCGGCAGATACTACATAGCCTGTTATGTCCCCTCAAAGTCCAGTGTGCTCGGAGGTGGAGCTTTGGGAGCTGACTGGATCACGCGGGGGAGGGGGTGATACTCACTGCTGGATTAGTCTCCTGATGAGTTTAGAGCCAAATGTGATGTTGGGGTGAAGTCCGATTGGAGGAGGTGGTCACTGGGGGCGTGGCCTGGAGGGTTGATCGCCCTCCTCCTTTGATCTGTTTCCTGACTGCCATGCCAAGAGCTGTTTCTCTTCTGCCATGCCGCCCTGCCTGGGAGCCCGCCCACGATGGACTGAAACCTCTACAAACTGTGAGCCAAATAAACGTTCTCTCCTTGGAGTTGTGGGTGTTGGGTATTGTGTTTCAGGGCTGAGAAAGTAACTTAAGACTCCAGTCCAAAGCCTAAAGTATAGCTGTCGCCGGATACCGTAGTTGCGGAGGATTGATGTTATCCCACAACACCAAAATCGTGGACGCTTTCGTCCTTTACACAAAATGGCATTGTTTGGTGCTCATTATCCAACCTTCCTCTACCCCCTCTTCATTCTTCCCTCTAAAGTCTCCAGTAATCATCATCCTACTCTCAATCCTGCGAGATCAACTTTAGCTTCCATACATAAATGCAGATGCGGCCTTTGCCTTCCGGTGGCTGCCGATTTCACTTAATGTTTTCCAGGCTCATCCATGTCGCCAAAAATGACAGAATCCCACACTTTTACTGCTGGACAATACTGCATTGTGTATGTGTACATTTTCTTTAACCTTCATCCTATGAGGAATACATTCCAGTGTTCTGCATCAAGCATGGTGGCAATGAAGTATGTATTTTACAAACAACTAGGAGAGTGGAATGGGAAGGCTCCCGATGCAAAAAATGATAAATGTTTAAGAAGACCGAAATGCTAATTGCCTTGGTTTGACTATTAGATATTGTACACACATACCAAATTATCACAACGTAACCCATAAATATGTGCAATGTAACCCATAAATATGTGCAATATGTTCATGTACCCATTAGAAAACCCCCAGAATAGTGGCATTGTGTTTGCATGTAAGGTAAACACATCCTCTATATGTTTTAAATCATCTCTGTAGTGCTTATAATACCTAATACATCGCAAATGCTATATAACTAGGTGTTACACTGCATTGTTTAGGGGGAAATGACAAAAAAGGAAGTCTGTACCTGTTCAGTACAGCTGTAAGGTCTCTTTCTGAATATTCTGGATTTAAGTTGAGTAAAACCATGGATGGACAATGAAAAGTCAATTGTCTGTTGAGTCTATCGGGGCCTTTAAAAGTTGGTGGACCCCTAGTTCAGAGGAGGCGGTGAAGGCTGTATGTGTCTTGGGTTTATCTAGTCTTCTCTTGGTCATCTATTCTGCAGGGGTGAAAATGCTTTGCAAAATGAAAAACAACTAATTCTTTAAGTTATGAAATAACCTCACAGTGAGAAAATTTTAAATCCATTTTCTTTGATAGAAGAGACTTAACTGCCTATTATGGCAGTGTTCTGGGTAGGACATTTTATTTTTTAAAATTAAGAAGAGTTAAAGACATGCCACTTTACAACTCTCCATGTCTTCCAAGTCTCTACGTCATTTAGTTTTCTTCTGTACATCACGGAGGATTCATAAGGTTTTTTTGTTGTTGTTTTGTTTTAGCTGAGTTGAAGTATGAGAATATCTGTAAACTTACCTGCCTAGCTCCCTCCTTAGTGTGTTGGGAGAAATCTTTACCAAGGGACTGAGAATATAGTCTCCTCAAAACTGAAAACAGAAGCAACAATAGAAATGTTTTTGTACATAGCACTTAGTATTGACTACCCAGGACTAAGTCTTTGGAGTTGGATTCAAAAGATATTTAACTTTAGCTATTCAAAAGTTCCTAGATGCTTTTGTGGCAAGATTCCAAATTTAGGTCTTGGATTATATTTGTGAGGCATCAAATATCTGAATGGATTTTTAAAAGCTTAGTTAAAATATTTTTATAGACACTTTTTCACATGGGGGAGTGGAGGAAGACTGATTCACATTCATTTTATTTTTAGATTTTCCTGTCTTTTCCCTTCCTCTGTCTGCACTCTGTAAACAGAAAAACAGGATCTGGGTTCCCTGTAATGATTAATAGCTGCCCAAAGCTATACGTGCGTTTTACAGCTTGCCGGTGACATCATGTACAGAACACTAGAGCTTCATTCTCACCATCTGTCATGTCACCAGAAGACTTAAATATAATTACAGCCCATGTGACAGTTGCACACCCATTATTTCCCACATGCATAATCAGTGACTAGTTGTGCCACCCTAATTAAAATGGTGTTAGTATCTCAATTATCTACTCTAGTTTTTAAGGGCTTTTATTATGTAACTATGAAAACTTGCTTCGGGCTGGGATTTAACATGTTCATGGCAGTGCTCAGCAGGTGTCAGAGGATTGGAGAAATGTGAGATAGTGTGCTGTTCTCTCTTAAACCCCACTTCTGAGCACTCTGGTAGTGATCTTGGGAACCAAACTGCTGACTGATAGAAGATATATAGACTCACGGTGCTCTGGGGCACATCCAGTTGGACTGCCTTGCGTAAGTTATACCTTGGAGATCAAAAAGAGGAGGTACAATAGATATTGTGAAATGGAAAGAAACTGCTTGAAAGGAAGAACTGGGATGAGGGAAAGGAGAAAAGAAAGAAAGAAGGAAGGGAAAAATATACATGTGTATGCACAAGATAGCTAAGATAACTGTGCTACTAATTTCTATTGGTTTATTGAAGGGAACAGTTAATGCTTAATTTTTTTTTATTACTTTTGCATGCCTATATCTGGTAATCTGAACAACTACTTTGCAGATAACAATATGCAAACATGATTGATTTCCTAAAACAAATGGGGAAAATTCTGTTGGTTTACAATTTAAAAAGCTTGGCTACAGGAGGAAGGCACCTGAAGACATTCTGGTAGGAAAAAAACATAAGCAGCAATGTAAATTATTATCTTCTGGAATTAAATCTGTTCTAGAAAACGTCTTGGGGGAAAACCTCTGCAATTCTTTTGGGTGGACTAAGCATAGGATTAACTGGCTTTCTACAAATAGGTGAGGGATATTTACCAAAAGTTGGTTTCTTACATATTTTGGTTTAGGAGATTTAAAAAAGAGCAGAGTAACGGTCTATGTAGCTGTGGATCAGTTGAGCAGTGGAAAGAAAAAAATGTGCCCGATCTAGACTCCAAATATCTCCCAAGCCAGCCTTGCATTTCTAGTGTCGGGGAAAGGGGTCCCCTCTCCACTCAGTGCTCTTTGAAACAGCAGTAATGGCAGTTACTGAAGCTTAATTTTATTTATATTTAAAGAGCCACAAATGGCTAAGAGTTATGATAGCAGACAGCAAAACCGTCAGTCATTTTTGTTAGGGTTACTGCACTGATGAACAATGAAAACAATATGCTTTAGCCCTGAATGGGTATACCTCAATTTTTCGGAACTCATCTGGATTAAATATGAAATTTCACTTCTATAGAATAAAATCTCATTGTATATGTTTATATGATTTATTTACATTAATTAATTAATTATTTCATAGAGAATCCCCTGAGAAATTCCTATGTGGACCTAAGTCTGGATGGTTAAAGAATTGGGCCTAAAATATGGTCAGTATTGCAAAGGAAAGGAGAGGTCATGGGACTCTCCAAAGATTGGTTCTGGAAGTGGAATAAATCTTTAGTGGTGAACTTGTAGACGCTCAGGGATCGGCTGAAGGGGAACAACTTTTTGTCAGTGGAGTATTCCCAGCGTTCCATAAGTCAGGGGTGGGAAGTGTTGAGCTCAGTACTTGTAGGACCTGCTCTGCCTCGGAAGCACATTTATAATCTTCCTAATAGCTTGCTGACATCCATGTAAATATCAGTGTGCAAACAGCAGCCACTACCAGCTTCCTGTGCTTTTCAAACACGACCTGTGACTAATGTGGGCTTTAAAAATAACGACTATTGTGGCATCTGGGCACTGTCACCTTCACTGGCTCCTTCCTCCATGCATATAAAAATAAGTAAAAAATTAAAATCATATTTCACTACTACTGCATGTAAAAACAAATATATTAACATCATATAGGAAAAATATTTTCTTAACTTAAAAGTTCATTTTTTTTCCTCCTCTAATTTTAAAAGAAAGGAAAACATTTTCATGGGCTCCTAAATGTAGTATGAACTTGCTTTGCCTAATGGATACATTGACCTTTTAGGGACGACTTTATATTTGTCACTGGCTAAAAAGGCCTATTCTTTTATGCAAAAACTGAAAAACATGTATTTGTCATAGCTGGTGTTCAATAAATATTAACTGATGAAAACATGCAGAGATATTAGACCTTTCTTTATCAAATGTGAATATTTCTCTGCCCTCCTCCCATGTCCACTTTGAATCTCTATAAGTTTGATCCTGAGAGTTTGGCCCACAGACCAGAGGCCTGGATAGCACTGAAAACTTGTCAGACATATAGCTATCTGCCGCTTTCTAACACTAAATCAGAATCAGCATCTTAACAACTTTCCAGGTAAACCATGTGCACATTATAGTGAAGTGCTGCTCCCCTGTGAATTCATCCAGACCATTCAACATCACTGAGCCATAGATGGGCTGATTTCCATCCATGACATTGGGGGCTGGCCTTTGCCCTTCTCCCGTGCGAGAAATTTAGTTCCTTTAGCCCAGCTGTTCCCAACTGTGATAGTTAATTGTGGTGACAACGTGAACGGATTAAGAAAAGCCTATCTGATTAGTGGAGCATGTTTTGGTGTGGCTGGGTGATTGACTTGTAAGCTGCAAACTGAAGGGGAAAACCTAGCATGGATGTGGGTGGCACTTGCCACTAGGCTTGTGGTCTAGATGAAATAAAAAGAGAAAGGAGAAGGAAGTCTGCCCTTTTTGCTGTTTTGGAGGAGCTCAGGTCTTCACCATCACCTCTGGACATTTATCTTTAGACTTCTGGTGCAGACTCTTTAACCTCTTAATGCAGACTCTTTGGCTTTTTGATACAGACTTGTACCAGACTTTGTAGTGAGCTCTAGACTTTTGACTGGATCTTTTGACTATCTAGTGCACAGATGGCATATATATATATGTATATATATATAATTTAAAAAAATCTCTTATTCTTTTGATCCTGTAGGTGACCATCCTAAGCCATCTATTTACCTACTTTGTAAATTATCTATCATCTATCTATCTATCTATCTATCTATCTATGTATGTTAAGGAGCTTAAAAACAACTGAGCCCCATCCCTTGGGGATTCTGAAATAACTAGCTTGATTGGGATCTTGGGATTCAATTTTTATAAAGCTGCTCAGTGCTACTAGTGTGTAGCCAGGATAAGAACAACTATGAGCCTTTCCCTGAGAGATGTGTATCCTGGTTTTGATCATGATGACCCCTTTTTTCTGTGACCCTGACCTTTCTAGGCTGAACAACCACATGTACAATCCACAGCTACTGACTGACATGCTGTACTGATTACCTTGCAACTCCAAAGTGTCCTAATACTCCATGTTCTGAAATATTGACTGCCACCATCTCCTGTACCCTTATTTTCTTCACAGTGATGGTATATGCTTTTCTTATGCTTATTTTACAGATGAGGAAGACTTAGAAAGGTTGGATCTGCCCAAAGCCAGCCGATTTCTAGTTCCAAGCCTGTCTACACTTTCATTTAAGAAACACTGATAATTTCTTAACTCATAAGGCTCAACATCAGATTTACATTTATTCACTTTTTTTTTTTTTTTTTTTTGGTTTTGGTTTTTCTCTGGTACCGGGAACCGAACTCATGACCTTGCGCTTGCCAGGCAGGCACTTTTGCCGCTGAGCTAAATCCCCAGCCCCTTATTCACTTTTTGAGAATTATTGGCAAAAGAAATAAGACTAAAGGGTAGGAAAGAATTAAGGAGGCAATATAATTCAGACTGATTATAATGCATCAAAGAAAAGTTTGAAAATGGTGACATATACTTTTTCCTACCTCTATACCTGATGTGATATGAAAGTTCAGTTAAAAAGCAAATATTAAATACTCCAGCAGTGCCCTGTGCCAGGGTTGTGGCGGTTACAAGGGTAAAGGAGAGTCTTTGTCCTTGAAATGGCAGGTTGAAAGAGGACAAGAACTTGCAACAGTCCAACATATGACAGTCAGTTTAATCAGGTGCTGTGCAGTGTGATAAGGTCACGATTCTTTGTCAAAGTTCAGAGGGTGGCAGCACCAGGACAACGAAGAAAGGATTTGCGGAGGAGGTCTGTCTAGAATGAAGTCTAAGGATGAAGGGAGATTGAATCGATTATGACAGAGTTTACTGAGACACTGGCAGAATATTCACTAGGAAGCTGGAATTTTTCCAACAGAATCGCCCGCCTGCCTTCTTGCTGGCTGAATATTCCTTGGCTGTGGACTGAGAATATGTAGTCTTTGTCTGATTTCTAAACAAATACTGTCCCAGCCCAGCTAAGTGCTGTGATGTCCCCAATGACCTATATCTGCAGCAGCGAAATCAATCAGAGGCAGAGGGTTATTTACACAACGGATGGCTCTCTGCCTCAGGCGTTCACCGGCTTCTTTTAAGGTTGCAGGAGTGCACTTTGCTTAATGCTTGAACCTAGAGAAGTTGAAAGCCAAATACTTATTTAAATATTGATTAAGCTCAGCCCTTGAGCGAAGGCAAGAAAACTGCAGCTAGTAAGGTTACAGGTCCTCACATATAATCATGGAGAGAGTTTTACAATTACTCGTTGCGCTGGTTGGTTTCTTTTCAGTGAAGGGGTTTTAGCGTAACTTCTTATATTTGTTCCTCTTCCCACATTGCCTAATGGGGAAAAAAGGAAAAAAAGAAAGAAAAAACCCAGAAAGATCCAAAAACTGGTGCCATGAAAAAGGAGAGTAACAACAAAGGCCTCTATAGATTGCTATTTTTAACTAGTTTGGGAACCATTTTTCTGTCGTGTGTTGATTCAGTTAATCTCCAGTAGAAATTTTAATGTTGGAAGTATTATTTTGTTTGAAAATAATGTACCTTGAAGTTTTGGGAAGGGGCAGGACTTTTTTTGGGGTTGGGAGATTTGTGGAACAGAATCAGCTGGGAGGACAGTCCAAGCCCCGAGAGCAGCGCCACTGTCCGGTTCCTAGGTCAAGGGCCAGCAGCAGCCTTTGGCTGGGAGCCGAGCTCAGGACCTGGGACGCCACCAGCTTTTTGCTTCCTCAGGCTTTGTATCAGCAAGGTGGGCTGGGGCAGCAGCCAGGGCTGGGAAGGGGTGGTCAGGTGGGAAGGCTGCTCCTTTACTGGTGTCTTGGGGTCACATTGTGGTCTTCTGGAGGGTGGTGATAGGGGACAAAGCAGAAACTCGAGGTAGTTACAGAAGAAAAATGGGTCATTTTTGTCTTTACCTTTAAAGGCTCGGTAAGCATCTCCGGTAAGCATTTACGGAGGCCTGGATGGTGGAAAGCTTGCCCGATTTGGGGCTGCGCTCAGCTCTAAGTGGGAAAGCGTGCTGGAGGAGAGGAGCCCCTCACCTG
The DNA here is from genome assembly GCF_000276665.1 of Chinchilla lanigera. NCBI lineage: Eukaryota > Metazoa > Chordata > Mammalia > Rodentia > Chinchillidae > Chinchilla > Chinchilla lanigera. Next base: position 26,988,651 of record NW_004955425.1, on the reverse strand, counting down.
CGGTTCGTCATGAAAGTGGTTACGATTTCCATAGGCTTCTGAATCGAGCCGACTTTGGCCACATGCATGCACACTCGCGAAGAGCCACAGTCTGCAGAGCTCGGGGCCAGCGGAACATCAGTCGCACGAAATGCGAGGGCGTCTGCTGGTTTTCAAATAATGCCTCCCATTGTAATAGACCTGGGCCGTATTATGTCGCGGGTGTGGTGGCTTTTGGCTGAGCACGGCCCGGGCCTCCCTCGGGCCTGGCAGAGCTCCTCTCCGGCGCGGACCGGCC